>NC_136504.1:13916498-14048998 GCF_053919585.1 Euprymna scolopes | reverse complement strand
GAATAAATTTTCATATAGCAAAGTGGTAGAAACTTGATTTTAGTAGGCCCCTTACTTTTATTTTGTACTTATAGTTGGGCATTGGAGGCCTTTCTGAGGGTTATTTCTTTCAGTGTTTACTTAAAAAATAACTTCTCTATTAGTGGAGTGTTAGAGACTTTGTTTTAGTAGTGCTTTGGATGCCTCCTGAATTCAGAGCTTCAGTAGCGCTCTGGAGGTCTCCTGATATTTTTTCATTGAAATTATTTTTGTTTTATTCATTATATTTTACTTAAAGTGCTCCATAAACATAGTTTTAAAACAAATAAGATCCAGGATAAGGACAATGAGAAAATAAATGAGTTTTAAAAGAAATACGTTTAGCATACTTTTTTAATACTGCTTTGTTATGTATGGCCACAGCCAATAATCTGAAACAAACTCTAGAGCAGTACATTTTTAATAAAGTAGGATACTCTGTAAATAATATATGCAACATAAAATAGTGTTTAATTTAATAGAAGTATCAGGTATGGGCAATAATCCAGCCAGCCACTTTCAACATCGTAGATGTTGAATCCAAATATACTCAATGCTCTAAATGCAGTTGGTATGTGTTATAATGTAATTTAACTTTTATTAAGCTTAATATTGAATTGAACAGTGCTTAATAATCTAGATAGAATATATATAAGGGCTGAGAGAGAAAAAGAGAGTAAGAAAATAGATATACAATGAAGAAATAGAAGTAAAGAAGAAAGGTGGAAAGACAGAAGAATAGATTCAATTGTATATGTTTTTCGTTTTTTACTTTTTTATGTTTTATATCAGACTAGCTTTTTTGCCTGGTGTTGCCTGGTGTTGCCTGGTGTTGCCTGGTGTTGCCTGATGTTGCCTGGTGTTGCCTAGTGTTGCCCGGATATTTGGAGGTGTGTTGAGCAAACAAAAAAAAATGATAGTAGGCAGGCAGGCTCGAACCCCTTCCGTGAAGGAGGAAAAGAATGTGAAAAAAAGAGGATAGTGAATTCAGTGAGTTGGTAATAACCTTTTGCCTGGGCGGAGAATATTGGCACAAGGACGAAATAAAAAAAATTTTTAAAAGATAGAGTGAGAGGTGGGATCGAACTCAAAAACGTAAGGTAATTAGTCTTCCTAGTTAACCATTAGACTAAAGTAGATAATGAACTTGATGAGGTGGTAATTAACATAAGAATCATAGGAGTCGCCACGCATGCACAGAAATGAACCTTGCTTTTAAACCTGGCTGGGGGCCACTTAATCTTCTCGCTTTCTGTTGTGATATTTATTTGCTTCCCCAAGAAAGCAAATTAGACACAAAGTCGTTTTTAATGTGGATGAAAACCAGCTCCCCCCAAAAAGGGGCCACTCTGGCAGTATTCAAAAAAAATAATAATTGTCTCAGTATGAAAGGTTTCCCCTACATTGACCGAAAACTAATTATAGAAATCCCGGCCCGGAGGCCAAGTTTATCACTTTTTCAAACAGTTTCGCTTTATACGAAAAAGTCAAACACTCAAGACGACACCACGATAGGAATTTTGTTTAACTCGATCAAAAAAATAGATAGAGATGGTGTCCGTTTGTGAATCTGAGATATGATTTGGGAAGCATGCGCAAAACTTCTCGCAGAATTTAATTGATGCAAAAACCCTTTCACGGACGCAAATGCTCATGCCCATTTTTCCTTTTATATATTAGACGTTAATATTTTTTATTACAGAAAACTTTACTTTTTCACTCAAATAAAATATTGAAACAAAAACTAGTTTTAATTTGTTACAGCCGTGCAAAAGTATATTCATTTTTTTAAATTTAAATTCAAAACTTAAGTAAAATATAATCTTAAAAATATGATACATGTTAGAAAAGCATTTCTTTCAAGGCATGAAAATGGTTTAACAAAATATTTTTGTTACAAACTTTCAAAATTAGTATAATTCATCAATTTTCAATGTGCACCTTTATAAACTTTGCAAAGTAAAATATAATTAAATTTTAAAATCATTATGGATTTATATTATGTAATGTACATTTTTGTTGGACTTTTTATAAATCTTTAGTTGAAAATAATGTATCTAAAATTGTTAAACAATAAATAAATTTAATTTTTCTATATTTAAAATACCTTGAGCAATTATTACAGTGTTCAGAAACTCAGGATCAGTGTTGGCAATGTCCAGAAGGTCCTATGCAACTTCAAAATGGAGGTCCTTTTGTTCCAACAACAACAACCTGGCCTCAAATTTTGCAACCAAATCATCGTGTTCAAATCATCACGTTCAAATCATCACATTCAAATCATTACATTCAAATCATCACTTTCAAATCATCACGCAAAATTGTGTGTACATAATGTTTACTCACTCCAGTCACTTGGGATATCTGCCGCACGGTCAAACGACAATCTGTCATCACAAAATTTTACACCCTCTTTGATATGCGGCCATCTTTTAATTGTTTGAACCACTCCTTAGTTTGTGTTACATCCATTGCATCTTCTCTAAACACCTGCTGAACCTTACAAATTGTTTTGCTTTGAGAATTACTAAGTTTTTGACCAAATTTGATGCAATACCTTTCCTCAACACGTTCAGTCATTTTAAGAGAATCGGTAATCCGATGAACACGTTGTACAGTACCTCATTCAGCAACCAACAGGCAGCAACTGATGTGCTGGAAGCGGGTGATAAAATTCACACATGCGTATTAACTGTGTAGAGTGGTGCTGTGCTATCATCTCTATTTCGCATGAGAAAAATAAAGGTCAGATAATTTTTAGACAGGCCTCATATATTTAGTTTACTAAATTTTTGATGTAGGATGTTACATGCACAGCTAGATTGTCTCTCCTCCTTAACTACTCTTCAGTTAATAAAGCTATTTCATTATTATTACTTTGAGCCTGTCTACCTGTCATCTCACAAAAAAATGGATGTTTTACTACAGTGAAAGTCATCTATCTTCGAAGGAGATAATAAAGCATGCAGAAAATTGAAGAGACAAATTCATGTTTTACCTACAAACAACAGAATCAACATTTTAGTGGAAAACATTTAATGCAAAAGAATCAGAAACATGACTATAGCATCTATCAAATAAATCTCAAACGTTTTTGTGTGTGTGTGTGTGTGTGTGTGTGTGTGTGTGTGTGTGTGTGTGTGTGTGTGTGTGTGTGTGCGTGCGTGTGTGTGTGTGTGTGTGTGTGTGTGTGTGTGTGTGTGTGTGTGTCTGTGTGTGTGTCTGTGTGTGTGTGTGTGTGTCTGTGTGTGTGTGTGTGTGTGTGTGTCTGTGTGTGTGTGTGTGTGTGTGTGTGTCTGTGTGTGTGTGTGTGTGTGTGTCTGTGTGCGTGTGTGTCTGTGTGTGTGCGTCTGTGTGTGTGTGTGTGTGTGTCTGTGTGTGTGTGTGTGTGTGTGTGTGTCTGTGTGTGTGTGTGTGTGTGTGTCTGTGTGTGTGTGTGTGTGTGCGTCTGTGTGTGTGTCTGTGTGTGTGTGTGTGTGTGTCTGTGTGTGTGTGTCTGTGTGTGTGTGCGTCTGTGTGTGTGTGTCTGTGTGTGTGTGTCTGTGTGTGTGTGTGTGTGTGTGTGTGTGTGTGTGTCTGTGTGTGTGTGTCTGTGTGTGTCTGTGTGTGTGTGTGTCTGCAAAACTTTTGTCATCTGTATCCTAGAGGTTCCAATGCAACATCGTTAGAAAGAGCGATCTCTTGGACAAAAAATATTGAAAAATTGGAAAAAATTGTTGATTATTTTGTGTAGAAATATCGTTTTGTTTGAAGAGGGGGTCAGATAAAAACCTTGATTTCAATGCAGTTTACAAACTGCAGATGCAGTAACTGTCATTATGTTCTTCCATTTTAATAGCTAAATTTGCAACGTTAAAACATGTGTTCTCGTCGGCCCATCAATAAAAGCACTTGATCTTGTCTAGAGGATTCGTAGCAGGATAATGATATGCATGTGTGTTTTCAAGTCAACACGGGTGAGACTATTGCAGAAAAATATGAATGCTGCTTTAAGAATCTGAAAGAAAATTGTTGTAAATTAATAATGGTGATATGTTTAAATAATAAACATATGCATAGAATATATTACAATGGTTTTAAATGCCCTTTCTACAAACTGGCAAAATTTTTGCAGCTATCTGATATTATTTGGGTTCCGTAAATAACACAAGCTAATAAAAGTGACAGATGGACAATGAAAATGTAAATAAAGCTAAAAGCTGAAAATTGATTTTGGATTTGGAATAAATGTTGTGCCAGCAAAAATTCTACTACAATCCATTGCGAAACGTAAATCAACAATGATGCCGATGTATGGCATGATCACATTGACACACCACTTTTTACTAGATCACTAAAGTTAAGCAAGATTGAACCTGGTTGGTACCAAATGGGTGATCATTTGGGAATACCAGACGCCGTATGTAGAAGAACGTCGACATCTCTCTGCAAGATCTGCTAAAAATTAACGTCATTTATACATACGATTGGGAACTGCTTGTGAATTTCATACTCCCTTTTAACTTCCTCCTTTGGAGGAAGCCAGTTAAACCTGCCTAGAGTTAGTGCCACATGAAGAAGAACGACGCTAATAGCTAACAATGACATACACATACCAGTGTTAAATGCCCAGCAAACATAATGTTTAGATATTCAAATACAACAACAACATTCATTGCAACAAAAACAAACTCACATTGAGTACGATATGCAAATCCAATGGAAAAAATTAAATATAATAAAAATAATTAAACATAGAGACAACAAACAAAGTGGCATTAATCCGACACAGGTTGGATCGATTTCCTAGAAAGGAGGAAGTTTCTAGGGAATATCAAATTCAAAAGCTGTTTCAAAGTTGCATGCATGTACCTGTCAGGAGAGATGACGACGCTAGGTTTTTGTAGTTCTTGAGGAGAGGTGTTGAC
This sequence comes from Euprymna scolopes, assembly GCF_053919585.1. Classification (NCBI taxonomy): domain Eukaryota; kingdom Metazoa; phylum Mollusca; class Cephalopoda; order Sepiida; family Sepiolidae; genus Euprymna; species Euprymna scolopes. The sequence continues at coordinate 14,044,073 of NC_136504.1, read as the reverse complement.
GCCTTCCTACATACACCCATACACCACCTGATGTTCTCAAATGTTCACCCATGTGATACTGAGTAGGCTCAACGTTGCTTAACTTTGATGATCTGGCAAGGACCGGTGTGTCAATGGGATTATGCTGTATATCAAAAAAACAGAGAGACAAACCTAAACAAGCTGTAAACAAAATGTAAAGACTGCTTTAGTGAAATTGACAAACTACCATACATGTATCACATCATGGTAAACCAAATTATACAGCAAACAATAATCCGTCCAGAATTACCCCACCCATAAAAACAAAAATAAAGAAAACTCTCCATCATGCATGTACCTGTGACAAACAGAAAATATCATATGCCAAAAATCATGTAAATTGATTCCATCCATCCATCTATAGTCTTGAACCCCTGGAGGAGCGATCCTGGATATGACCTTTGTTAAGTGTTGAGACATGTTGAACAGAGTGCAGTCTCAATACTGAGTGTGAAGTAATTTTCTGTAACAAAGATGGCAGCTAACAGTCAATGCAGTCTCGTGACATAGCCAACGGTGAACTGACTGAATTCAAAATTCGACAATTTTTATAGTAACCTTGGAAGATTTCATTGGTTGGTTTAGCACAGCTGGTGGTTATAAAAAGGATTGGCGAATTCATTGGTCTCATATCCCCCCACTAGGAGTCGAAAACAGTTTACAACCTTAAACTATATCCGATGGTGAGGCTCCAGCCTGCGGGTTTTGGGGAGTGTGGAGCCATTGCCATTGCTCCCAGGTTCACTCTGACCTGGAGTGGTAGTACCTGTTAGGGTCCCAACTATGGGTTAAATAGAAACCGACTTGAAAAAAAAAAAGGGTTACGTAAGTCGCTTAATACTCTACTTCATCGAGCAGTTATGGTATTACTAACCGAAACAAGTACCTGTATGAAGGTATATTTGTAACCAAACGGGTAATAGATTGTTTTTGAGTGAACCTCGTAATAATGTATGCATATGGATATTTTTGGGTGTGTGCATGTATGGATATAGGATCTTTATATACCTGAGTAGGAAAAGTAATTTATAAAAAAATAAAAAAAAAATAAAAAAATGAAGAAATATATAGATGAAAGAAAGTAAGGAATGAAGGGTGAATGAAAGAAAAGGGGATAAGGAAATTGGGGTGAATAAACAAAGATGAAGGTAAGTACTACAATATATAAGCTTGTATACTCGGTTTGTATAACCTAAATACTCTGATTTCTGTCATGTGTCATTATATATTATTATTGTATCGTGATACATCTTATGTATATCTGCCTTACCATCGAAAGAGTGTTTGCTTAATATGAGGATAGGCCTATGAACTTCATGCTGAATTCAATATAAATTTTTAGGTAGTATTAATTTTTACGAAAACACCTACAACTTAGGAAAATGTAACAAGCGGGTGGGGCTATGAAATATAACTATGCGTGTAGAGTTTGATAGAAAAAGGGAATTTATATGATAAATGTATTCATGTCTGTTTCTACTTTAGATGTATCTTTTGGTGGCAAGGTACAGGTGCATATGTATATGCCTATTTTTGTGTGAGTATGTATGTATAAGTGTATTTTTATGTTTGTATATTTATATATGTGTATCTATATATCTGTGTGTATGTTTGTATATGGATGTATTTCTGTGTGTATTGTATGTAGATGGATGTATATGCATATATATTTCTGAACTATTAGAATAGGCTGCCTCGTATATGATTGTTGTAACAATATAGACTACAAGAATGTATGAATGTCCGAATGTTGTTTATATATATGTTATATGTGTATGTATATGTGTGTATGTATATATGTATATAGATATATATGTATATATATGTATGTATGTGTGTATGTGTGTGTGTGTTTATATATATATATATATATGTACACCCATCTGGAGTGTGGTAGCATACCATTGCATGTACGAAGGGGTTACCACGCTGCAGAAGTAAAGAAAAATGCTATTATTCGTCTCTATATGTCTGTAATGTGTGTGTGTACATATGCGCGAGTGTGGCAAAATGTAGGCATTTATAAGTATATTGATATATGTATATAGGTGCATGTGGGGTTTAGATAGTTTTCGTGTTTTATATTTATTCATATTTTGTTTGTTTATTTGGTTTAATTTTATTTTATTTTTACTTTTATCTTTATTTTTATTTATTTTTATTTAATTTTATTTATTTTTGTTTTGTTTTATTTACCTTAATGTAATTTTAACTATATTCCTGCGTAGTTTCAGAGTTATTGTCTAGTTTCAGTATGTGTGTTGTGAAAAAAAAAAAAAAAAAGCATAAAGTATGGATTCGCTTTTGGATATACGGATTAATGTGTGTGTGTGTGTGTGTGTGGCGGTGTCTGTGTATGGGTGTGTTGTATGTGTGTTGCATGTGTATGTGGGTGGATGTAGATTAAAAGGCACCGGTCAGTACTTAGTTGACCATCGCTAAGGTTCTTAACTTACAGACTCCAAGACAAGAAAACTTAATTCTCAAGTACCTTATTCCATAAAAACCAAGAGTTAGGTTGGAGGGGGAAGGGGAATAGAAAAAAGATGTTTATTATCTTCAAAGACCTCACTCATCCTTTTTACCGTTTTTTATGACCCCCACCCAGGTTGCATGCTAACTTGATAAACGAAATAGGAAAATGTATTTGGTGGAAATATCACTTTCGACGGTAATTCTTGGCCTGAAGACGTAATCCCCCAACGTGGGTGATTACAGAAACATGTATGCACATATGTAGCCATTAATGTTTGTATAAATAAAATTAATATATCTGCTCTGTTCACTCATTGAGCACTATTTTGGTAGACACATGTTGTTTCATTTGATGTACTTCTAGGAAACTAAACACTACTGGCTATATATATATATATATATATATATATATATATATATATATATATATATTCTATTACAAAAATTTTCTTCAAAATAACTAGTTTTGGCATTAAATAACCTGAAAAGGGTTGATATGCCATAAAACAAAAACAACCAACCAACCCTGGAGGGGCAAAAGCCATCCACAGCTTTGTACATGCTTTTGTAGTGAGTTCTTTTTTGGGGATGAGGATGCTGGTCCCTTCCCAGAAAGTACATACAGCACCTAGCCGTCACAAATGGACACCCATCATATACTGGCCAGGCTCAACATTGCTTAACTTTGGTGATCTGGCGAGAACCAGTGTGTCAACATAATTGTGCCATGCTTATAAAAATTGATTATGTAATTTTATTTTTATGAAGAAAATCATTTTTAAGCTAATGTGGATTTTTCCAATGTTCCCATGTTAAGAATGGATTTCTTAAACCTTTCCAAAGTTTAAATTATTTGGAATTATCTCCCTTGTTTGGTAAAATGGCGCCAAAAGATTGTCAATTATCATTTAACCATAAAATTTTCTTTTCTTTTTTTTTAAATAAAACTACTTGATCAATTTACGTGATTTTTGGTGTATGATATTTTCTTTTCATCACGGATACTTACATCATAAAGATTTTTCTTTATAGTCTTTTCATGGCGTGAAGTTTTGGACAAGAACCAAAAATTATCATTTCGGTAAAAAATAAACTCAAAGCTGAACTCAATCAATGCCTTCATTCAGTGTCGAAAGACAAAGGATACCCTCTGTAGGGGTAGCTGTGCGTGTAATTGTGAAGCAAGAGTTGTGCAAGCCCTAGCTACACCTCTCCTGAATTGGCACTGTTTGGGCCCAGTGGCAAGGAGAAGTCCAGGATGACTGTAAACAATGCCGAGAAAAGCAAAGAGCACATACAGAACCTGGAAGTCCCAAATGGTCACCCATTTAATACTGACCAGGTTCAACGTTGCTTAACCAGTGATCCAACGGAAACCAGTGTGTCAACGTGGTTACGCAATATTATGACTTTTGTATGTTTATCTTTAATTCAAGCGTAAATATAATTGCATAAAATCAACAGTTGGTTCTTTGATAAGACAGAGGCGCCTTCGAAATGAATGCTTCTGTTTAAAGTATAATTGAGCCATGATACTTGACTTTTTGTATTTTAAACTTTAAGTGAATCCATTATTTACAGATAATTTTATAAAAGTAACAGTAGATTCTTTGCAGTCAATGTAGACTACAATGCATTGTAGACTAAGTCAGTGAGGGGATGTTGTGTGAAGCTTCCTCCTGGTACACTGCGGGGGTGGGGGATCCCTAACCAGAGCAGGCAATCAATCGATTTGATGAAAAACTGGGTAATTTCCCCGATTTCAATGACAATAAAATTATTGGAGGGTGGAGCATTTGTTGACCCCGGACAAAGTCAGGTCTCTCTGCTAGCTAACAGAATCAAAAATAAGATTAGAACAAAAACTGATGATCTACAAATGAATTAGCCATGTTGGCGGTTTAAAGAACCTATTCTTGTGGTGCATTGGTTCTGAGCACTGCTCCGTTGTTTTCCCTTGATTGTACCCCAAAAGACCAGATAGTATTCAGGATTTCTTGTCCGGCCTCTCACATAACTTTGTTAGGAACGTTTATCCTGGACCCCCAAAATCAACAGAGATTAGACCATTCCTGTAATGATCTGGTTCCTGTTGATTTTGCAGTGGGAGTTCAGTTTTGTTCAGTTCTAGGAGGTCCACCCTCTCGGGCTTTGCCTTCTCTCTTTGAGAAGCGATTAGTTTATTACTAATCGCTTGAGGTGCCCTCACTAGGGAATGCCAATGGGGCTGCCCAGGCACCTTTTACAGATTAGAGTGCCCCTCTTTGGGGGTGCTGACTTTTCAATCCAACTTTCCGACCCTGGCGCCAAAGTTCTTGCAGTGGGAGAAAACTAAACAACTTTTCACATAAGGTTCTCATAGCTTGAAGAAGATCTGGGGATCTCGAGTAAATGATATTCTAATCTTAAAAGTAGAGTAAGAACAATCCTTTTATTGATTTGTATAAGGTTTTGTCTTGCATTAATGTCAACAGTGAATAAATATGCGATGCTTAGTTTCCCCATTTCATTCTGATCATAAATACGTTTGGGATATATGTTTAATACATGAGTTGTGAAATAAAACAATTTATATTCTAACATTGGTAACTCTTACGTGGTTTGAAACATTATGAAATTCAAATCCATTTTCAACAACCAACCATTGCCACAATATCGTTTATCTGGAAATCCTAGTTATCCTTCATCCTGTGCAGACCTTTTGGGAAACACTCAACAGTGATGAATTCTCAATAATCTACGACTGTTTTCAAACACAATTAAGTAAAAACAACTCAACGGTGCTCAAAGCAAGGATATCATCAGAATGGGTTTCTTACAGCGGTCACGGTTTTTAGGTTTTTAGGGTTTTTTCAATAAAAAACGCTCATTACCAGGTTGCAAAAAAAAGACACTAAACCATGATATATTGATGTAAATGGAAATGTTTAAGTATTTCATTTATCAAGCTTTTACAAAAAACGTTCTAACCATAAAAAATTTTAACCATAAAAATTCTAACCACAAAAATAATTTTATCCCTTAAAAAAATTTTAACCCTAAAAACTTCTAACCCTAAAAAACATTTAAACCTAAAAAAATGTTAACCCTAAAAAAGTTCTAAACCCTAAAAAAGTTCTAAACTTTAAAAAGCCCTAAAGAAAATTCTAATCCTAAAAAATTTGAAATCTAAAAATGTTTTCTAAGCCCTCTCCAAATTTTAACCCTAAAACATTTTTAACCCAAAAATGTTCTAACCCTAAGTGAAATTTTAACCCTAAATGAACGTTTGTACCTTAAAAACAATTCTAAGCCTAAAAAAGTTTGTACCTTAAAAAAAAATCTAACTTTAACCTAAAAAAATTCTATCACCTAAAAGAATTCTAACCTCCCCCCCCAAAAAAAAATTCTAACTCTAAAAACAATTCTAACCCTAAAAATATTTTCTCTCCTAAAAATAAATTGCACCCTAAAAAAAATCCGTATCTTAAAAATAATTTTGTATCTTAAAAACAATTCTAACCCTAAAAAAAATTACCAAGAGAACGGGATGAGGGGTATACATCATTGGATCCTGTTCCATGTGGAATTGACTGATGGAATGTGTCTCTTTCTATTATTTTTTGTCTGTTTGGTCCTTATTTTATTGGAATTTCCATATTTGCATCGCCTTATTACTTTGACAAAGACTTGTTACTTTTGAGGTTTTAAACGATTTTCCTTGATTGAAAACAATTTGAGTTTACATGTTTCTGTGAAAACTTACTTACTTTTGGTGTAACGAGGAAAATTATTGACAGTGGTTTCAGCTAGACGAGTGTTTTTCATGAAAGATTGGGGAGGGGGAGCAGAGATTGGAGCTCTGACGAGCATTTGCCATAGAAATAACGATAAAACAAAGACAGGCTCGCAACGTCTTTACTATGGGAGAGAGGTTGCAGGGAAGAGAAAGGGGCATCCCTCACTAAGCTACGAAGTCTATTTTGTACTCTGTCAAGACAGGATAAGCTGTTTTTAGCAGCTCCTGCCCAGATGTGGCAGCAGTACTCCATCCTTGGGCGTACTTGGCTTTTATATCGATAGAGAATTACATCAGTAGTGAGATATCTACTGGAGCAGTAGAAGGATCCCACCATTTTTCCAGCAACCTTGGCAACAGATTTGATGTACGTGTTCCATTTCAGATCAGGAGTAAAGGTCAATTCCAGAAGCTTGTCAAAACATGGAACCTCCCCAAGACGAGAGTCATCCATTTCAATTGATGCCAGATGGGGATCAGAGCGTTGATGATGTAAAGATAGAAGCTTGGTTTTAGATGCATTAAAATTAACCAGCCACCTCTTTCCCCATTGTATCACATGCAGAAGATCAGAGGAGAGAGAATCAGAGAATAAGTAAATGACAAAGTTCTCTCTGATCTTGAGTGTGTGGTACAATGGGGAAAGAGGTGGCTGGTTACTTTTAATGCGATGTCAACAAATGATTTATGTGTTTTGGGAGATCATTTGATGTAGATCAGAAAGAAAGTTGGGCCCAGGATTGACTTCAGCATTAATACTGTGGACTTCTGATTTCTGCCCATCAACCACTACTCTTATGAGCCTATCAGAGAGAAATGATTTAATAATTGAGAAAACATTTCCAGTTATACCGTAGCTGGAAATCTTGTGAAGTAGGCCTTTATGCCATACCTTATCAAAGGCCTTTGATATGTCAAGAGCAATTGCCTTAGAAAGGAAGCCTTTGTCGAGAGTTTCATTAATCCTATGAGATATAACCGTTAGCACATCTGCTGTAGATCTAGCAGAACGGAAACCATATTGCATGTCACTAAGAAGGTTATTTTTGCTGAGGTGGTTGACTACTTCTTTATTTAATATGGATTCCAGCAACTTACTCATAACGCACAGGAGACTTATTGGTCTGTAATGAGAGGGAGATGACCTATCACCTGAATTCTTAAATACAGGGCATACTGATGAGGTTTTCCAGAGTGTTGGGAAGCAATTCTCCTTAAGATGATGCTTAAACAGTTTTGTAAGTATGGGTGAAGCTTTTTCAATACTATAATTGGAATGCCATCAGGGCCAGTTGCTTTACTGGAATCAAATTCTTGATTAGTTTGACATCATGCACAGATATTTGTACGTTGCATAACGTGTTGTTGCATAGAGTAGAATTAGCTGCAAAGTTCTTGGCAAATAGTTTGGCTTTGTCTGATGCTGACGAGATGACTTCAAGTCGATTGATGATGGTTGGGATAGAACGCACGCTTCTGTTCAGGACCCTGTTTGCTATTTGCCAAAACTGATGGGAACCAAGCTGCTGCTCAGCTACTTTGGATTTAACGGACTGAGCATATAGCTCTCTTGCATTTTTTATTATTCTTTTACAGTGGTTTTACATTGGTTGCTGGCAGTCCTGAAAGCAGCTTTAGTCTCAGTACATCTATTACGTTGGTAGCTATGGAAAAAGTGATTCCTGTGCGCGATGGCAGCAGCACATTCTGGGGAGAAACATGGCTGGCTGTTAGGTTTTTGTTGGAATTTTTTTGATGGTATGAATCGGTCTATACCTACAATTAACCATTCGGTCAGGTCTCATACTATAGAGGACACATCCTTTTTAAACATGGAATGCAGAGGAAGATCAGATATGAATGTATGGAACTATCCCAGTCAACCATAGAGTATCGATATACTGTACAATGGAGAGGTACGTCTGAAGACTTATTACATTTCATTTTTATCCTAACTGATACAACCGAGTGGTCAGAAGATTCAGGAGGAGATAGAACAGAACATGAACATAGCTCAGGGGAAGTTGTGAGAAAAAGGTCTAGAAGGCTTGCATACTGACTGGTAGTATCGGGCACACGGATGGGTCCATGAACAATCTAAGTGAGGTCATAAGCAATGGAGAAAACATAACAGAATCTCCCCTCATCATCTGTCTTGTTTGAGAGGGTCAGCCATTCCACATTGTGGACATTGAAGTCACCACAGATGTGAATCTAAGCTGAAGGATGAGCAAACAGGATGTAAACAAGTTCTTGATGAGCCGTTTCACTTGTTATCAAATTTACTGAATTTCTATTACTAATGATTACTATATTGTCCAATTGACTACTGTACAATCTTTAATCCTTATTCTAGAGTGACCTCTGGGCCTTCATAAGTGGTTATGTTTATGTAAAAAAAAAAATCAAATAAAGCATGTTATGTTGAAATTAGTATAAATTTCCAAAATGACGAAAAATGATCCTGTAATGAAAAAGTCCGAGACTGAGGGAACTTGAAAGAAGCTTTATTTTACTGAGAACTTAGCAGGGAATGAGTCGCTCCGAATCTGCAGTTTATTCAAAAGAAAGAAGAAAAAGGAAAGAAAACTCAAGGGAAGTTACTCACTTCCGGAGAGTACAAACGGAAGTTAAAAAGTTCTTTTTCTTGCAGCACATTCTCCACCGCTCAATGAAATTCAAGGTCGTATGATTTCTGGGAACAGAAGGCAACATGGAATCTCAGAAGGGGGAGTCTCTGTTTAAGCTGGAAAAAAGAAAAGAATCAGAAGTTCAAAGCTGATAGTTTTCAGCTAAATATAGAGGGCTTCGACGAACTCTGGTAGAGCATCGAAGATTCAACACCTTGCAGTTCTCTGATGATCTCCTCTGTCGATCATCTGAGTGGGGAGGAGTAGGAGCCAAATTCTCTAGAATGGAGTTTTTGAACATGCTTGGCTGAGGATCTGAATGATTGGATTGCAGAGGTGCATTCTGTAGCTGTTGGTTATCCAGCACTGGATCTAGTTCTGCCTCCAAACTGCTCACCCTATCACCTAATGGAGATAAGTGGCGTAGGGATACTGTTGTCTCTCGTCCATTATTGAAACAAACATGAGCATAGTTAGGGTTGACTTCAAGTAGGTTTACGGTCTTGACTAGGGGCTCATATTTGCTTCCACATACATGTTGCTTCAAAAGGACAGACTTTAGCGTTTGTAAGCCAGGTGGTCATAGAATCTCCAGTGTCCAATTTCCTTTGGAAATTGGTTCGTGGGGAGTACAATTAGTGGAGGTGGAAAGCAATGAGCGAAGGCTATGGAGGGATACATCTAGCACTCTTTCCCAATTTGTAATGTGAAGCTCACCATTTGCCAGATGATACCATTATATCTTTCCGCTTGCTCTTTACCTTAAGGATTGAAGGCAGTCATTCGACTAGTAGCAAGGCCTCGAGAAAGCAAGAATTCCTTTAGTTCATCCGACATGAAAGCAGTTCGTCAATCAGAATATATGGAAGAAGGGTTTCCAAATATGGAGAATAAGTTAGTTAGATGCTTCCAGACAGTTGCGGCTGAAACATCAGCACAGGGTAAAGCGAAGGGAAAGCACGAGTATTCATCAATGACTGTCAGTATTGGTTACGAGAATTTGAAAGTAAAGGTCCTTTGAAGTCCGCACTTAGTCTTTCAAAAGGCTGACTCATTCCCTGCTAAATTCTTAGTAATGGTCCAATCGATATACTACATGTATTTTTAACTAAAAAAAAAACCGTCCACAAATTACGTTCGGTTTAAAAATGGTCAAATCTTTAATTTAAGACAAGGGAGATGAGTCAGTGTGTCATACTGAAATGTCACATAAACATTCCCCATTAATATACAATAAACTTGATAATTCCAAGAATTCTATTTTTACTAGTAATTATTTTTCTACTGTCTCATTTTTCATAATTTTTGGAATTTATACTAACTCGACATGATACGTAAGAAGTACGTATTTATGTTTCCACCCGAAATGCATTGGTCTTTTCAGAATTTAATTGAAATAATAAATAAACAATTGCTTATTACATTTAGAATGCCCCCTGTAGGGTCGCTACCGATTAATGTTTGCAGTTTTTTAAATATTGTGAGCCCCCTTTGCTGGATTTTTTTTTTTCATAATAATTGAATATTTTGATATCTTCAGAATTTATTTGGAATGGCTTTATTTCATTTAAAATTGAAAAAAAAAAAAAGTTTGTAAAATTTATTTTTTAACGGATTTAAGATTTATCGAGATTTCATTTTTGGCGGGTTATTCAATTCGGCAGACAATCTTTTTGGTGCCTTCTGATTGGCTGTTTTGCTTATTAGTAAAATTAACGAATATTTTAAGATTGGAAAATAATTCTGAGTGAATCAGTTCAGCTTTTTTCCTGTCTCCGGAGAAACATTTTCACTTTTTGAAAATGTTTCCTCCTTACAACCTTTCTCTCCTTTTAAGTAAACTCAATAACCGAGAAGAAAAATAGAAATGTATTAACAAGTCGAAACGATTGATCTCAAAATCGATTTATTTGAGCTTTTGATATCTTTTCGCAAAAAACTTTTTACCGGAAAATTAACGAGGATAAAGAGTTAAATATTTTGACTCTCTCTCTCAAAATATTAAGAACAATTGAAATATTGCGATTTTTGTTTTAAAATATTTTGAAAGAGATCCAAAATATAAAAAAATATTTTCAGTAAACTTTGGATGACGCTCCCAGAGGGAACTCTTAATTTTCAGATAAAAATCTGAAAGTTTGTAGCCTGTGTGACTAAATTATTAAAAAGTATCAATTATTTATTAGGTACGTGCAAAAATGGACGAATAAAGGCAGGGGGACCTAGTTTTGAAAGCTGATTTATCATAAATTTTTTTGTAGGTTTCCGACTACTTTTTGATTGTATTTGAAAGATTAGAGACTAAACTTAATTTTCATAAAGAAAAAAATATTTGTACACGTGAAAAAAAAGTTATGAAAAATGTTTTCACGGTGAGCTAACCAATTCAGCTAAATTTTGAAGTTAAATAAATTCATTGTAAATATCCTTTAAAAGATAAATACTAGTTTTCTGGGTCAATTTCAAAGATGATTTGTAAAGTCCTAAGATATTGAATTGAATAATAAAAAAAAACCCATCTTGTTTGCACAAAAAATAGCTGAATTAGACCCAAAACCGAGAGATTCTGCCGTTTGCAAAAGCGCCGCCAACTAAAGTTGTGTAAACATGGAATATACGGAAGCCCCAAATTTCAGCCAATTGAAAGACTGTGAAAATGTAATTAAAACGGAGGAACGAGTCTACTAGTTTTCTTTTTTTTCCCCCAGACGTGCATCCATACATTCCTATTCTGAACGATTGTATCATTTTTACCATTTTTTAATTTAATTATTTTCTATGTTCCTGTTTTTAAATTAAATTTTTTTAATTATTGTTCAATATTATATAAAAATTATGTTACACCAAAAGTTTCACATTCATTTAAGCAAGGAAAATATTAAAATCCTACGTATAAAAATTATGCGAACCCTGTAATTCAAAAAAAAAAGTAGAAATATTTTTTGCTATTATAATTTTTTTGTGTAAAAATATTAAATAAACAATGCTTAATTCAATGATAATATCAGTAGTTCGAGAAATTCCTTTTTCTTCAAGTTATATCGAATTCAGTAATACAGACTTTAGGGTTTTTTTTTCATAATGTTCCTGTAATAATTAAATAATTTTTTTTAATTGTTATAATTTACGATGCTTTATTTTCATAAAAAAGCAAAAATAAATTAAATCATTTTTTTATTATTGAAAACCATAACTTTAATAAAGGTATTTTTGTTTAAACAAAATAATACATTTCCACTAAGATTTAAACAAAAATAATGAGTTCAATATATTCCATGATTATTATTTGATAAATACTGCAAATTTCATTAAAATTGGTTAATTTCCTGATTTTTGGTGATTTTTTTAAGTAAAGGGAGGGGTCAAAATGTTTATTCATTTTGAGCATCGGCATTCATTTTGCACGTACTTATTAGTTATCGTAAAGATTAATAATAATATATATATATAAGAGAATGAAGCAAGAAGATTGTTTCAAAATATTCTAAGCCTAAAAAAGGTAAAATGATTTTTAATTCGTAATATAAATTCAAAGAAAAAGGAATATTAAAAGAAATGAATATTTTAGCTATTTTAGGCTAGGTTTTTCAGCATTTTTCTTTTTCAGGTTCTTAACAATTTTTTCTCGAGTAAAGGGCGACGCTGACTTGTTTTTCTTAAAGTTTTCTCACTTTGGTAAAATTTCAGAAAAGAAGAAAACAAACCTCAAAAGAACTATTTTCAATAGACTTTCCGACAAATTTCAAGAAGAAAAGAAAATAAGAACTCTTTTATAAGAGATCTTTATGCAAAAAGAAAATGTCATTCGTCAGCTTCTAAAAAAAAAAAAAACGACGAAGCAAAAAAAATACGGTACTCTTGCATAATTTGACCCGAATTCTCGTGAATCCTCATCAAGCATAGATTGGGTGAGACCGGCAATCATCGGTGTCAGTCGAGCGTTGTTAAAATGTTGAAACGCTAACTCGACTTTTAATGTTATTTATTTAATTTTTTTTTTCTATTATGTTTTTAGTCATTTTTAAGGTGATATTAAGGGGGTGGGGGTGACTTTTTATTTTCTGATTAGTTACTTATTTATTATTTATTTATTATTTTTTTTTGTAATTGAATTTTTGGGAGTTTGATTAGCCAAAAAAGCACTATCTAAATGGAAGAAGACGACATTCGAATTGGAAGAAAGCAACTAAACCAAAAACAAAAAAAGAAAAGCTGTCAAACAAATATATTTTCAAACTCGCCAAACAGAAAAATGACAGGCAAGAAAATAAATCTATACATGTTAGGAAAAGAAGTGAAAACATCGATGCAGACGATATTGTCAGGAGAAGAAATTGCTGTCCCAAAAAATGAGGTGCAACAATTGTAAACACAAATGTTTACTTAAAAAAAAGATTGTGTGTAAAGGATGGTTTCTCATGGAGATGTACAAATGGACAGTGCCACCAAAAGAACTTGACTGAACAACAAGTCTTGAAAATAAAAAAAAGCAAGAAAAAAATATACAATTACAAAAATGAAAAGAAAAGAAAAGAAAACAAAAAACTTGTACTTACACCTAACAATTATACGGTTAAAAAATCTTTTCTTGAAGAAAAAAACAAACTTTCTGTTGATAAATATTTTGCAAAAAAAAAAAAAAAAGAAAAAAAAAGTTAAATTCTAAAATGAAATAAGCATATTTTAATTTTTCAAGGTAAGTTTGTTTTTTTTTATTTTTAATTATTTGCATTTGTATTTTTTCCGTGTTTTTTTTTTTTTTTTTTTTTTCATTAGTCTGCGTCTGTTACGACACTCGGCTGACACCGTTGCCGGCTTCGCCCGATTCATGCTTGACGGGAATTCACGAGAATTCGGGTCAAATTATGCAAGAGTACCGTTTGTGTATTTTCGGTACTCAAAAAAAAAAAAAAAAAATTAAAAAAAAAACCCTCAAAACTGTGACTAGATTTTTTTGTGTTAAATATTTATTTTTATCAATCGTATTCCAACCTCTCTGAATTGTCTCTTTTATTATTTGTCCTTTTTTAAAAAATAAATTTCTTGTTAAGCGATTGTTTTCTTTTCCTTTTTATTTTTATTCTAATTCAGAGAACAATAAACGGGCATGTTTATTGAATTATATTTAAGATTAAGACACTTTTTTCTTGATTTTAAAATGTTAATGGATATTTTTCTCATTATGCATACATTAATTAATTTTAAATATATTTTTCTCAGGTTAAAAGATAACTCATCTACACACGTACCTAAGTCACTTAGATGCGAGAAATACACCTATACGCGGACAAATGATAAATTATCACGCAATTCTTTGAAAAACGAAAAGAAATAACATCTTATGTAAAATTTGGATAAACTAGCGTAGAAAGAGACAGGTAACCGCGCTACAAAAAAAGGCAATCCGTTTGACCGGAAGAAGAAGAGGCGCATTGCATGCTGGGAACGATTTCACATACCGAAAACATCATGGCTTCTACGATCACGTTTTTCGTGTGTTTCCTGCACCTTTTGATAATTTCTATCTTTTCTACTGTTTTAGGAGAATGGAATACGAAAGACTATTTAAAAAGAGAACACAGTCTTGTCAAGCCTTATCAAAGTAAGTTTTTTTTTTTTAATTTTTAACATTTTTTTAGTAATAAAAAGAAAATACAACCGATAAATCATCGGCTTTCTCTAATTTTTTCATTCCTTTCGTTTATAACATTTTTTTAAATCTTTTTTAGTTTCTATTTATGTCCTGCTTTTTGTTTATATTAGATTTTTACGTTTTAAAAATTAAAAGAATTAGGATATCTGATAGATTTTTATATCCGGTTATATCTTTATTAAATCTATGCAGTTAGGCCCCGGAATTTTAATATTTATATTAAAAAAAAAAAAAAAAAAAAAAGTTATGAAGCGTGCGAACAAAAATTTCTCAACCACAATCGATTTGTAGTTTTGAAATTATATTGTAACAAATATTGGTGCTTATGCAGAAAAGGTACCGTGCTTAATTTTTTGTTTTGCTATTTTCAAGTTAAATTCAATTTGTGGTATCTTTTAATTTGTTACAAAACGCTATTTCAGTACGGTAACTTCTCCGCATCCAAATATTCATAAATATTTAATCGATTGTAATAAAAAATTTTTTTTGGTATTATTATACAAACACCGTGACAGCGTTAGGGTTAGGGGTTAGGGTTAATTCGCTGTCACGGTGTTTGTATAAATTTACCATTTTTTTAAATTGGCTTCTGCAGTTTACGAACCATGCTATTTTTAGGTAAGATTTTCGGGTTAAATTCAATTTTTACGATATCTTAAATTGTTTGATAAAACTTATTAAAAGGTAAAGTCGGCCCTCCCCATGTTAAGAATGGATTTCCTTATTCAGTACGAATCGTAAAATACACAAGTTTTTTTTTTTTTTTTTTTTTTTTTTTTTTTTTTTAATGAACTGCCAAGTTCTTAAAGAAATAATTTATGGAAATCTTACAATATTTTTAACACGAATCGAATAGCCGTATAAGACTGACATCTTTTTGGGACGCTGAAATCGTAACGTCTTAGACCCTTTCTTTACTTATTTTATGTTTCTGTCTTTAATTAAATTATATTTTAGTGTATAACTGTCCTTTTACCCGCTAGTCTAACTATTTAAAAGTATGTGTGCTTCCCCACGAGAGCAAAATAGGAAACCAGATCCCCCAAAAGGGGCACTCTCCCTTGATTGACTAAGATTTTTAGTCACTGAAGGGAGAGTGCTCATTTTTGGGGATCTGGTTTCCTATTTTGCTCTCGTGGGGAAGCAAACATAAGAACAAATTAAGTCCCGAATGCCAGATACCTAGTCTAAACTCTTTAAAAAAGAAAAATGTCTCATTGGGCTTTTCCACTTAAGAGGGGAAACTCAACCACTTTACGCCCATGTTTTTTTTTTTTTTTTTTTTTTTTTTTCTCACCACCTTTTAACAAAGCATTTTATAACTTTATATGGCGGACCTGAACGAGAACCCACCCACCCTATATAATTTTTATAGTATGTTTTAGTATGTAGTATAGTTTTCGAGATTGGAGGTGTTTATTCCGAAAGCCGTTTTTAACATGGGGAGGTTGTATTTTTTTTATCGGAATTTAACCCCCCCCCCCAAAAAAAAAGGGGGGAGGGTAAAAATTCAAATATTTCAGATGAGGAGGGGGGGGGGATTCTAGCGATGTAGACATTAAGTTAACAAACCTACCTGGATAAGTTTTTATTCGGTATTTGTAGTTTAATAAAAAATATCGAAAAGCGTTATATTGTATGTTTTGTAGTTTTGGACTGAAGTTCGCCGAAAAAAAAAATTCACTTAATTTGGAATATTTTTTGTTAACAGCGGAAAAACACGTTTTTATGACAGCGCGCTGGAGGCAGCCATGTTTGGATGTTTTTTAGAACACGGCATGGGGAGATAACTCAGTCTACATCGCTAGCATCCCCCCCTCCTCATCTGAAATACTAGCTTTTCTTCCTAAAAATCGATTTTTTTTTTCGCTGTAAAAAAAAAAAAAAAAAAAAAAAAAAAAGTTGATCAAATTAAGTGATTTTTTTTTTTTCTCGGAGAACTTCATTCCATAACAGATACGTCCAATATAACTTTTTTCGATATTTTCATTTTTTAATGTCTTGATTAAATTTACAAGTAGGTGTATCAGAATTTTTGGAATTTTTTGACACCCCCTAACACAAAACTGCAAATAAAATATAAAAAAAACTCGTAATTTCTCCTTTTTAAAATGGGTTTATTTTCTTTATGAAATATACTTCCAAAATAAACTATTAAAGTTGTTAAAATAGAAATATTACTTTTTAAAAAAAGTGTTTACAAAGTGCCTGCGCGCGTTCATGCAGGTTTTTTTTTTTACTTTATGAAATCAATTGAATTTTACGAGTTATTTTTCAATTTTTAAACTTCAAAAAATCTATCAATTTTCTATTGGTTCAATTTTTACGATATTTTCAGGGTCAATGTGAAATTTTATATTTTCAATAAATCGAACATATTCTAGACAAGCGTTTTTTTTTTTTTTTTTTTAATTCCCCCTTCCCATTTTGAAATGTCTATTAAAGTGAAAATAATTTTCTCACCTCAAATTTATATATCACAAATTGAAGATAAAAGATCAAATAAAATAAACTAATTTAAAACAAAAAGTTATTTGCAAATTTACCTGTAGAGTCCAAAGTTTAAAACTATTTTTTTTTTTTTTTTTTTTTAATGAAACCTTATAATCTTGTTATATTCAGAAAATTTTGTAGAATAGTTATTGGGTGGATTTGTTTTAATCAGTATTTTTTATTTTTCCAGTTTTGAGCCATTATTTTCGTTTGTTGGTGTCTCTGCTAAATTTCGTTTAACCACCAAATTAAAATAAATTAAGCCGAGTGATAAAATGTTTAATTTTATTAAATCTTTGGGTACTTGTGCACTTTTGCTACTGTGTTGAAATAGTTATTTTAAAAGCCATTCTTAACATGGGGAGGGTGTTTTGTAACTATTCTGTGCTTTCACCTAACAATTTAAAAATATGAAACTTGATTTTAACCTGAAACTAAAAATAGCGTGGTAGAGAAAGTGCATAAGCACCGATTTTTGTACTCTTGCAGAATAGTGTTGAAAAAAACATTCAGATACCCATTCTCTACGTGGGAGGCGGGGGGGGGGTGAGTCTTTTAAAACCTATTCTAATACTTCTACCTTACAATTCAATAAACAATCATAAAAATTTAATTACACCAATTTTCGGAGAAATTCTTTGAAAAACTAAGATTTTTAAATAATCTCCCCATTGTTCTGGGTGGAATTTTTCCAAAATTAAAAATTTTCGTCCAACCTAAAATTCACAAGTGCCAAAAAACGACACCATTTTATTGTTGGCTTACTGTTTTGCTTTTACCAATAAGTTACATGAAACTTTGATAATTCTTTAAATTATCTCCCTTTTTAAAATGTTTAGAAAATGAAAGGTATAGAAAGAATAGTCAAATTCATTGATTATTTAAAGACCCCCCCCCCCCTTAATTGATTTGCATGCATGTATAAGAAAACTAGGGGATGCATTTGAACATGTGTGCGACGGCATACTAATCTCTGCCTATTTCTCAGTATCTCTTGAAGGAACCCGCAGAATCCTGGTTGGGAATCTCTATTCTAGATGAATGTCTAAAGGAGTTTATAAAAAAATCTGTTCCAGGTTTCTGGTTGAAGATTCAGTCCTTGCTATTAACGCTTGGCATTCGGGACAAGATCAAAGTGTAGTAGCTGTTCTTCAGATGCTGAACTTCAATTTCTTGTTCTTTGTCAGTGGAGGAGAAATCCTTCACGACAGACAATTTTTATTTTTTGTTCCTTTTCTCCACATTAAAAAACAACCCTGGTGTCTAACTCTGTCCCGTGGGGAGGCATTGTAAATAGGAACATTAATACATATACTCGGTCATAGCTGACAGAATGAGGACGATCTACTCCATGAATGAAATAAAGAAATTCCATCCAAGTGACACTGTTTGATTTGCCAGAGGTTACCTCAGCCAAAATTTAGTGAATATAAAAGAACATGAAATTTCCAAATTTAAATAATTTTTTTATAAAATTCCTTCATTTCATGAAAGAAATAAAAATATTTTTATGCTTGTCGCTAAATTTACACAAATGAAATATTGCAGTTCCAAATGAATTAACAGTAAAACACTTGGTATACCTGCATATCACGCAGAAATAAGTATCTACACCAAAAATTAGGAAATGTTGAGTAGAATTTTAATTAAAAATAAAAATCAATTTTATCATTTTTCCGATCTGTCATTAAGGATGCCAATGCATATAAAACAGGCAAGATAAGTTGTTTCATCAAGTAATTAATCAATGCAGACTTTAAAAAAGTATAAAACTCATTTTATATAAAATTTTAATCAATAACGTTTCCTGCTTTTTAAGTGTAGATAACGATTTTTACTTGCTACATATGTCTTCATTTTTAGAATAGTTCTAGACAAGACAATTGCTGAATTTATTGAAATTTTGATCAGGATTCCAAAACAAGCATATTAAAGCAAAACAAAGTAAAACAAAAATTTGGAAATTGTTGTGTAAATTTTTTTTCCTTGGGTGGGGGAGCATTCAGGTCTATTAAGAGAAATTCAATGAATAACTTTAAATTAAGCGATTGTCTTCCCTTTATCCAGAATAGAACCATTCTAAAACAAAAACAATTTGTCATGGTAGGTTTAAGTACACTTGTACCCGGTTTTCCTGTTTATTTATTTAGAACTGCAATTTTCACCTGTGTATTCTTATGACCAAGAACTTTTTTGATATTACTTAGGAATTGAAAGGCATAGATTACAAGAAATGTTCATTGCCCAGGAACAAAGTGTAGTATCTGTCCTGATGCAATTTATTTCTAAATCCAGTGAATGAGGAATTCTTCTAGTAGGAAAAATGTTAATTTTTATTCGATAAATTTCTCTTCATTACTTGTTTGGCCAATGATTTCTTGAAACCGCTTTTTAGTTGTGGTGAAACCCTCAAAGTGATCTCAAATGTAGTCTCAGGCCTTCGTCATTACATGGAGGACCATGTAAAGCCCTCTAGAGCTTTTGTGATCTTAGCATCTTTAGGTCATCCTTTCTGTTGCAGTTGGATTTGTTGGAGTGGATAGCATATACTGGTGATGTGTAGTCAACAAAATTCTGGAAATCAGGCCTGTTTTCCAAGTGGTTTGGTGACACTGATTCATGCTGCCACATGTATGGCCTACCTGATTGATCCGAGGTTTTATTAACCGACTGAATGTAATCTTTGGTGTTTAGTATGACTTTCTAAATAAGTGAGGGTAGCATGACACTCACTGCTTATGCTGATCATGGTTGTTATTAGAAACTGCCTGTATGACATAACGCATGTTTGGATTAGGCAGGGAATTGATATTCTGGTCTTGCCAGAATTTTTTTTTTTTTTTTTTCTGATAAAAACCTACCTGACTTCACACATTGACCCCCCGCCCCAAGAAAAAAAAACAAAGAAAATCATTTCTTAAAGTTCTCAAAATATTTATCGACTACTGCTAGTTTCTTTTAATTAAACTGGAGTAAAAAGGTTCAAACTAAATCTATCTGTGAAAGTGTCTGTGGGCATTTCCCTATGCAATAACGCTGTCAATTTTCAGTCTAGACCCGAAATTTGATATACAGGCTACTGAGATTTGGGAAAATCTTTGTAATCCATTTTCGGCCAGAAATTTGTCTGTTAAAGGATCAAAGTTCAACGATTTGACCTTTGAGAACTCTACCAAACTCCTCTGCCAATTTTTGGTCTAAACACTTGAAATTTTAGATATAGGTTCCTTGGACATGGATCTAACTTAGTAACTTGATTTGAGCCCAAAACAAATGTTAAGGGGTCATAATAGGGGTAAAAGTTAAAAATTTGACCTCTGCGGTCTCTACCAAATTACTTGGACAATTTCTGGTCATTTTATTAATTTTTATATTTGCAAGTTTGTGTAAAAGTTGCTTTAAGAGTAAAGCAGCAGCAAAAAAAAATACATAATTAGTTGTACAATTTTAGTAAACCCCCTTACATATGATTAAAACCTGGTACAACTAATTGTCAGATTCAGCTGCTGCTGATTCAAGCAACTTTACACGTTTCTATATAACAAACAGCAGGAGCAATCAGTCGTACAATGATTGGGAATAATTTGATTTTACATATTTAGTAAAACCGGGCATCTCTCTATAATTTTGGACTAAATTGCAATTCTATCCATCTATTTGCATCTTATCTTTTCATTGTGCACTCTGAATGAAATCACAAAATATAACGTAAAGTGGCAATAGTAGTAGTGGGAGATGATGTAAGTCAAGATAAAATATAAATACTGTCTCAATGGGTCACGAGTGATATTTTCTTTTCAAAATGCTGTTAATGCTGAAGATAAAAACAAATGAAAAATAAAATCCTCTTCCAAAGCTGATTAAAATGAGAACATTATCCTCTTTACGACTCATTTTTTTTAATTCATGAAACTATTGATTACCTTAAAGTATAATTTTGCAGTAGATAATTAAAAATATTTAATACTTGTTTCAGTATAATCGAATTTTATTATTCAAATCTCAATTTTAAAACATTTTGTAAGTTGAGTCTTTGATAAAAATAAAAAAATAGAAACTCAATATTCTATTTTTTTCTTTTCAACCAATATTTTTCAATGTCTATATCTGATGAATTCCAATATTACATACAACCTGCATTTGATGCGGAAGAAACCTGTTGCATATTTTCACTCACACATACGGGTGAATGTCATAGAAAAAGAAAAAATATGTCCGCAGCTGACTTGCGGTTTTAGTATATAACTTAAAATAAAATCTGAAATAAGAATTTAAGAAACTTGAGGGAATTGTAATGTATATAGTGAAGTTTCCATTAATTTTGCAAAGGACTTAAATGATATCATTTTAAAGTTTACCATTGTTCCAAACTAATTGTCATGTGTGTGTATGTATGTGTGTATATGTATGTGTGTATATATATATATATATATATATATATATATTAGTGATAGGACGATTCTAATATTACGGATTCCAATCTATATATATAAAAGGCAAAATGTGTGACCATTTCGTGTATGTCTCGCAAAGGCTTCTTTCGCACGCGCTCGGGGGGGGGTACTATTGCTTAGAACTGTTTATATACCCCCTATATAATAATATATACGATTGGGGAATGCGTGTAGCGTATAGATTTATTTGCGACGACTTTTACAAAATTATTGCTATTTAAAAACTAACACGTTCTCGTCCAGAAATGTCCAGAAGCAATCAGCTTTGATCAATCTTGTATATCAGACAGTTACTATTCAATCTGGACATGCTTTCCCCTCCCCAACATCTGTTAGGGGAAAAAACAGTCAAATTTCGGTAAACAAACCCAAACGCTGCGTGACTTCTATTTGACCTTCTTAATTAGGTCAAATGGAAGCAACAGAGTTAACTTTTATTGCGCACGCCTGTTTTTATTCAAACCTGTCTACGTTGTATGTCGCCGTGGCCCAATGGTTAACGTCGCACTTTTTTTTTTCCACATTAATTTCCAACTCAAAGGTACAAGTTCGATCCTCATACTCACCTACCAAAACATTTTTTTTATTATTTAACCACCCCCAAGGGAGTTTTGATTTACCTCAAGACATCCGGGCATGGCCGGGTACACCCCCCCGCTAGTATATATATATATATATATATAAAAGGCAAAATGTAAGTGTGTGCACTTTTTGTGTATGTCCGGCAAAGGCTTTTTTCGGGCTGGTTCTCTGGTTGGTCGCTCATTCTTATAACTTTTGATATGCTACCGAGATATCTAAGATTTACAAAACGACTTGGCATGTATCTTTAATTTGGGAAACTTTTATGCGCAATTTTCGCCATATTTATTGGCCTATGCGTGTCTTTGGCTTTTTGGTATAAAAAAAAACGAAACTGAAGCAAACCTCAGCACTTGTGCGGCCTGTCCAGAAAAGCAATGAGCGCTTTGATCAATGTCGGTGAAAAGTCGTATCAAACAATTGCTATTCATTTGGGCTCCTTCCTCCAACAAGTTGCGGAGAGAAAAAATAAAACCAAAAAAAAACTGTCTCGCAGAAAAAGTTAACTGCAGAATTTCATTCTCCCATGGCATGATGTTTGACTTTAAAATCAAGCACCTGTTGGAACTCCTTCACTTTTTAATCACTAAATTTAACGTCTGACATTGCTTTCGTCACTGTAGCGCAGTTGTATGTTGTCAGCCTATTAGCCTCAATGCTCCGGGTTTGAGCCTACCTGCCCCCCCCCCTTTTTTTTTTCTCTTACACCTACAAAAGATTTTTTTTTTCTATTTTTAAAGTTTTAATATTGAAATCGCTTTTCTTTTTTTTTTCTTTTTTTTTTTTTTTTTAAATATTTAAACAGGGTTAAGTTTCCATTTTGTTCTGCTTTACCCCCCCCCCCAACGCTTAGGCAATGCCAGGCACCCCCACTAGTTCTTTATAAATCTATAAATATCTAACAGTAAAATTGTTTTTATTATTCTCGATTAGCGTAAAAATGTGAAATGTGCAGATAATTTCTCAAATGTAAAGACTTTTGGGATAATCTATGGATTTTAGTTTTTCCGTTTAAAACCAATATTTTATTACTACCAGCAGTGAAAGATTTTGCTTTAAACAAAATCTAATAAAGACCATCGTTTATGACATTGAAAAATAGGTACACATTTTTCCGATACTGGTTCTGATACCCTAGAAGTTCCTATTTTTTATTCCTGATTCTGATTAATCATCCCAACACTAATATATATTTCTCCAAAACTGCTGGCCTTGATGGAGGGGAGACTAAAACTTGCCGCTATGGTTTCAAATGATCTAAAAAAAAAAAAAAATTTTTTAAAATGGGAGGTATTGCTCGCATACGTGAACCAAAATCTCACATTTTCGGTTGTTCAAAACAAAACTTAAATATTCTGATAACAAAATAGCTCTAACTAAACAAGTGAGACTTAATTCCGACTATTTCTTGTTATATCTCCTCTCTTTTGGAAATAGGGTGTGATTATGAATACAAAGGTGGTACAATAATATAAGGATTATTTGATACTGGAGATACAGTATCAAATAATCCTTATATTATTGTACCACCTTTGTATTAAGAAGTTTGTCATGAAATTTGGAACTCCAGAGGAGATGTCACGTTTGATAATAGTTTGGAGTGTCCAAAATACTTTTGACCATTTTTTTTTTTTTTTTTAATATGAGTATTGAAAATTTCTTCAGACACCAATAAATAAAATCTTTCTACTGTTTTTATCCATTAAAAGTATAATTGTACGTTTTCTCTTGTGGTAGCTAGCAATTTATAATAATACCGGGATGGGGGATCGTTTCTATTGATTTTAGTTGGAAAAATGTTTTGTAGGATTAGTAGCATCAGCAGCAGCGATAACTTTTTTTTTTTATAATTGAAAATATGAAAAAATGTTCTTGCATGTTCTTGCATATTAAAGTGTTTTGCTTGCACAACCGAAAATGATTTTGGTTCATGAGTGGTACCCCTCCCTCATTTTTTTTTTTTTCAGCCGATTATCAAATAGACCAGATTTCATTAAATTCTATTTTTTAAATAATTTTCTACCTTATCAATTTTCATAATTTCTTTTGGATATATTCATCTTAAAAATACGAGGAATACATAGATACCATTGTTTTCATGCGAAATTCAGTTTCATGATTTCCGAAAATCTCGTCCCAGTTCTGTAGAATGGCCCAGATATTTTGTAATTCATATGCAAAACTAGGAAAACAAATGACTATGATTGAAATATTGATAAAGGTGAAGTATCTTTCCACCCACAAAAATCCTTTAAAATTACCACTATTATAGGTTTTCGAGGTTGCTGAAAATGTTTAACCGTAGTTTCCAAGATATGAAGAAATTAGTTTCAAAAAGTGGGGATCACTTTATAGTCACATTTGGGGAGGTGTATTGAGTAATTGTGGCCTGGTAGACCAAGACAAAATCTACCTTTAAAAAAAACTTGTTTTCTATAGATTTTCAGGTGTGCTGAAAACGAATATCGCATTTGAATTTTCTGCAAATGTTGTTCTGGTTATTAAGCAATGTAATTCTTTATAAGTTATGGCCATTGTTATATGTGCAGGTGCATATATTTTTGCTCAATTCCTGGAAAAATATTTATTTACAGAAAGTTTAAATGCAATATTCGTTTTCAGCACACCTGAAAATCTATGTAAAACAAGTTTTTTAAGGTAGGTTTTGTGTTGGTCTGCCGGGCCACAATAAACACACCCTTAAAAAAAATACCAGTTCTCCCCCCCCCTCCAATGGGTGTTCATTTTACATTAAATTGATATGAAGTGATTCCCACTTTTGAAACTTTTTTTTTCATATCCTAGAAACTACTTGTTTCTTGGAATTTTAAATGTTATTTTCGTTTTCAGCACCCTCAAAAATCTGTAATGGTTGCAATTTCAAAGGATTTTTTTTGGGGGGGGGGTGAAAAGCTACTGCATCTTTATCGAAATCTGTTGTGGCTGTAAAAAAAAAAAAAAAAAAAAAAAAAAGTGCCAAAAATAGGCTATAGACAATCCCCTTAATGTGTGACCTTAAGGGCAAATGTTACATAGTCCACTACACAATTCAGATCATTACCTTTTCAATTAACTTTTCTTTGTTAAATTCTGATCAATAGTCACAGATTCGGAGCTTGTATCAACTTTTTTGGCAATTTTATATATATATATATCTCATCACTAGCAAAAGGGTTCAAAAAACTGTCTACAGAAAATGGACTCTGATTTATGAAAGTATGATAGGTTGTGAAAAAGAAGGGTTGTAAATTTGGGTTGAATTTGGAGGTATCAAAACCAAAGCAAAATATGATGAAAGTAAAAATAAAATAGATAAACCCCATGATTTATTATACCATACCTGTTCACACTGAAACACTTATCACAATATTCTGTGGATCTATATTA
Organism: Euprymna scolopes; assembly: GCF_053919585.1. NCBI lineage: Eukaryota > Metazoa > Mollusca > Cephalopoda > Sepiida > Sepiolidae > Euprymna > Euprymna scolopes. The sequence continues at coordinate 14,018,600 of NC_136504.1, read as the reverse complement.
AAAAACCTTGTTAAACTTTCAAGTCCTCAAAATACCATTTTATTTGGAAATGAATATACTTTCGTATGAATTATTTATAATGTACATTATATATTTTTATAGTTTTAAGTAAATAAATTGATAATGTTAACCTCATAAAACAGCGTTTCTGGTGAAATTTTGTAAAGACCCCGCCCAGCCCCGCCTCCCGATATGTAAATTCTTGTACCACATTTGTATTAAATTTGTCATAAAATTTGGAACCAGAGGAGATGTCACGTTTGATAGTTTGGAGTGTCCAAAATACTTTGGACCATTTCTTTTTCTTTTAACACAAAAAAAAAAAGAACTTCAATATGATGAGTATTGAAAATTTCTTTGGACACCAATAAATAAAATCTTTTTACTGTTTTTATCCATTAAAAGTATAATTGTACGTTTTCTCTTGTAGCTAGCAATTTAAAATAATACCTCCATTCTATGGAGGTCAGGTGCGAATGAACACCCCATAATTTTATTATACCATATTTCTTCAAACTGAAACATAATTATCAAAGTATACTTACGCAGATAGATATGAAGTCTTTTGTGCCTATTTCCATTCTATGGAGACCAGGCACGAACGCAGACCCCACAATTTTATACCATCCCTATTTAAGTTAAAACATTTATCAAAGTATTATGTACATCTATATCAAAAACACTTGTCAACGTTTAATTTTTAAATTTTTTATTTCCATACTTTGTGGACCAAGCGCAAACGCAGACCCCACAATTTTAATGGACCACTGTTCTGCCAGATCAAACATACCCATTCCTGTGTCTTGATACATCTATCATATGTAATCAGTTTAAAATAGTCAACCATATAGGAGCCTGTTCGTGACCAGACACACACACACATACACACAGACATTCAGCTTTATATTATATATATATATATATATATATATATATATATATATATGGGTATATCTGGTTCTATGAAATGAAACTATATGAAAAATTGCAGACTTTTCCAAAGATGGGTAAAATTTTTATGACAACTTGTAAAACAAAACACAAAAAAAAACTATTTTCAAACAATAAAATATGCCCAAATTTGCCTACATTTGTAAATATCGTGTCATGGCAGGCTAGCTTCTGTTTTGCTGCTTTAGGATTAATTTTACTTAGGGTTTTTCTTTGCTTGGTTGTCTCTGTGGCCTTGCCAAGCAACTAATAAATAAAAGATGAGGAATAAGTTAACTTTATCATCAGAAAAAGAAACCGCTTTTATATCATGGCATTGTGAAGCTAAATGCTTCTCATCAGAAGAGAAGGGTTTGAATTATACAATGTAAATTAAGATTAGGTATAAAGTATGAGTAAATACCCCTTTTAAGAATGAAAAATATTAGCAATATAACTAAGAGGAAAGAGTATATGTGAAAAGGAAGGATATATATATATATATATATTATAAAGCTAGAAAATATTACATCAACGTAATAAGGGAAGCAAGAGTTAAGAGGTTGAAAGTAAACCTCATGTCCACTTTCTTAATATAAACTTATAAAACTTATTAGATAAACCTGACATTGAAGAAAACTGGCACTTGAATACTAAAATGTTTTATTGTATTTCAAATGAAGACTTTTTTTTTACATAGCAAATGCAAGGAATGTTTTCTGTAAATATTCATGGCAAAAAATAAACATTACTTATAATTGTTTTAAAAGTAAATATAAACATAGATCAACAAATTTTCTCTCACTCAGACTTGGACATTCCTTTTAAATCTATTTTATTCTTTGAACTTTAAATCTGTTTACAGAATTGACTCAAAACTGATTAAATTTCAAGATAATATAAACAGTTGTCAAATGTGTTACTTTCATGCTTCAAATCAAGATTTATCTCCCCCCCACCACCATCATCCAACAACAACAACACATTAGGCAAAGTTCTTGTTTATACAAAGTTAGGTTCATAAATTCTGAAAGCTTCATTGCCAGGAGAAGCTTTTAACAATGGCTATTGTCAAGAACAAAGTTTCTAAACTGTCTGGTGGTGGTGGGTGGGGGGGCATGGCAGATTTTCAAAGGTCACTAGGCCAATTTAAAAAAAAAATGTTATGGAGGTAGGGGACAATATGGAGCATTTTATAATTTAGTATTAACTTTATTATATAAAGACCGTTTTATTGTGATTTTTTTTTTCTTGTGATTTACTTTAACCAAGTGATTTTGAATTCTAAGTTTGTTTTTTTTTTTGTTTTTTTTCTCTCTAACTTGAAATTTTACTTTTTATTTGTTCCGATTTTATATTTTCCTTGTTTTTTGTCATCTGTTTGTTGCATCTTTCTTTTAGGTAATATCAAATGAGTTTTGCACCAGTTTTTACAGGATTTTGATTCTAGAAAATGTCTAGGTCTTGAAAAATTGAAATTATGGAATATTGCTTAATTGTCTAAAGGATGGATCTAATTCAGTGCAAACCTGATATTTTCATTTTAAGAAATGAAATGCCATTGTGATGGCAATAAAAAATATTTAATACTCCAAACAAACTGAAATTTTAAATATTAATTGATCATTTACAAATTTTCACAAAGAGGGATCTGAATTTTGTCCTTGCATTAAACTGTAGCCTACATTTGGACCTCTTATTCCTAGTAATTGTTCCAAAATTAATGTTTATTAGTTTAGGAGTGAATCTTGTGTATATAAATATAATATACACGTAACTTTACAAATCATAAGAAACAAGTTTTATGAAAGAAATCAAATATTAACATAATTCAGTTTTGATGCAAAGCATAAAAATCTTGATTTTAGTCATAACTAATAGTTCAGCCCGGTTTTGCTCGAGCCTTATGTACTGTTCATAATTGTGTGTGTTAAAATGTTTGACTCATGTCCAGGTAACTTACATCTAAAATTTTAAGTGTTTAGACCCAAAATCGGCAGACTATTTTCGTTAGAGTCTGTAAAGATAAACTCTTTCAACTTTGACCTCTTGAAACTGATTAAAAAGTTTGCATGTCTGAATACTCTTTATGTAAAATTTCAATGTTTCAATCCAAAATTAGTTGAATAGTTTGCTAGAGACCACAAAGGTCAAATCTTTTGAACTGTGATCCATTGGCAGCCGAATTTTGGCCCAAAAACTGATTAAGAAGCTTGCCCTATGTCTGAATGCACTTTATATAAAATTTCAAATGTTTAGACCAAAAATTATCTGAGTAATTTGGTAGACCGCAGAAGTCAAATTTTTAACTTTGATCCCAATTTTGACCCCTTAACATTTGTTTTGGGCTCAAATCAGATTAAAAGTTTGATCCAAGTAACCTACATCTAAAATTAAGTATTTAGACCCAAAATTGGCAGAGGAGTTTGGTAGAGTTTTTGACAGTCAAATCATTGAACTTTGACTCCTTGACAGCCAAATTTCTGGTTGAAAATAGATTAAAAAGATTTTCTTAAATCTCGATACCCCTTATGTCAAATTTGAGTCTGTAAACTGAAAATTGACAGTTTTGTAGGGAAACGCGTGCACACACACACACACACACACACACACTTTCACTTTTATGGATATATAGATTCAATCAGAAATATTTCACTAATCTGACCCTATAATCTATATATCTGAATAGGTCTTTAGGACTTTCGCTGACTTTATTTATGATAGTCGAAAAAAAGAAATCAGCTTGGGAATATCTAGGCAGGCACTAGAGTTCTAATAATATATTCTTACGTTTTAAGGCAACTATTTTAAACATTATCGATATATTTTTTATGACTCATTATCATAGCTAAATGTAGGGAGGTTTAAAACCAGATATTTTAAATTTTCCAAACAAAATAACATTGAAATATGCATCTGAAAACTTGATATCTGAAGTGCAAATGAATGTTTATCTTTTTTCTATGCACACTAAGCATAAAATGTCATAAAAGGCGAATGATTTATTAAAATTCTGATTGTTATCTTAATTTGCTTATATTTTGTCACCATGCTTGCAAGATGGTGTCACAAAGCTACAATCTTTTATGGCCTCGTCCATTTTCAAGTATCTTGAAAAGTAAATTGTTTTCTCTATTAGGACACTAAATCCTCAACTGGTGCAATTTTTATTGTCCTAACCTAACCGAAAATCCTCTACATTAAAAACTGACTTTATGGAAATGCAATAGAAATGGGATTGCTAAAGCTATGGAAATTGTTGTGAGAAGTTTAACTCGTAGTGGAAGCTTATCAGTTTTTCTTCACTTCTCACCTCATCTATCATTCTCTAATATTTGGGGAGAGGAAATGTTTAATTTTAATCTGAAAATTGACTGTTAATATAAATTCAGGCAAATGTGTATATTTGTATGAAAGAAATCAAACAGGGGGAAAGTTTTAAAGTGGTGAAAAAAATATGCATTATTTGAAAAACAGGATTTTTTTTAAATTTGTGGCTATTTCCTTCCCCAGGGTCATTTTTCATGTGGGGATAAACCAGGGGCATTCTGGAAATGGGCAAAAACAAGCCCCCCCCCTCCAGCTAAGGACAAATTAACTTGAGTGTAGCATCAGAAGATACTACACTGGATTTGTATCATTGGTTATGAATACTATGTAGTTGTGTACCTCCTTGCACATTTAAGATCATATTGAGTAGGTTAGTTGAGGCCTATTTTTGCTCAGCATTAAAAGAAAAAAAGTAAAACTTCTGAACCAGTTTATTTGTGATTAAACACTTTATTTTGATGACTAATTAGTAAAGTTATTTTTCCTTGATTAACAAAAGACGCAAACATTTACCTTTTTGTAAATATAAGTGTCCTAGAAATTCGGGCTATGTAATTAAAAACCAGAGATGGTTTGTTAGTCGGAAAAGAAATCTGACTCTAAATACGTACAAAAATTCTTAACTCTAACTCCCCACCAACAAAACTAATGGTGACATTTTGTAGCCCTTTTTTTTTTTTTTTTTTTTTTTTATTCTACTTCTGAGATGTCTCCAATAAGTTTTCAGACCTTTTTTGTACAGGCATTTAAAATTGTCATAGACTCTTGAAAATTCGCTGTCATTGCTATGCATTTTTTTTTTTTTTTTTTTTACATGGAAGTCACTACTTATCAAGGCCTGGAAGCCACTCGGGGATAAGGGTTATTGTGTGTACAGTAATCAATGGGATAGTATTGTAGTAATCGTTAGTATTGGAGATTTGATATTGTCTTCTTTAACGGGGCGGTTCATCGGGAATTTGTTTATGTTGGACTTAAAGACATCCAAGTTGTAGTCAGGTAGGAAACAGGCAGACGGAAGAGAGTTTCACTGGCATGCACTTCTAAGAAAGCTTTGTTCATGGAATCTACGTTTTGGTTTTGGCACAGTTAAAGAGTGGAGAAAATTTTTGACAGTGGTTTCAGCTAGACTGGTGTTTATCGTGAAAGATTGGCGAGGGGGGACCAGGGATTGGAGCTCATATGAGCACTTGCCATGGAAGTAACGATAAAACAAAGACAGGCTCACAACGTCTCTTTTGTGGGGGAGAGGTTGTAGGGAAGAGAAAAGGGCATCCCCCACTAGGCTACAAAATCTATTTTGTACTTTGTCAAGGCAGGATAGGCTGTTTTTTAGCAGCTCCTGCCCAGATGTGGCAGCAGTACTCCATCCTTGGACATACTTGGCTTTTATATAGATAGAGAATTGCATCAGCAGTGAGATATCTTTTGGAGCGGTAGAAGGATCCTACCATTTTTCCAGCGACCCCGGCAGCAGACTTGATGTGTTCCATTTCAGATCAGGAGTAAAGGTCAATCCTAGAAGCTTATCAAAACATGGAGCCTCCCTAGATGAGAGCCATCCATTTCAGTTGATGCCAGATGGGGATCAGAGCGTTGATGATGTAAAGATAGAAGCTTGGTTTTAGAGGTATTAAAAGTAACCAGCCACCTCTTCCCCCACTGTACCATGCGCTCAAGATCAGAGGAGAGAGAATCAGAACTTTGTCATTTACAGCCTTAGATGTGTTGCCATAGCCATGTCATCAGCATAGATGTCAACGAATGATTTAAGTATGTGTTTTGGGAGATCATTAATGTAAATCAGGAAGAGAGTTGGGCCCAGGATGGACCCCTGAGGGCTTCTGATTTCTGCCCATCAACCACTACTCTTATGAGCCTATCAGAGAGAAATGATTTAATGATTGAGAAAACATTTCCAGCTATGGTATAACTGGAAATCTTGTGAAGTAGACCCTTATGCCATACCTTATCAAAGGTCTCATGAGATGACTGACAAATTATGACTTCAGGTTTAAACAGCTCCAGCAGGAGTTGGAATACACCCTACTAAAGCCTGATTGTCACAGCTGATGAATTTCAAAAATTAAATCTGGACATGAGGATAAAATGATATGCAATTGTTTCAAACTTGAAAAAATGCCACAGAAACATGGAATGTTTAAGATTGTTTTTGGACCATCTTGCACAAATTGTGCTTCAGTTTTTGAGTGGCATGAGATTCAAGGAAGACAGGAAGTCTGACGGATAAGTGTGTGGGGAGTAAGGAAGTCGAAACACCAGAGTTGATTAGCCAAATAAAGAATTTTCTGGATCTGAACAGTGTTTCTATAGACAATAAGTGCAGTTTGATGTCAGTGTGGGAACTGTATACACAATTATTTGTGATGAACTGGAGATGTGGAAGATTTGTGCAAACTTTGTCCCAATGGTGCTTAGAAGATGAGAAAGATCAGTCTGTTTGACTAAGATGCGCATCAAGACAGTTCCTTGCTCTCCCTATTGTCCAGACCTTGCTTCTTGTGACTTTTGCTTATTCCTTAAGCTCAAAGAAAACCTTAGAGGCTGTGATGAGACAATTGAGAAGTTGAAAGAGGCTGTGATGAGACAATTGAGAAGTTGAAAGAGGCTGTGATGAGACAATTGAGAAGTTGAAAGAGGCTGTGATGAGACAATTGAGAAGTTGAAAGAGGCTGTGATGAGACAATTGAGAAGTTGAAAGAGGCTGTGATGAGGGTCATTTTCACATTTGCACAAGGATTTCCATGGGGCCTTCCAGAAGTTGTTGAAACAAGTGCATTGCAGCCGGGGGATTACTTCAAAAGTGACTACTTTCATGTTTACTATCAATAAGTGCCCATACAAAAGTCTGGAAACTTATTTAAGGCATCGTAGTTTTGATTTAATTTTAAAATTCATAAACTATTAAGATTTTCTTTAAAAAGTCTGAATAAAATAAAATACGCATCACGTACGCTTGAAAGCCAAATCACAACATAAGAAAAAAACATTTTACTTGTTAGAAATTTATAACAAATATATTTTGGCGCCAAACTCCATCCTCAGTATGTTTTCTTTTTTCTTTCTTGCCATGTTATAAAGTTGGAGAAAGACATTAATCCCGCGTTGCCAACACACAGTTCCAACATTTTAAAATACAACCGCTGAGATACAATGCACGGCTCTTTACAAACACTTTTTTTCTCAAACTTTACAACATGGCAAAAAAGAAAAAAAGAAAACAACATTCTGAGGATGGAGTTTGGCTCTGAAATATATTTATATAATAAATTTCTAATAAGTAATGTTGTGGTTTGGCTTTCAAGCGCACTTGATACATATTTTATTCAAATCCACATTTCTATAATGGAACCTGCACGCTTGACGTAAAAGTCTTTCTTGTCAGTACAGTATCAAAATATAATTTGTGTTAGTGTGCATTTACTAAATAGAACCACTGAAGACTCTTTAAACACTCACACATGATAAAATCGATGTAATACATGGTGTGATGTGAGAAATACATTGCGATATGATTGGCTTCTTCACTTACATATAACCTCGTTTAATTAGATGTGATATGTAATTGAGTGAACATATCTCATTGATATATTTTTCTCATACCTCACCACATACTATATTTTTTCAATTAACTTTATCCCAGAATCTATTTTTTAGTCTGTTTGGCTGTTTCCCCTTTTCTCTGAAGCTACTGGTCTGATTTGGATAAAATTTTGTATGGAACTTTATAAGGTACAGCCAACTAAGTATTATGGTATCCATTTGATGGACAGTTGGGATTAAGGATTTCTATTTAAGTGAACAGGCTGTTTACCTGTTAAAGTCTAGTTAAAATATTTTTTAGCACTAATATTTTATTAGTGTGTGTGTGTGTGTGTATGTATGTATATATATATATATATATATATCTTTATTTTTTTTAACCAAATTTTTTTGATTTTGTAAAAAAAATTTTATATAAATTTTAAGGAGAGCAGGAAGTGAGCCTTGTAACCCTCACTTCACTTAGGCTTTTAGTCCTTACATTCCATGGGCTATGTTTCTGACAAAGGGGGAGAATTGCTATTTTCTGGGTTGGAATCTAATCATCTAACACTTCTAAAAGGATGACACATAATCCCGATCCATCTTACCTCACCCAGTTTGGCCTTGTGCTACGTTTTTTTTTTTTTTTTTTTGTAACATCCTTTTTGTAAAACTTATTGTAATCTTTATACAGAAATATAATCTCTTAAGGTAGTAATCTATTGTGCACATTTTGAACGTTGTCTTAAACAATCTGTGCCATTACTGTATAGTTTGGAATTTTAATAAGATCTAAGCTGTCTAAAAATATTTTTGACTTTAAACATGAATCACGTTAATGAATCAAAGTAAAGCATGGTTAGTAGGACTGAGGACATGCAGAGAAAAATGATGAGGAGTTAGGATGTGTAATGCTAGTCTTAAGAACAGGCTTAGATCTAATGACCCCGCCTCCCCCCTCCCAGAAGAAGATATGCTGAACAGGATATTGGTTTGGTCATATTGAAAGAATAGTGAGTGCTTGGGTTAGATATAGGTCAGATGTGAAGGGAAGGTCAAGGGAAACTGATTCAAATGATATATTTGAGAGTAAGGGTGATAAAGATTAGTTTGGAAGTAAATTTATAAAGGCTATCCAACACCTGCCAGCATGTAAGGTGGCAATTAAACTGATGATGAAATGGTTTCTAAGTTTCATGTTATATATATATATATATATATATTGAACATTTTTCTCCCTAAGTTATTTTGTATTTACTAAACTACAAACCAGTTTAAAAACTTGAAAGTTTTTTTTTACTTATATAAAAGTTATTTCTGACTTTTAATCTTTAAAGGCAAAAATATTTTTAGTTACATATATCTCAAAGTATACATTAAATCTTACTAGCACAACTTGTAGCAGACAACATGCTTGGAATGTTTAATTTAATCTCATACCGTTCTCTTGGGCACAGCTTGTGCTGTTGGGAATATTTAAGATGTTATGCTGATTTTGAAAATGTGAATAAACTGACAAAGTAATTTTTAAAAAATTAAAACAAAAACAAACTAATCCAATGTACAAGAAACAGAAATGGAACACTTAGTTTTCTATCTATTGCATTGATAGTTTCATTAATAGATTTTCATAGTATCACATTTATGTGAAAACTAAAAGTTCCTTAAGTATTTTACTTTGCTTGGTGGGGGAGGTTGTTGCAAGGTTATTCTTTCGTTATATCTAAGAATTTTTACTGTCGGCAACACAAATTTTTCCAAAACCTCAATTTTGGTGCCTCCATTAGCCATAGATTTATGACTGCTCAATATTTGCAAGAGTTTCTTGATATTAATATTAGTAATAAATTTAATGAAAAAAATAGCCTAACATTCCAAATGAAAACCTAATTAGATTTTGAAACTCAAATGATAACTTTTCATTGAGTTCATAGCTACATACATTTAAAGACAACTGAGATTTTGAAATAATTTCTTTGAAAAATAAACTGGAGTGTATACAAAAACTTATTTTTTTTTATAATTAAATTGATGTCTAGTTTTAAAACTAAATTGTTTATCAATTACTTTTACATTTGCCATATAAAAAATGGGCACCTCCCATCTTTCAAATTAGAAAAGGTTTATACTTCATTTTTGTTTTATCTTCAGTGTTTTAGTGAGAATTTATTTTTATGCTTACACAAAATCAAATTCCTCAACTTTGCATATTGAAAAGGCCATAGAAAATAACTTGTTTTTTCTTGATTAATAATGACTTAAATTTCGTCAACATTGAAATATATCAAATACTATGAAATTTTTTTTTTTCCAGATGATCAAAATTTGACCTTTTTTTTTTTTTTTTTTTCTTGTAAAGATTAAGGCTAGATTAATGGCTGCATTGAGGGAGGGGAGTATTTTATTTATTTTTTTGCTAACCTATAAGGCTGATCTTTACAGGTAATATTTTCTTGAAGTCTTCATCCAGAAAAAGTTGCAAAGTTTCGAACTTGTAGATTTAATGAATATCTTTTCAGCAATATATACTTTATTTATTTATTTTTTTTCCTACCATTTGTGTTTTTATTTGTTTATGCTCCAAATTAGTTTTTATCAAGTTATTATTAAAAGAAACCAATTTCTCTAGATTTCTCAAATGTGCTAGGAATGCTTAAATATATTAAACATTATTGAAATGAAACTATCATTTTGCCGCTTTTTGCCATGGTGGTTTCAATGTTTAGAATAATTGCTCCTATTATTTTTCACAATGACACTGGTAACAATTTTTCACTTCTGAATTCAGTTTATTTAAATATTCTATTCATAAGTTGAACGTTAATTATCAAAAAGAAAAATTGATAAAAAAAATAAATGAAACCAAAATGAGTCAAGATTCCTAGGCAACATTGTGTAGGTACAGCTAGTCAAATTCTAATTGCTATAAATTAAAATAAACAATGTTTGTAAAAAAATTTTTTTCTCTACTTTCAGGCTCTGGCATGAATATCCCTATGTGGGATATAATTGGTTCGACAATGGTGACTAACAATTATATTAGGTTGACATCTGATCATCAAAGTAAATCTGGAGGTATTTGGAATAGTCAGGTCAGTCTGCTACATTTCGCTGACAAAATTTTCAAACTTGTTTTCTTGTCTTTTTCTGAATTTTTGAGATTAGAATTTGGATTATTTGGAATCTTCAGAATACTGTTCTCATCTTGAATGTTTTCACATTTTGGCCAGTGTAACCTCCGACTTTCTTCAGGTATGTCTTATCAAACTCAAATTTGGACGGAATTTCGAACGGAACCCTTTATTTACTTCATGGGGTAGCATGCTCTTGTTCTATTATCCATAACTGGACAGAGGTCTTAAATAATTCACAATTGTATTTTTCAATCGTCAACACTGAGAATTAAACTTTCAGGAGAATATCACTTTTACAATTGTTTTTTCCAAGTACTCTAACCACTATGCCCCGGGTCTTTGCAGACAAATTCCAAAGTTCAATGAAAATATTCAAGAGTTTGGCAAGATACACCTGAAGGTCGGAGGTTACACTGGCCGAAATGTGAAAAATGACACTCAAGATGAGAATGGTAATCTGAAGAATCCAAATAATACAAATTATGACATGTCGGCCATTTTTGTCTCTACCAACTTCTTCTCAGCCTTCAAGTACCTTATGTCAGACTTCAATTGAACCCAATCTTTTACTAGAGCAATGGTTTGTATTCCATAGTTAGTCTTTCTGTTAAATTTTGCTGCTCTCTTTACTTAGGATTAAACTCAAAACCCCAAGATGACCTGTATACTTGAACCAACATTATAGTCCTCTTTGAAGAAACTAGTTTTCTGATTTTAATAAAATCAGATTTTATAAGTTAAAGATAAAAAAGAACAAAAAAAAAAACTGTCAAATTAATGTCTAACTTTTAACTGGAAACTTCTTGTACAGAGTGAACGTAGATTATTAATGAACAATGGAGATAATTGTAATTCAGATTAAAAACAAAGCCAAAACTTGGTAATTCTTTTGGATTAGTTAAATAACGACCGTTTTCAAATGTTATTACCTCATTTCAAAATTGTCTAAAGTAATTCTATTTTATCTTTTAAAAAAAGTACATTTATACATAGGAGTCATCACTTATCAAGGCCTAGAGGCCATTTGAGGATAAGGGTTAATGAGTGTACAGTAGTCGATGGGATAATATCGTAATCGTTAGTGGAAATTTGGTAAATTGGACTACTTAAGAGGACGGTTCAATAAGAATTTCTTTATGTTGGACTTGAAGACAACCAAATTATAGTCAGCTGGAAAGTAGGCAAACAGAAGAGTTCCACAGATGTGTAGTTCTAAGAAACTTTGTTCATGGAATCTACGGTTAGGTTTAAGCACAGATAAAGAGTGGGGGGGGGAATTATTGATAATGGTTTCAGCTAGATGAATGTTTTACATGAAAGTTTGGCGAGGGGAGGGACCATAAATTGGAGCTTAGACGAGCACTTGCTATGAAAATAACAATAAAACAGACAGGCTCGCAATACCTCTTCTGTGAGAAAGAGGTTGCAGGGAAGAGAAAAGGGCATCTGCCACTGGGCTATGAAGCCTATTTTGAACTGTCAAGGCAGAATAGTCTTTCTAGCAGCTCCTGCCCAGATGTGGCAACAGTACTCTTTGGACATAGCTGGCTTTTATATAGATACAGAATTGCATCAGCAGTGAGATATCTACTAGAGCAGTAGAAGGATCCCACCATTTTTCCAGCGACCTTGGCAATAGATTTGATGTACGTATTCCATTTCAGATCAGGAGTAAAAGTCAAGCCCAGGAGCTTGTCAAAACATGGAGCTTCCTCAAGGTGGGTCATTCATTTCAATTGATGCAAGATGGGGATTAGATAGTTGATGATGTAAAGATAGAAGCTTTATTTTAGATGCATTAAAATTAATCAGCCACTTTTTTCCCATTGCATCACATACTCAAGATCAGAGGATAAAAAATCAGAACTTGGATCATTTACAGCCTTTGATGTGCTGCCATAGATGGTAGTGTTGTCAGCATAAATGGCTACGAATGATCTTAGATCAGGAAGAGTTGGATCCAGGATGAACCCCCTGAATGACTCCAGCATTAATACTGTAGGCTTTTGATTTCTGCCCATTAATCACTATTATGAACCCATTAGATAGAAATGATTTAATAATTAAAGACATTTCCAGCTATATTGTATCTGGAGATCTTGTGAAGTAGACCTTTATGCCATGCCCTATCAAAGAGTCAAGCGCAATTGCCATAGAAAGGAAGCCATCGTCGAAAGATTTTCTAATCCTATTAGATATAACTGTTAGCACATCTGCTGTAGATCTAGCAGAATGGAAACCATATTACATGTCACTAAGGTTATTTTTGCTGAGGTGGTTGACTACGTCTCTATTTAATACAGATTTCAGTAACTTATGGCACACAGGAGACTTATTGGTCTGTACTGAGATGAAGATGACTGATCATCAGAATTCTTAAATACAGGGCATACTGATGAGATTTTCCAGGGTGTTGGGAAGCAAGTCTCCTTAAACAGCTTTGTAAGTATGGGAGCTAGTTCTGGTTAGTGCTTTTTCAGCACTATAATTGGAATGCCGTCTGGGTCAGTTGCTTTACTGGAATCAAGGTTTTTGATTAGTTTGGCAACATTACGCAAATATTTGTATGTCACATAGCATGTTTTCTGATACAAGAGGAAATATGGGGAGTTGACGGCCCTGGTCGCATATGGTAACTAGCTGCAAAGAGTTTGGCTTTGTCTGATGCTGATGAGATTACCTCAGGCCCATTGATGATGGTTGGGATAGAGCACACGTTTCTGTTCAGGACCTTGTTTGCTATTTGCCAAAACTAGTGGGAACCAAGCCATTCTTAACTACTTTGGACTTAACAGACTGAGCACACAACTCTTTCGTTCTTTATACATTTTTTATTAGAGAATAAAATTGTCGGATCTATTTATGCTATCTTGCCAAGGCTACTGCGAAGAAGGCAGGCTCTATCTACCGTGCTAGAAAGCTACTTACGCCTGAAAGTATTCTGTATCTCTATAAGGCCACCATTCGCCCATGTATGGAGTATTGTCACATTTGGGCTGGTGCATCTGCTACTAGTCTCATTCCTGGACAGGGTTCAAGAGTTGACAACCTGATAGGTCCTGAACTGCATCTAAGCTTCAGCCTCTGTCCCATCGAATTGTTGCATTTCTCTGCCTGTTTTACAAGTATTTTAATGATGAATGCTCTGACAAACTACAAGCGCTTGTACCTCCTTGATGTAAATATCCCCGACGAACCATACAAGCAACTGAATTCCATCTCTACATAGGTGTAAGAAAGTTTTCTACTCCAATGGGTTCTTCCTCAGAACTGCTAGACTTTGGAAATCCCTTCTGGGATTCTGCTTTCCCAACTGTACCGACATGCAGAAGTTAAAGTATAATATGAACAGACATCTTGCTGCTCCTCTCCCTTCATAATATCCCTGCAACTTATGTCCCCGATAGTAGCCACCTACTTCAAAGTGGCACTCTGCCTTGTTTGGGGGTGAAAATTAAATTTAAAAAAATATTTAAATGTAAGCTTAACTAGCCAGATAAAATGAGTACATCTATACCTTTGAATCTTGTGCCTCCTAGTTTCACAATCAACCAGATTGATCTCCTCTCCCCTCTACTCTGACCGGATTTTTTGCTGAGCTGTTGGCATAGCAACAAAACTGATCTATTGCACTTTATATTTGGAATTTTCACAAATTCCAACACAACCTTTTTTTTTTGTTGTTGTTCTCCTATTTGTCTCCATTGTTTTCCATTCTGTCTTTTTTTTTTTTCTTAATTCCATTTCTAGTTTGAATTTCACTTGTGATATCAAGTTTGTTTTTAATTTCATTATCTAAAAAATCAAGTATTTGTTTTTCTCTAAAATCCAACATGTTTTAAAGTAATACAACTAATATATGCAGATTCATGTTTGTGCACTCGAGTTACCAGATGTCTCATAAAGAAGATCAAATTTCTCTACTACTACTACTACTACTACTACTACAAAATCTGAAAAAGCATATGTAGGATTCAAACTACTCCATATAGTTGAACCAAGTTTTTGTATGGAGCATTTTTGAATTGCCAGGTGTATTATAAACTAGAATTAACTATTACTACTAAAACTAAAAAGATTTTTTAATGTCAGAAATAAACAAAAATGCAATGCGTCTTTTTTTTTTTTTTTTTTTTTTTTTTAGGGTGTTTGTGGAATCCATCGTTTCAAAATAAATGTACCTTGCTAGCAGTATGTGTTAACTTTTTTTACGTTTTTCATGAGCCATTAAGATGTTGTGTGTAACAATTAATATTCTGATTCTATCACTACTATAGATATATTTAAAGTGCTGCTGGACTCCAAAACTAAGTATGATAGCATTTAGTATAATTTTGATGCCATAAAACTCCTAAAAACCCTAACCTCTGTTTTTTGTATATAATTTCCATGTAAATAAATAATTCACTAAACGCCACTCCCTTCAATAATGGAAAACTCTTCAAAACAGTTCTGAGTTTTGTATTTACAAAAACTTTGTACCAACCAATTGCTATGATTTTTAGATTGTTTGAATATTTGACAAACAAAATTGTAACATGAAATAACTTTTTTATTTTTAGCCACTCTTGGTGAAAAATTGGGAACTCCATGTTCATTTTAAAGTTCATGGAAGCGGAAGGACTCTTTATGGTGATGGCTTCTGCATTTGGTATGTCAAAGATAGGATGCAATTAGGTTTGTATTAAAATCTATTTACATTGTTTATGACTGCGTCTGTGTTGAGGCCAATATTGTTAATATAATTAAAATTATCAATTAGCTAAAATAAAACTGGTCACATAACATTGAAATTAACAGGAAATAGTAATCCTACACCAAGAATGGTTTACAGCAAGTAAAATCTTTCTTTTAGATGGATGAATAATGCATACAGACATGTCAGCAAGTTGAAATGCAAAATGTTCATTTCAACTTGCTAACATTTTTACTTTCTGCATATATTCAAATTCAGTTCATTTTTTTCAAGTCATTTAATAAATTTTTCTTAGCTATCTTTTGATAGCTACATCGCTAGATGTGGCTGGATAGCTAAATGTTTTGATTCTAGCTGATAGCACCCAAGTCACTTGTTTAAACTTTTGAGATTTGGCTCGGAGATAAGAAATCTGTATGAATTAAAATATTTCAGCTCTGGCAGTAGAGTAATAAAAACCGCCAATTGCCCCCCCCCCTCCCTTTGCAGAGATTAAGTATCAATGGGGCTATGTGTTGGCTGTGGGTGGCAACCTGTAATGCCTTATGACAGAATCTTGGTGGTTGAAGGACTTGGAGGTCAAGGTTTAGCACCCCCTCTTCCCAACAAACCACTTTGACCCCTATCTGGGCTAGACGTGATCAGATAGGCCCAATCCAAGTAATCGGCTGGTCAGGTCAAGCCCTAACATATACTTTCAATTATATTCTCCAGAATGTTTCTACTTTTAAACCCAAATAAATTATATAAAATATATTGTATCTCAAGCAAATTATCAACAATTCTTAGGTGTTAAGACGCTGGCTGAGGGCTAATCGATGGCATGAGATTCATAGGCTTGGTCATGGCTGCAGACCAACCACCTATGCACTAACATTATGGAGTGATTTATAGGCCGGTGGTGACAGGTGCTCCAGGTCTCTTGCATGGTTGAGTATGTTAATGAGGAAGTCTCTGATCCGTTAGGGTGAATGGATTTTTTCCCCTGATGAATCCCCTTTGTAGACTTCAGCCTGGTTGGGAGAGTGGGAATAACCTGTTAATGAATTATGTTTAATGTTAATGTCTAACTCAAAAAGACCCCATGCCCAAATCTCTTAAGTGACCAAATTCTGATACAGGAACAGATAATGAGGAAGAACATGTACCAGGACGATTTCACCAATTTATAGTGATAGAATCTCTGGAAGATTTTCTTACAAAGTTATCTCCTTTTCTCGGTCATTTAAAACGTATCACCAAAAATTGAAGAATTAAATTCTTTTAATAGAATTTTAAAATCCTAAATAAGCAAAAAATTTAATATAAAATCTTTGTCTCCCAACTTTAAACTGCTCAAAGGAAGTTATAAGGAATCAAGAGCTATCACTATGCACAACAGGACTGAAATATCAAAATGTAGAAGAATTACAATGAAAAAAGAAACATTCTACACAAACACCTCCATCCTAACATTTGACTCTCCCCTACTACCAAGAACAATTAATATCGGATATGAAAAACAAAGGTAGAATATATACCAAACCCATTTCAATGTTATGTCATAGGTTTGGTCATCACTACCCAATAAAACATCTCGTACAAAATAATTATGGTAATCACTAAAGAATTTGCAAATTTCCTTGTAGAAAACTTTGCAAATATTTCTTCTCACCAGACCTCATTTCTAACATTCCAAAACATAAGAATGAGGAAAAAGTAAAATACATTTCAAATCCAAAAACTAAAAAATTTACAATAAACCATTCTCCATTCATGAGCTATGAGAAGCTCTTTCACCACACAACTGTCAAACCAGATGATATACATTATGAATTCTAAAACCAACTGCCCAAACTTTCTTTAAGCTACTTACTAGAAATCTAAAACAATATCTGCATCAGCAGAAAAATTCCAATACCATGGAAAACAGCTACCATTCCCCCATGCTAAAAACCACTATGAATTGAATAACATTCACTAAGACAATACATAAAACCCAACCAATTTAAGCTACATATGTAAGACATTTGAAAAAATAATTAAGACTCTACTGGGAATCTAACAACCTCATCACCAAATTTCAATCAAGCTTCAGAAACAAAAGCACCGTATACCAATTGATGTGACTGGAAACATTTTTATGAAAGGTATTTATCTGAAAGGAACATGTCTGCAGTCTTAGATTTGGAGAATCCTGTGACACAGCATGGAGATAGTCATGAAGGACTTAGAAGAACTAGGACTAACAGGCAGGTTACCTATACTCGTAAACAATATGAATTTCTAGGTACACTCCTTATCCGGCATAAAAGATAAAAAAAACAGGAGTCCCATATGAAACATTTTTTCACTGACTCTCTTCACTATAAAGATGACAATATTGTTAAAAATATCTCCCCTGGAATCATTTGCTGACTGTGGATGACTTTCTGATTTGTTTATAATTCCAAATATATGAACATAACAGAAAGGCACCTACAACTTTACATTAACAAAATGGTTTACTGAAAATGGTTTCAGAATCTCCAAAACGAAATTTATCCATTTTTGCCAGCCCAAAAATTGCACCAAGACTCTGTTTTAAAATGGGATAACTCTGAAATTTCCAGTCAACCAACATAAATTCCTCGGTATAATCGATAATAAACTAACACTCATTCTCCATATCAAAAACCTAAAAACCAGATCTAACGAAAGAATTCAGTTACTAAGAATACTAGCTCCTTCAAATTTAAAAGCACTACTCAAACTCTATAAATCTGTAATCAGATCCAAACTTGACTACAGATTTTTCATTTATGGTGCAGCACGCAAGTCCTACCTTAAAGAATTTAAACCTATACATCACTAAGGTTTGAGAATAGCCCTCTACCGCACCAATGAAAAGCCTATATGTAGAGACTCATGAGATCGTTGAGATGCCAAAAACTTGTCACTAAACTCTGCTTTCAATCATGTCATGTTTCCACAATACAAGAACCTCTTTGAAAAAAAACTCAAAAGCTATTAAAGCTTACGTATTGAAAAATTTATCACTAAAGCCTAAATAAACCCTTCTCTAAAAATTTTAAGAGTACTTGGAAAAATCAATTGTAAAAGTAATTTTTCTGAAAGTTAACGGTTCAATTCTCAGTGTGGACAACCAAAAAGTACAATTGCAAATGACTTGGGACCTGTATCCATTCATTACATGGCTGACAGAACGAGAACATGCTATCCCCGTGAAGTAAATAATGGATTCTGTTTGAAATTCTACACAGGTTTTCAGAGTTGGACAGAAACATTCCCAAGTTTGGTAAGATAAACTAAAAAAAGTCAGTTATATTGACCGAAACGTGAACATGACATTCAAGATGAGAACAGTAGTCCAAAGAATCCAAATACGAATAATCAATCCTCATCTAAAAATTCATAGACCTTAGTTTAGTCATTTAACAGTTCAACTGATATTTGTAGATATTTGCTTAGCAGTGGTGAGTCTATTTAGAAAGTGAATTTGGAAAATTGTTTTAGTTTTGGTAGTACATATTTCGTAACTGTTAAAATATTGGGGGAAAAAAAAAGTTAGATGTTGATGTCAAAGAATATAATTGTTTAAAATGTAAATATTTCTAAAGATATTAAAATGTCATAAAATGTATATAACCAATTTTGTTAGAATTTTTTTTTTTTTTAATGGATTGTGGTAATTTCAAAATTCTGTCGGATACCACATTCCATTGAGTGTTTTTCCCATTACAAAATTTCATACGTTTAGCACATTGGGCAAAGTATAGAAGTTCTGTAAATGGTTCATAAAATAAAGATGTAGTGCTACGTGTGTTGATTGTTTTTGCACTCGGATTCTAGATGTGTTCAAGCTTCCTAAAACACTTGCTACTTGAAAAAATTTTTTTTTCACTCGAGAATAAGGTTAATAAGTGTACATTAGTCAATGGGAAAATATTGTAGCAAGCGTTAGTAGTGGAAATTTAGTAAATTGGATTAAGGGGACGGCTCATCAAGAATTTGTTTATGTTGGACTTGAAGACGACCATATTGTAGTCAGCTGGAAAACAAGCAAATGGAAAAGTTCCACTGGTGTGCAGTTCGAAGAAAGGAGTGTTATTCTTGGAATCTACGTTTAGGTTTCTTCTGAAACCTTTTTTTTACATGGAAGTCACCACTTATCAAGGCCTGGATTCCACTTGAGGATAAGGGTTAATGAGTGTACGGTAGTCAATTCGAAAATATTGTAATCGTTAGTAGTGGAAATTTGCTAAATTGGATTACTTTAGGGAACAGCTCATCAAGAATTTGTTTATGTTGGACTTGAAGACAACCATATTGTAGTCAGCTGGAAAGCAGAGAAATGGAAGAGTTCCACTGGTGTGCAGTTCGAAGAAAGCTTTGTTCATGTAATATATGTTTAGGGTTAGGCACAGATAAAGAATGGGGGAAATAATTGATAGTGGTTTCAGCTAGATGAGTGTTTTTCGTGAAACTTTGGCAAGGGGGGGGGGCTAGATTAGAGCTCGGACAAGCACTTGCTTTGAAAATAACAATGTTGTCATAGATGGTAGTTGTCAGCATAAATATTTATGAATGATTTTAGGATGTGATTTGGGAGATCGTTGATATAGATCAGGAAGAGAGTTGGCCTAAGATGGGCCCCCAAGGGACTCCAGCATTAACACTGAGCTACTGATTTCTACCCATCAACCACTGCTCTTATGAACCGATCAGAAATGATTAAGACATTTCCATCTGTACTGTAGCTTGAGATCTTGTGGAGTAGACTTTTATGCCATACCCTATCAAAAGCCTTTGATATGTCTCGAGAGATTCACTAATCCCCTGAGATATAACTGTTAGCACATCTGTAGATCTAACAGAACGGAAACCATATTGCATTGTCACTACAGAGTTTATTTTTGCTGAGGTAGTTGATTACTACACTATTTAGCAGATTCCAGCAACTTATGACGCACGGATTTATTGATCTGTTCTGAGAGGAAAATGACTGATCACCTGAATTTGTAATTATGGGCCATACTGATGAGGTTTTCGAGGGTGATGGGAAGCAATTCTTAAAACAGCACTATAAGTATGGGAGCTAGTTTTCGTTGAAACTTTTTCAGCATTATAATTGAAATGCTGTCAAACTGGTTGCTTTATTGGAATCTTAGTTTTTGACTAGCTTGGCAACATTATGCATAGATATTTGTATGTCATATAGTGTTTTCAGACATAGGAGGAAATACGGGAGGTTGGCGACCCTGATCGCATAGGGTAGAATTAGTTGCAAAATTCTTGGCAAAGAGTTTGGCTTTGTCTGATGCTGATGAGATGACTTCGGGTCCATTGATGGTTGGGATAGAGCACACACTTCTGTCCAGAACCCTGTTTATTTGCCAAAACTGGTAGGAACCAAGGCGCTGCTCAGCTACTTTGGACTGTTGTTGCTATGTAGTTTACTAGCAGGCCGCCCGGCATTGCCTGGTCGTAAAATATGCTTAAATATGATATTTTGATTAATGCAGGTTTTGTATTTATTATCTTAGACCAATATATAGTAATGATTTAAAAAGTAAAAAAATGAATGACTTGTGCGCCATCACTGAGAATGAAAACCAAAACGTTTAGCTTGAAATTTACTTTTTCCTTTGATGTTAATGCCTGACCTATGGAAACCTGTTTGCTGCAAGGCTAAAAATTAAAACATGAACCAATGGCTATTATGTTATGCATGCATATTCATAATGCCATCGTATGACCTTCACCTGGCAAATTTCATTTTTTTTTTTTTTTTTTTAATTTTCACACTTTTGCACCGATTTTTTTTTAAGATGAATGTTTAAAAGAATATGCAAATTAGCTAGATCTTTTGCAGATGAATACAATTCCACGACCCCTTTATAACAAAGTTGTATTTTTTTTTTTTTTTTTTTTTTTTTAAATAGAGGCTTTTAATATGAATATCGATGCACAAAACCCAAATTCATAGGATGCCACAATTCACTTTTCCAATTGGTGCTTCTGTAGACTAGTGGGACTTGAAATAAATGCACTTATGTACTTGCATGTCATGTCAAAATTATAAATCACAATTATGAAGAATGATTTGGTAGATCTGCTAGTTTTGAGTTTTACAAAAATCATGTATGTTACTGGCATTTTTCTATTTTGAAATGGCAGGTTTTAATAGAAAGCAAGGGAGATAAGTCAGTTTGTCATACAGAATTGGTTACAAAGAACTGTCCCACATTAAAAAATTCTATTTTGATAAATTGTATTTTTACTTGTAATTATTTTTTTCTGTTTTCTAAGTGATTTTACCTGAAATACATTTGTTTCAAATCCTATTCTGCAGAAACAATCTTCCAAATATACAATTATTTAAGTGGGATAGCTTTTATATACACTTTAATGAGGGGGTAGAAAAAACTTAAACATCTTGCTTAGATATTTTCAGAGAGAAAATTTTGGTGCCTCTATATTAACCAATCAAAATATTGAATTTCAAGTAAAACAAATAATACCTACGTAATTGTCATGGCACAAATAGTAACATAACCAAAAATTATGAAAAACGATATGGTAGAAAATTAATGAAACGAAATTTCAATGACGTGAAATCACTAAATTATGCTTACTAAGGAAAGATGAGTTGACATGGGAGATAATCGGGTTATGTCACGTGATGCAATGTAATTTAAAATGTCCGACAAATTTTATTCTCCATCTAAACTTTATCAAACTGTTTTTTTTTTAATTTTTATGTTATCATTTTTCATAATTTTTGGATATGTAACTATTTGCGACATGACAATTATGCAGATAGCATTTGTTTTACTCAAAATTCAATATTTCGACTTTTGTTGCTTCAATATAGAAGCACCAAAATTTTTTTCTGAAACTTATAAAAATCATTAAACTTTTTGTTAGTCGTTCATGCAATTCTTTTATAAAGATTTGTTCATTTTGTCATGAATTTAAAAAAAAAAAAAACATGAAAATCTATCTTTATATATTTTGATTCTAATGTTAGACTAATATCCTTATTTTGGTTCACTGCCTAATGTTTCAGCCACATTTGAAATAGCATCCACACATCAAAACCGGTTTTGTCTGTTTTATTGAATAAAAAAAATTATTTTTCAGGGCACATTTTTGGAAGCCGTGATCATTTTTCGGGATTAGCCATATTTTTAGATACCTACAGTAATCATAACGGACCTCATAATGTAAGTGTCACTTTTATTTCACCTTGCTAAGAATACTAGAATTGAAGAACGTTCTACAAGACTAGAAAACTTTGGTATTTAAAATCTCAATAAAACTCATCACCAGAATGAGTGTGTACTCTCTATTGAAGTTTGCTATTAACGTTTTTTAGGAGTGAATGGTTTTTAAAGAAAAGCAAAACTACAGAAAAATTTTTATGGTATACATACCAGTCACAAAATGAAAGTGTCATATTCCAAAAATTATGTAAATTTTTATAAAAGAAATCATTGCATTATAACAAATCTTGTAACTGAGTTCTTATCTCCCTTTGATTTTGTGACAGACATGCATCATAAGTATTTTTCTGTATTTTTTATTTTTTTTAATTTGGTTGTATTCTAAGTAAGAATCGATTCATAATTTAGCTACAAGATGAAATAACTGAAGTACTTATAGTGTAAATTTTTATGATGGTAACTAAAAAGAATCCCTTTCCAACACTTATGGAGACTTGCTAATCTGAAGATCCATCTCCTGATTAAAATTTTTTAAATCATTTTTCTGATCAAGTTAATGTGAAGTTTGCTAAAATTTAGCAAATGTCAAATAAAAGCATCAACATACTAAAGGCCAACGTGATACGATATAGTGGATGTGAGATGGACTTGAGTCACTAAGTGCTAAGAAAGGGGGGAGGGGGGGCAATAGACCAAAGAATGGGAAATGTCCTACCATAAATAATAAAATTGGAAGTAGCAAACAATTAATCTGTAGGTATTTTTAGATCAAGTCTACAGATGACAAGGGAAGCGCAGCTTCCGGGTGGCCGGATGGGTGGGGGCGACTTCGGATACCAACGGGGAGAAGACAGTCAGTTGACATTGAGTTGCCGGTTGCGACAGATCGGAGTTGATAGCGACAACGGTTGGACAGTTTTTAGAGCTGACTGCGAAACAGAAATAGACGAATTGCGACTGACAGACGAATGTAACATCGATAGAACAGGAAGAAGACACACACACTCACAAGTCCAACCGTCAAATATATGTGGAACATTGGCGTTTGTGTTTTTCCTTTGTTCCACGATTTATTATATTTCTACTTTGGGAAACCACAGGTGTTCCCATGAAGTCGCCAGCGAGAAAATGACTATCCAGCCATAAGAGAAATAGTCCGATAAAAATCTGTCGGGGTCACACACGTTTGGTCACACCAATACATGATGTAACTTGGAACCAGAACTGAAGCTGATTTCAGAATGTTTGAATTTCAAATTTTATTCAAAGAAGATTTAAGTTTGAATGAGATTAATCTTTTCGTATATTTTTTAGGGTTTCGTTATTAGAGCTAAATTCAAAATATCGGATTTCAAATAAGACTAATAGTATCTACTTCGCTTCATTGCTGTGACATGACAATTATGAAAACAAGGTAGAAATTAATAATGAAAATAGTTTTCAAAGCAGATTAGCAAAAATTTAATTTCGCCAAAAGTGTAGGATAGTGGGGAAATTCATATAACAAGAGACTGATAACAAGACTTCGTTTATATAACGGTATACAGTGACAATGGTGATGTGACAATTTGAGTTCGTTTTTATAATAGAAGGCTGAAAGATGTGTGAAGGGATGTGAAATGGACATTTCTTTTAAATACAGGAAGTGATGCATTATTAGTGAGAGGGCAAACACTTTGGAAGGTGTTAAGTTCTTTCACACAGACGAAGACAAAACACATTACCTTGTGGTTGAAATGATGAAGACAAAACTTACAAGCATGACATTTATTCCAGCTGGTGATGAGAATGGTCAGGTATTCGATGCTGAGTTAGGTTCTTACATTTTCTTCTCCCCTCTCTGCCTTGCTTCCAAAAGGGGCTTAAGCTACTCTCCCCCTCACTGTTCCGAATTCAACTCTTGAACTTGACTCTGATCTAACTTAACTGAATATATTGAATCTATCTTTGTGATGTCAGAACGTGCACAAACATGCAAATGTTTTTTCACATGAATTTTATATATTACATATGACTCCAACACATTTTTGACAACACAAAGACATTCCTTAATTTACATTATCTGATTCTACCTCTCTGACTTAACTAGTTGCATAGTTATTTCTAATATAATGGGCAATTCTCCACATTCCTGGAATCGCATCTAAATAGTAATATGTATTTTAACTTTTGATTACTGGGTTCGATTTTAGCATTCTCCTTTAATAAATATTATTTTCAATCCTATTTACTTCATTTTTCTAATTACCGGTATCTGTTCCCTTCCATATTGAATATCAGTTTGAATCATAAGAGAGGTAATTACTTTGAAAATTTTAGGCCAATTTAGCACAGTAAGAAAAAGAGAATAAAAAAGAAGCCTTGAATAATTGGTTTTATCAATACTGACCTTTAGCATACCTCTGATTGTATGGAGAGAAAGATGGAATTCAATTCTAAAAAGTTTAATAGTTGGAATTCTTGTTTTTTCAAAACAATGGAAAACTGATATTGTAACTATGGATGGAAATATATCTGCATGGAGGACACGTTTAAAAAAAAAAAATGGAATGGTGAACAAAATGGTTATTCTCTTGTGGAGTTACTAAATCCTCCAGAACATTTGTTTTCATTATTCCTTTTCTTGTGACCATATAATTATCACCTTGATTGTTTTGACAACTTACGACATGGCAAGAAAGAAACTGTTTGAAACGATTGCTCAGCATGAGATTAAAAATCACACATTTTATCTATAATTCTTTTCTACTTTCGTGTGCAGCATGTACATCCTTATATATCAGCCATGGTTAACAATGGTAGTTTAAGTTATGACCATGATGCAGACGGTACACATACAGAATTGTCTGGTTGCGAGGCGCAGTTCCGAAACAAAGATTATGATACCTATGTCTCAATCAAATATTATGAAAATACATTAAAGGTAAGTCAATACTGAAACCTTTTCAATTCTTCAAAATCTAACTTTCTATTATGAGATGTAGCTGTGACCTGTTGGGTCTCAATCATCACCACTTTTGAATTCTACTTCAATCTAAAATTCATAAACCGGGACATATCTTTGTATATTCTTGCATAACTAAAAATGTCTCATTGCTTCTATATTATGGTTCTAGTTCAAAATTCTCCCTATATTACAAAGAAATATATATATATATATATATATGTTATGAAATAAAAAAAAAAATATATTCCAAAAAAATTATGTAGATTGATGAAGTAGTTTATTTTTATAAAGAAAATCATTTTTAAGTGATTAAATGGAGTTTGTAGGCATTACAGCAAATCTCACAAGTTTGAATTATTTCTTTTTGCTTTTATGCCCCAAAAGCATGAACAAGACAACCGCTCTTCTAAAATTAGATTTTCTTATTTAATGATAAAACTACTTGAGCAATTTACACAAATTTTTAGAATGTAATCGTTCCATCATGGCATATATTATACAGATTTTTTTTTTTTTTTTTTTTTTTTTTTTTTTTTTTAATGGGGAAATTCTGGACAAGAACTTATTGAAGTATGTTCTGTTCTTTAGAAATACTTATGCCATCTAATTTACATGTTTGTTGTGTGTGTATATACGTAACATAGAATGAGAAATGGGTTAATACATAGTTAAGATATGTTGGATTTGCTAACTTTTTTTTTTTTTTAGACATAACTCGGTCCCAAAACTAAAATATTTTTCTAGAATGTATTTTGTGTTATTAGTGTATTAGGGAAAAAAAACTTGGTTTTCAAACTTTTGTTTGTCCCTCCCACATACAATGAAATAGCAAAGTTTTAGAAATAAATTTGCCTGTCTCATTTCAGGTTTTTACAGACATCGATAACAAAAATAACTGGAAAGAGTGCTTTTCAGTGGATGGCGTTCACCTTCCAACAGGATATTATATTGGAGCATCTGCAGCTACAGGAGAATTAGCAGGTAAGCATTTTGTGACCAACTCCTTACATTTTTAAGAAGGCTGACTCTAACTTTAGAAATCTATTAAACATATTCGGTTTTTGAAGGTTGGGCTTGGATAGCATTTTAGCTGAGATATGAAACTTTGATTCCAAAGAGCTGATTTTTTTTTTTTTTTTTTTTTAATTTGTTGTATGATGCAGAATAATAATGTACTTTGCTGCAGTATATTTAAAAATGATTCAGTCCCATTCTGACAACTTTTTTAATTATAAAAAAATCAAATGGCAACACCATGTTTTTAATTGAATATAGTTGGCTCCCTTTCACATAAAATTTTATGTTTTGATTAGTTAATTTCTGAAACGCGTTTCTTTACATCCTGTGAAGTCTTTCTGCTATCAAAATAACTCTAATCTTGATATTAATAAATTATCAGTGTTTCTCTCATGCATATGTGGTTTACATATTTAATAAATATTTTGGTACTTGTACGGTTTAATCAAAACATAAAAAAATGAAAATATCGAAAGGGCTATATTGTACATATGCGTTTTGGACTGAAGATCTAAAAAAAAAAATTTCAATTGATTTGATCGAGGTTTTTTTTGTTTTTTTTTAATGGAAAAACACGTTCTTATGAAACGCTATTATGGAATTTGTTAAGCGCGCCACGGAGAGATAACTCCAGTTAAAGCGCCGACACTCCCTCCCCATCTTTAATACTAGCTTTTCTTCCTAAAAATGGAACCTTTTGCTCGGTATCATAAATTTTTTTTTTTTTGCTTGCTGTAAAAAAAAAAAAAAAAAAAAAAAAACTACTTGATGAAATTAAGTGAATTTTTTTTTTTTTTCGGAGAACTTCGTTCCATAAGATACATACGATAGAACCTTTTTTTTGATATTTTCATTTTTTTTAATGTTTTGATTAAACTGTACAAGTACCAATGTTTTTTCAGATAAAAATAGCCAATGATAAAGACTAAATCAAATATTACGTTTTTGAATTCTTAATGAGGATTCGTTCATATTATTTGGATTCTTCAGACTACTTGTTCTCATCTTCTGTGTTATTTTCAGGTTACAGTCAATGTAACTTCTGACCTTCTGGAATCTGCACAGAATTTCAAACAATCCTTTATTTAATCCATGAAGATAGCATATACTTGTTCCATTCACCATGACTGAGTAGAAGTCCTAAATAATTCACAATTGTATTTTGAGTGCCACCCGCACTGAGGATTGAACCTTCAACCTTTTAGAAGAGTTTTTACAACTGAATTTTACCAAGTATTTTAACCACTATATTATGAGCCCTTCCCGAGTTTGACAAGATACACTTGAAGGTTGTAGGTTATATTAACTGAAACGTTGTGAAAATAATGTTCAAAATGTGAACAGTAGTCTGAAGAATCCAAATATGGCTAAATTGAATGTTAAAATCTGTATAAAAAGACTTTTACAAAAGTCAACCCACCAGAATACATTTTGGTTTCTTCAAGTATGACATTTTTTAGTTGAAAGAAAAAATTGCTCTGTAACCCTTGAAATTTAAAAGGAATTTGAATGCATTTGATTTGTTGAAAGTCATTTAAACTTTAAATTTAACAAATCCTCATTTATTAAAATTTCAGAACCCATTTGATAATTTTATAAAGTTTAAAACCTTACATAACAATTATTTATAGCTTATAATTTAAATGAATTTAATCAAGCAATACCATAATTCAACTTTTTTTAAAATCTCATAAAAGAAATAAAAGGCATTGTTAAACTTCAAACAAAAAGCAAGTGAAAAAATTTCTTGATAATTTATTTTGATCGTCCAATTTATGCTTCACATCTCGTTTTGCATGTTCATTTTTCAGAATTATTTTAGAATTATTGGCACAAAATCTTTATTAAATTTGACACCATTTGTAGTTAAAGTAAAACAAATTGTTTTGGACGATTAAGATAACTTCCAACGCTATTGATAATGTTTACTCCTTCACTTATTTTTGTTTGTTTGAATTCATATTTTAAAACCTAACAATCAAATCTGACGTCACTTATTTTATGATCTTGTAAGCTCTATTTATAAGGAAGTCTAGATAGGTCAGTTGATAAAACCTAACTGAAAATCTCATTTCAATTTCTGTTCATGGCATCCTCTTAATTTAATTGGGAATTCTTTTAAGTTGCACTTTGTTTAAAAAAAAAAACATTCAGTGAAAGTGACGTTAGGCAAATTTTAAGGTTTTGATGACCAGCACTATATAATTTGCTTTTAAAACAAATATGAAAGTATTATATCATAGCCTGAAAAAAAAAAAAAAACGTATCCTAAGGCCACCGTATCACAGGGTTCTACTGTATTGTAAAAACTTGCAAAGGAAGTCCTGAAACAAAAACCAAAAATATTACAAGTTTCTCTTCTCTTATGGCAGACCCAGATGGCATAGTGATTGAAAGATCTTTTCTTTTTTCTTTTTTTTCTAGAAGTTTTTTTTTTTCTAGAAGTTTTTTTTTTTTTTTTTTTCTAGAAGTTTTTTTTTTTTTTTTTTTTTTCTAGAAGTTTTTTTTTTTTTTTTTTTCTAGAAGTTTTTTTTTTTTTTTTTCTAGAAGTTTTTTTTTTTTTTTTTTTCTAGAAGTTTTTTTTTTTTTTTTTTTCTAGAAGTTTTTTTTTTTTTTTTCTAGAAGTTTTTTTTTTTTTTTTTTCTAGAAGTTTTTTTTTTTTTTTTTTTCTAGAAGTTTTTATTTAATATTAGCTTGAAAATAAGGATTAATGATATTTATAGGAAACAAGTACTGGTGAATATGGGATTGGCAAACGATTGTCATTTCTCAAATATCTATAATTATATTGAAAATTAAAAAGTTGTGATTCCTGGTTTACATTCTTCCAAGTAGCAGTGATTGCAGAGCCAGACAACTCCTGCCTTGTTTTAATTTATAATTCTGAAATGTTTAACATTACTATTCATTAGATTTTTTTTGTCATTTCATAAAATATACTTTATCTTTCAGATAACCATGATATTCTTGGTATGAAATTATACGAACTTGACGTTCCAGGAAGTGTAAGTTTCTTTTCATTCCCTCTATTCTCTTCTTGATTGAATTAAGTCAGACCCCACGTGTCTACTATGAATTGTTATATTTTTTTATGGTAAACTTTGATTTAGCAGTTTTGTAATTCTGTTTGAGTAAGTTTTGAATATTTTTACTTTGAGGGGGAAAATTAGTGTAACCTGGGTCATAAGTGCGTTTTATAATTTCTTGAAGTATCGGTGACTTTGTTCCATTTATATATAAAGGGTAGTTGTCTGTATATCCAACTAGAAGTTAGAAATACAAAGTTGGTATATTCTTGATCAGCATTGTTTAAGATGAATATGTAAAATTTAGAAAGTTTTCATCTCCTGGTGGTTAACCTGATCTGGTTTTGGGGCCAGGAGGTCAATGTTACTCGACTTTTGCATTATTTTAAACTTTAAGTGAAGCCATTATTTTTAAATTAACTGTATATTCTCTACAGTGCAATGTAGACTACACTGTATTATGGAATAACTCATTGAGGAGAGGTATATGAAGCTTCCTCCCAGTACATGCAGGGAAGGGGTGTCCTTAACTAAAGCAGACAATCTGTTTTTTTTTTTGTTGTTTTTTTTAAGATGGTGGGTTTATATCCCAAAAAGTCCAATAAATCAAACTCTACGATGAATTCAAAAACAAAACAAAAATATTGTTTATTCATGAACAATATGAAAAAGAAATTGGTCTGTAAATTATATATATATATATATATATATATATATAAAAGACTAAACCTGATAAATGTTTAAAAAAAAAAAAAAAAAAAAAAAAAAACTTCAAGTATAAAATCCTAAGATAAATGGACTCTGCATTAAATAACCGAAGGAGTTAATATGCTGTGAAACAAGCTCTTGATTGGCTAGAACACTATCTTGCTCAGAACATTGATTACCTAGAAACCATTTAGATATGCAACAAAGTAAATACCGTCCATTGCACAGTTATTCTCTGGATTTCTTATTTATTGAAACTATCAAATTGATTTTATTCCACAAAATTATTAATCTTGCTAACAACAATCGGAGCACGTTTTTGATATCCATTTGTCTAACACATCTGAATATGATTTTCTGAAACATTTTTTTTTTTTTACTCAGAATCGATAGAGCATGGAACAAATTGTGTGCATCGGTTGTTGTTGGTGGCCGAGCCACTGCATCCTTTTAAAATGGCTGTTTCCTGAAATTTGCCAAAACTACATTTGATGTCCACCTTCCTTTCCCTGTACGTGCACTTTTAATGCATCCTAGTGCAACAAAGCAATGTACATGATACATGTTCACAGCAAAATTTGCTTTGAACAGTGAATTTCCTTGATTTTATTTTTAAACACCATTTTGTCACAGAATGTAACAATTTATTCACATCTTCTGCTTCTTGGGAGTGTAAACATTTCCTTTAATTTCTTCTTGGCTCAAAAACTTTATTTTTCATCAGGGAGCACGAGAAAAATGTTTTTAAAAAAAAAAAAAATTCAACAAGCTCTCTTAAACAGGCAACAAAAACCTACTAAGTAAAACTCGAAATTTTCTAGCAAAAGTTTTTAATCAATTAAATTTTTTGGTCAATGATTTTCTTTCAAAAATTAAATTTGTTTCACTTGCAGAAGAGGTGAGAAGGCTTCATTTTCCCAACTTTTTCTTCAAAGTGAGTGGAGTAAAATTGCAAAAACCAAAAAAAAAAACATAGCCAAATGTGTTCCAACTGATCTAAGTGTTTTGTAGCATTTTAATTTGTGACAATTATAAACAATTTTTTTAAATTTATACAACACAAAAAATTTTAATATCAATCTTTCAAATATAATTAAACATTTAGATATCAGTTTTTTTGGGGTTTTTTTTTCGTTTAAGAATATCTTTGCAAAATTGAATTTTCTTCATCCAATATATTATTGCTTATATGTAATAACTGAACTATGCATGCATTTCTTAATTTTTAGAAAATTAAATCTTATATGATTAAACGCTGAAATTAACTGATCATATGAATGTTTGAACAAATGTAGATTATGTTCATTTAGTTTTAAGACAAAGAAACTGCAAGCATTTCATGAGGATTCAGAAACCTCCACTGATGGGAGGAAAGAATGTCTAGTCAAGGATTTTAATTTTTTATTTTATTTTATTTTATTTTTTTATTTTTTTTTTTTTTTCAGTTAAATCCAGATGATTTCAGAGATATCGTTCCTTCAGCAGAATTTTTTGCAGAACCAAGAGGTAATTTTTTATTTTCATTTTTTTAAATGAAAACTTTGATTTAATTTAATGATTTATTTAATTATATACACATTTGTTCGACTACTTGGAATAGTATTTAAATAATGAAACAAATAAGTTCTTTTTAGAATTTTTAAAATATTTTTTTATAATCCGTTTTACAAGGAATAAACAATTTTTTTTTTTTTTTTTTTTTTAAATGTTAGGTTTTATTTGCAAGACCTGTGTACAATTGTTTCTGTTAATAGCTAGTTTATTGGAATATAATAGTTAATAATTTTACCAAATGGTTAGCTCATTACCATAAATTTATTTATTTTCTCATGAGCTTCCCATTTGGTAAAATTATAACTAATGACCAATTATATCCCTGTGGATAGAAACACTTGTACACAGGTGTTGCAAATAAAACTTTAAAAAAAAAAGGTATATTTATTCCTTGTAAAGTAGTGAATTATAAGATAAATACAAAGGAAATTACTAACAAAACAAAATGTATATGAATTTGTCAGTTCCATAAGGAAAAACATCAATGAGTAATAAATGTTTCTTTTATAGTTTCGTTTAACTAATACTCTCAGTTCTATTTATGCAGATTTTCTATATTGTGCATAATTTCTTAGCATTTAGGATATATAACTACTTCATTTACTCACATAAAATTAATATACGAAAGTATAAATTTTTGCGTAAACTTTATTTACTTCAAAAGTGCTCAATTCGTAGGTAGAGCTAGTTAGTAAGTTATAAAATATATATGGCGATTAAAAATTTGAAATTCAAAACTAAAAATCTTGCCTTTTTTTTTTTTTAAACATGTTAGGTTCACTTGGGATAATTTTTTTTTGAAAAATTTAACCAGCAACTTTTTATCTCGACATTTCTATCGTGCACACTCATTAGAAAAAATAATCTCTGGTAGTTGAAATTAGTGTGTGGACCTTCATTTGATGTGTCACTTGTAACCAGATTGTTATTTACACTTGGACATAAATGGTTGCTGATAAAATGTCTTGGCAACAACGAAACTGTTAAGGACTGCATTGGGCATTCTCTATCGTGTGTGTGTGTGTTACCTGTGTTAAGATTTCTTTCTCTCTTCTACATAATTACGTGTAAATGTTATTTGTGATTAACATTTCTCTTAAACATTCAGCTTAATCGCCATATTTTACTATATATATATATATATATATATATATATATATGAGAGAGAGGATTTGGATCTGTGGAACAGATTTGATTTGGTTTGGTTTACAGTCAATAAAAATAGCTGGTAAGAGGGGCAAAATTTTAAAGAATGCACTCGGCAGGAGTAAGTCTACTAAACCTAAATAAATAAAAACTAAAATTTAAATACTAGAAAAACTTGAACATCAGTCCCCCCCCCCTCAAAAAAAAAAACATTTCTTTTCTATTAAAAATATTTTTTATTTTTCAGAACATGTTGATGATCCTGATGTCCCAAGTTGGAGTGTGTGGAAAATCATGTTACTCGTTGTATTGTTTGTCATTTTCTTTGTTGCGGCTGCTGTTGTCGCTCTCTATTTCTATCAAAAACACCAGGAAGGAAACCGAAAGCGGTTCTATTAAATTACTATTTTACTCTGGGTGGGTGGGTTAGGATACTTGTTTGTCCAAATATTTTTAAGACATTGGGATA
Source organism: Euprymna scolopes (assembly GCF_053919585.1). Lineage (NCBI taxonomy): Eukaryota > Metazoa > Mollusca > Cephalopoda > Sepiida > Sepiolidae > Euprymna > Euprymna scolopes. The sequence goes on along the minus strand of NC_136504.1, from coordinate 13,984,889 downwards.
CACAACAACCAAAAAAAAAAAAAACTTTTTTAAATAAACTTTTTAAAATTCCTTAAAAAAAAAACAGCCCAATTAAAGCATCTTTACTTTTTTTTTTTATTATGAATTTAAGTTATTGTAGTAAAAGAAATTCTAAAGAAAAAGGTAATTGGATCTTCAAATTGTTGCCATCTGCTCCCCAATCCATCATTTTGATTTTTTTTTTTTTATTTATATGGTTGGAATGGCGTTTTAGTTTTACAACCAATCATGCTGCAGATGCATGCTGGGAATGTTGATATAATCATTTTTTTTTTTTTCTTGCTTTCAGACACTTTTCTTTAAAAAAAAAAAAAAATGATTCAGCAATTTTATGTCTTAATTTAAAAAAAAAAAAAAAAAAATGAAAATAAAATTCATAATCACCCACCCATCTACCTACTCTTCCAGTTTGAACTGGTCTATTTTTTTTTTTTTTTTTACTTTCCCCTTCATTTTTTTTTCTATTACAATAAAAAAGGCAAAGGCCATATTGTTTATTTTAGATAATAAAAATTTGAAATTCAAAACTAAAAATCTTGCCTTTTTTATTTTATTAAAAACATGTTAGATTCACTTGGGATAATTTTGTTTATTGAAAAATTTAACCAGCAACTTTTTATCTTGACATTTCTATCGTGGACATTCATTAGAAAAAATAATCTCTTGTAGTTGAAATTAGTGCGTGGACCTTCATTTGATGTGTCACTTGTAACCAGATTGTTATTTACACTTGGACATAAATGGTTGCTGACAAAATGTCTTTGCAACAACGAAACTGTTAAGGACTGCATTGGGCATTGTGTGTGTGTGTGTGTGTGTGTGTGTGTGTGTGTGTATATATTACCTGTGTTAAGATTTCTTTTTTTCTCTCTCTCTCTTCTACATAATTATGTGTAAATTTTATTTGTTAACATTTCTCTTAAACATTAATTTCTAAACCTAATGTTTTAATTCCTGCTAGAAGTCAAAAAAAGTTGTACAAACCAAACAGATTGTGATGAAATATACAACATGAATTTGAGGTAACAAGAAATGACACTATTAGAAGAAGCTAACAGGAAAAATTAAAGATGCAACAAAGAATTCACCACAGCTCCAAGGAAGAAACAAGGGACAACTCAAAACAACATTACAGATAAAGAAAATATTCTGAAACAGTTTATTCAATCTTTCAGCAACATAAAATGTATAATCTTTTAATTTTTGTCTCGATCACTTTTGCGAAACATGTTTGTAGGAATTCCATCAGTTTAATGTATTTCATGCTGATATGTGTTGAACAACTTAAATTAATTTCCAAACTTCTGTCTTGAGGTTTTTATCTGTCTATACATCCTTCTCCATCTTCCTCTGAAGTTATCATTACGCATACATCGTATTATTCTCATATTTCCATGCCATGCATGTCCTAAATTCTCATTGGCTAGGTGTCACTTCCATATACTTGTGTACCCATGACAGTGACAAAGCAGAAAGTCTTCTGCCATAAGAAAATCAAACCTTTTTCATTGAGTTTTTATAGTATATTTGTTAAGGTGAAAACCTAGAATACTCAGCATGATCTGTAAATTGCAGAAGCATTTTTTTTCTCTCCATACAAATGATTAGGAAATTTATTTTTAACTACAAAAAGATTGAACTCTTAATTTGGTTCCTTGTTTCATTTCATATTATTTGAGTGAAAGATAATCAGAAGGAACTTTTTTTCTTTTTTTTTTCTTTGTCCTTCGACAAGAAGGGGTTGGACTTAGTAATTTACTCTTGTTTGCACTTTTCTCAATAACCACTCCTTGAACTTTTATTTTGTACAAACATTAATCCTAGTGAAAGTAAATTTATCAGAACAGATTTATTTCATTGTGGAAGGGGACCCCCCGCATGCTGTTTTTATTTTAACATTATCTGTGGATCGGCAATTGGAACGGCAAAGAACATTACCAAAGTTATTCAACATGTGCACTGTTGATGCTGGCAGACAGAAAGAACCTAACAATTTTTCAGCTGATAGAAAGGAGGTGGGGTTATTATATCTTCTTTCAGAAATCTGCATGTACATGGGCAGGGGAGTCTACCAGCGAAAATGTGCCACTCAGCTCTATCCCACCAACTGAAAACCTATAGGGAAGAAGGGTCGAAAAATCTGAAATCGAGCTGTGTATAGGCTGTTTGTATATTCCTTGGAAGTAATAGTGGCAGGTTAATTAGAAGCATGCATATCAACGGCTGAAGCACATGAAAGAACGCAGATCTGTAGTCAAGATTATATTTTATTTTATTTATAAAAATCAACCAAGTAACGAAGGAAACAAGAAATACAGGTTGAACGATAAAATTGTCACCCTAAAGAAAACAATACTGCAGCTTTGTTAAAACTTTTATTGAAAAAATCAATTCACGTAACTTGATTATGTAGTAGAGTTGACATCTATTCAATGTAGCCGCCTTCAACCTCAATCACTGCCTCGATACAGGTCTTGAACTGGGAGCATGCCTTTTCCACAAGCACTGGCAGGAGCTCTGAGATCAGGCTGGTTTTGATGTATGACCAAATGAAGTAGTCCAGTGGGTTTAGGTCATGGGAGGAGGAGGGGGAGCAGTAAGAGAAGGGTGCAAAGTCGTAGCTCTACTCTGTAAATAATAGAAATCAATGGTGAGAAATAAGTCACTCAAAATTTTTGATTATAGAATGCAATGTTGAGACACATGGTTCTCATGGCTGAAAAAAGAAATAGGCTGAGTGCCAATTTTAAAACCGTTTAAATTATAATTTCAGAAAAAATTTTTTTTAAGTTTTTCAAACCACTGATAAAAGTATCACGAATAAACCAAGAAAGATAATTTCCTCACAAACTTTTTCCCTGATTGTACGTAAAGTCCTCAGATCTTCAATTCTGAAATAGATAACAGCATGATGATTCCGTTGAATGCTTGAGCAATATGGCCTTAGGCCGCCTTCGAATGTCTAATTCATGGCGCTCAAATAATGTCAAATCCACTGTCTGCAATGACTAATATTATGTTGTCGTGTCTTCATGGGGAAATATGCACACTTCTACAAATGTGCACCAGTGTTACATTCCTCTTTCGAATCGGCTTTTAAGCTCTTGTAATGTTGCAGGAACAAATAAAGGAATGAAATAAACAGAAATCCAGTTTTGAACGCAAGTCGTTTATTACCGTTAATTTCCAAACAATACTTCTTGTATTTTCTGTTTATTTAATCTGCCACGAGATCACCAAACCCCTCTGTCTCTATACCAGCTTAGAAATCTCTTCCTGCCCTCACCACGGGGCCACATGTCTCTTGCCCAGCATACACTTTTCTTCTCTGCTCAACCGCACGCCGACCGTAGTCAGCCCTTTCTCGTCTTTGACTTTACACGTCCATATTTTTCAATGCGGACTTCGCTTCCCTCAACCACATGGTGTCCTTTTTTTTTTTTTTTTTTTTTTCTTGTCATGCAAGCTAGCGCACACTTCCTAATTTGCATATGGGCATTTTTTGGACTGCTGCTGCTAATATCAAACCAGCTATCTAATATTTTCCCATGTGCTCTGTTACATGATTTGTTTCATGTTTTACTGAGACAATTAGAAAAGTCTGTTGCTTTTCTATCTCTTCGCTTTCAAGTACGGTTGTATAGAAATAAAAATTCTGTTTGCTTTTGTTTTGGCAGTCAATTGAAGCAGGTACAATCATTTGTCAAAGATTGACTCGAGGCTGATTTTTATTTCTTCAATCTCTTGCATGAGACATCTACCCCTGTGCACATGCCTACGCACCCAAAACAAAAAGGTTAATTTGATTGGATGATGGGTCATTGGTAGGTTGAGATTCTAAAAAAATACTTTGAACTTGCTCCGCATGTCTAGATGCTCGTAATGATACCGTACTTTGGGGTAATTTGCGCCAAGTCCAAGGGTAATTGTGCCAACTAAAAAAAAAAAGTGCTCTTTATATGCGTGGTTGCCAAAAGAGAATTTTTAGCTAGTTGGCGCAATTACTCCAGACTTGGCACAATTACCTCAAAGTACGGTACCTGAGTAGGTGTTACCGCCGCTCAGGTTTGGGACTTGTTTGCTTGTTGAATGCATTTAAATGTGGAGTAAAAATATCTGCTTATAACTCCAAACTTTTTTTTTTTTTTTTGTCAAATTCAAGGGAAGCAACTGTACTCTGACAAGAAATAATAAAATAAGTGGAGTGACTTCCCTTGCATTAATTAGAATTCCTCAGACGGACAGGCTTATCGTTGAGTTTCACCTGGCCCCTACAGAGGCTGGGCATGAATCTCAAAGACCATATGTGATAGCAACCCCACATTTAAGACCATTGTCCTTGTTGCAATCAGTTATTGGTCGATGTAGGGGAAACCCTTCATACCAATTGTCACTATCCAGTTCCCCCTCAGAGGAACTGGTCTCCTTCCCCTTCACTCTCCACATTAAAAAAATGGCCTTGTGCCTAATTTGCTAAGTGGGGAAGCAAATAACCGAACAGACTCATCGTGTAGCAATTGCCTGCAAAGATTTTGAGACGATTACCCGAAAAGTTCTTGATTGACAAAATAATTTTTTAAAAAAAAGATTTGATCCAATTATTTCTAGATATTTTTGGGTTTCTGGTGGGGTAAAATCTGCAATTCTATGGATGTTGTGGAGTAACAATTCTCCTCATATGCAATTAAACGTTTGTTTTACATGTTGGCATGTGTTGGACAGCTTTAAGAAATTGGTTTCCAAAAGTATGTTACATACGTAATTTTATGTTTATTGGCTAAATAAATGTACAAAGATTCTTGTATTGTTTATTGGCTAAATAAATGTACAAAGATTCTTGTATTGTTTATTGGCTAAATAAATGTACAAAGATTCTTGTATTGTTTATTGGCTAAATAAATGTATAAAGATTCTTGTAAAAATAAACTTTATTCTTTCAAACAAATATTTTTGGGTAGGCGACATTTATCAAAGTTATTTTTGTTTTAGAAGCAAAACATCAACTATTGGATTTTTAAAATTACACCGTTATTGGATTTTAAAAGTTTTTCATGTGCTTTTTCTGTTTATTTGCTAGATAAAAATGCAAAAAAAAATTTTTCTGTAGAAATTTTTTATGAGGGAATGAAATTTAGCGCACTGGCATAGTTTTTGCAAAACCAAAATGGTTTATTGAAATCTAGTGTGCTGGCATACCAAAAAAGAATTATCAAACGTTCGTTTTACATGTTGGCATGTGTTGGACAGCTTAAAGAAATTGATTTCCAAAAGTATATTTCAAAAAGTAAGCGTCTGATTCTGTGGCCATAATTGCAATCAATATTTGCCAATACACTTATTTGAACTGAGGTTAAGTTCATTTATTCCCAAAATATGTAGATCAACATGCATGATAACGATTATCATCATTGGTTTAAAGTCCATTTTAAATGTTGGCATCTGTTGAAAGGTTTTCAGAAATTTTTTCTTTCTTTTCTTCAATTTTTTTTTTTTTAAACTCATGTTCACCCCTTGGACATAAGAGGCTACTATTTGAGACGATGCCTAGGAAAAATTAACAAGATTTTGGTTTATTTTACATTTAAACTTCTGCATATCAATACAGCCAGGGAAGTAGGTAGCAGGAAAGGAATTCCAAAGTCTAACTATTCGAGAGAAGGAACTATTAGAATAGAAAGCTTTCTTGCATTTAGGGACCTCAACAGTGAAGGGGTGTGATTTTATTGCTAAGCAAGTTTGTTGGGGAGATGTGTGTTGAGGGGTCACAAGTGCAACAAGTTCATCAGAACACATTTGATTAAAATATTTGTAAAACAGGCACAGAGATGCAACATTGTGGCAATGGGACAGAAGCTGAAGCTTAGTTGACAAAGTGGGATCTATTAGATTGAAGACTTTTTTTTTTTTAATCCTATCCAAGAGGGAGAGATTAGTGGTAGATGCATCAGCCCAGATGTGGCAACAATACTCGATGCATGGTATGCGAATGGAGGCCTTGTATGTAGAGGTGCAGGATACTCTCAGGTGTGAGTAGTCTTCTAGTTCGATAGAAGAAACCCACCTTCTTTGCAGCAGCTTTTGCAGTGTCCCCAATGTATTTGTTCCAGTTCATATTGCCCGCAAATTTCAGGGTGAAGAGTTTAAAGGAAGAATTCTCAAGTAGGGTGTTATTTGTCATGGATATAGGCGGTTGGAGAGGTGTCTTGTAATTATTAAAGCAGAGCAACTTAGACTTATTAGCATTAAATGTCATCATCCATTTGCGCCCCCCCCCATTTCACTAAAGTCTGGAGGTCATTTTCTAACAATTCTGCCATTGTCTTAGATTTATGTATATCTGTTTTTCCTTCATGCATGTTATAGAGCATTGTATCATCAGCAAATATACCCATCTCAGACACAATATTATCAGGGAAGTCGTTTATGAATATCAGGAATAATAGTGGTCCAAAGATCGACCCCTGAGGCACTCTTGCATTAATGTTATGCTGCTTGGATGTACGTCTATCAATGACAACCTGGATGGTCCTATTGTCTAAGAAGGATCTAATTATATTTAGTATACATCCAGTTATACCGTACGATTTAATTTTCATTAGCAGTCCTTTGTGCCAGACTTTGTCAAAGGCTTTGGATATATAAAGGGCTACAGCCTTGGCTTCGCCCACCTTATCCAGTACATGGTAAATGCATTCAGAGATGACTCTTAAAATATCTGTAGTAGAATGACATTGCCTAAATCCATACTGTTTATTAGAGAGAAAACTTCCTTTTGTGAGGTGGTGGACTAGTTCTAGATTAGTTAAGGTCTCAAAGATTTTAGTGAAGAGGGAGGGGGAAGACTGCTAGGGGGATAATTGATAGGGTCATTCCTGTCACCAGAATTCTTATACACTGGTACCACAGAGGTTATCTTTCAGCTATTAGAGAAGCAAGATTCAGCAAGGCATTTATTGTAGAGCTTGGAAAGTACGAGGTGTAGCTCACCTGAACATTTCTTAATTAGTATAGCAGAGATGAAATCAGGCCCACACGCCTTGGAGGTGTTTTTTATGATATCGCAGACATGAGAAGGGGTGATTTTTACATCTAGTGTAGTTTCAGTCTGCATAGGGAAATTTGGGAAGGAGTTGATTGTTGACTCTAAGGTGGAGTCAGAGGCGAATCGCCGGGCGAGCAGTTCCACCTTCGCCGTTGCCGTGCATGCAACCTTCTGGTTGTTGGATAATGGAGGAATTACTGATTGCTCTTTATTCACTACACAATTATAGATTTTCCAGAAATCACGAATTCTTATCTTTGTCGATTCTATGCGTTCCCTGATTATTTCAGCATGCTTTATTTTGGATGTCATTATTTCTATCTTACAATGATTTCTGGCATCTACGAATGTTTGTCTATTTGTATTTGACTTATGACGTACAAACCAGTGCAGTGCTGTCTTTGTAGTGAACTTGAGTGGGGCTTGCTATAATAAATATTCCCGTGTGGGAACATGCTCACTTTGCACCATTCAGTTGTCTCATTGGTACACTGTTCAGCAAGAAGAGAGAAGATATCGGTCCATGGGGTGTTTATGATGTGTTCTCTAATGGCTTCCCAGTCAGCCCTTTTGTTGTACCTTGTTATTTTGAGCAATGGCTCCTCACCTTGGGGTTGGGATTTAAGTATGATGTCAACTGATATCACTAGGTGGTCTGAGTTTCCAAGTGAACTGTGGACATTAGTTACACAATCCTCAGGTACTGTGCGTGGTGAGGAATAGGTCTAGAAGTGAAGCCTGCTGGTATTCACGATCTGGTAGGCGGGTTGGGGAACATTACTGTCCGTGTTAGGGAATTGGCTATAGAGACGCTACAAGTAGAGCATCCAGCTGCATATGTGTAACTAATCCAATTTTTATGGTGAACATTAAAGTCACCAAACACATGTATTTGAGCGTTACTATCTAAGGAGAATGCTGCATCTATGCTATCAGAGACATGATCGATTAGGGGTACACTACCTTGAGGGAGAACGGTAGAGAAAATAGAAGTAACTAATGCAGTGATGAAAGGCTAGTTGAAAACACAAAAGCCCGGTCATCTGATTCAAGATGTTTCTCTCTAGTTAGAGGGGGGGTGCTACGAATATAGACTCCAAACCCATGCATATATCTATCCAAGCCATCACGGCAGTACTGGGAAGGCTAACACTGGTCAACAATAATTTTTTTGCATTTTTTCGGCTGATATAGGACGAATCTCATATGCTGAATCCCAAAATTTTGCTCAATAAGTTCAAAATTTTTGAGCCATGGCCACATATCTTTTTAATTTTTTTTCCAAGTATTTTTTAAGTATTTTTTGTAAAAAAAGATTGCTTTTTTTTTTGTTGTTTTATTTTTATTTTTTAAATTGGAAGAGATTTTAAATATTCATTGTGTTGGTACTGTCCATGATTTGCATGTAACACCTGGTGTATTTTTTTCTTTATCCTCTTCCAATATTTATCCAAAAGTCATCTGCTATGCACACACGCACTCCCGCCTCAGCACACCGTGTTGTGATTGGCTGAACCTTATGTTACATTAGCAGCTAAACTCAAACTGTTGCTCAGCATAATCTGGCTGTTGACATCATGCTTTGACCAAAGCTGAGTGATAGATACGTCTGGTTCACAGTAAGCACCAGTACAAATAAATGTTACTAAATGTGTGAAAATATAATGTTCTAACAGTATTTTGTTTCATTTTCGATTTTGAGCGATTATCAAGAGTACAATGCTTATAGCAACCATACTGTTTTTTCTTCTAACTAAACAAAATGGACACATGGTTTGCTTGTTTTAAACAAAAAAAAAACAAAAAAAACAAAAAAACTTTAAAATAAGCTAAACACACAAAAATATCCAGGTAGGTAAAAGAATAATTTATCATGCTTTTAGTAACATTTATTTGTTGTATATTTAATTTTGTCACGATTTTTTTTTTGGGGGGGGGGGCCTATTGTAAAAAAAATGATTAATTTTTTTTTTTTGATTAGTCGACATAAGACTATTTAGTGAGAGGAACTGTATATTTGACTATTTTTTTATTTTTATTTTTTTTGGAAAATCACTTGAGACAAGGCAGGAAGCTATTTGATATTAGGAGCAAACAAGAACAAAAGCTGATTATTGCAAAGATAAGAGATGCCTATTGAGCTTAGTCTTGAAAAGATTCATTGAGTCTTGAAAAGATTCATGCTGTAGGTAGAAGGAAAACAGTGAGCAGGAAGAGAGTTCCACAACTTTGCAGTTCTAAGAAATAAGAAGCTGAATTAAATGAGGTAACAACAAATTAATAGAAACCACTAGACCAACGAGTCAAAGAAGCTGATACAAAGGAAGCAGGGAATAGATCAGACAATTTTGAAGAACACATGTCATAATAGTATTAGAAAAAAAAAAGACTAGCAACATTACGTCTGTGTGAGAGAAGCTTCAATGGAGAAGAATGTTTCTCCGAATCCGTTGTCTGTCGTTAATAAAATTTAATTTAATTTTGTAATTCCTTTTGATTTTGTCATTCCCTCTACAGATTAAATAGGATATTTTTACCTCCTTCTTGCCGTGAGAAGATGTGGCACAAGGTTGGAAGGTAGCGATTGAAATGTCAGCACACTAAAGATGGGTGCACTCTGGCCGACAAATTGTTAACTTTCACATCGTAATATTAATGTTTTTATAAGAACGCATTTACTTGAAAATGACGTCATAAAAAAACTCATTTTGTGACGTCATTCATTTTAAAAAATCTTTTCTATTAAAAACATGGATATAGAGGTTAGTACGTTTATTGATTCGAAAGAAAGAAGAAAAAAATGGGTTTAATATTCTTTAATTTTGGGGGGTTTTTTTTCAACGTAAAAATAACAGACTTAGAATATATGATCTTAATATTGTAAACAAATATTCCATGATTACAATTCAATTCAGACGAATACTTTCATACAGCAATAAAAAATATTTACTTTGTTTTTTTTTTTGCAAAGTGTATGCAAAGCCATTAAAAGGTTAAACATTACTTTTTGTCGTAATTTTTTTTTTTTTTTTTTCACGGAAATTAAATTATTAAAGTTGAGGATTAATCCATGCTAAATAAACTGATTTTTCGGCAAAACGTAAATTAAATTATTTTGAATGTTTCGGTAGGGTTCGGCAATGTTCCAGAACATCCTAATCTTACTTAAAACCTGTTTTAACGACAACAATAACGACACCACGACGACGACGACCACCAACAAATTGAAACAGTGGTACTCAGTGAGTGGTCTTATGCAGATTTTGAACTGGACGTATTTGCCCGAAACTTGACGTCAACCGCCGGATTATGCCGGACATTGCCGATGATCAAATTTTAGGAACGATACAAAACAGAAAAATAAATGGAAATCGTAGAAAATAATAATAATAATAATAAAAATAAAAACGATTTACCGTAATTTTGTTTTTTCGGTAAGGGAGGATTTACTGTAACCACGGTTTTCGCATATTTTGTTTTCATTTTTGATATATAATGTTTAGCAAGCAATGTATTTTTTTTTTTGGGGGGGGGGGGTCTTTCAAACTTTTTTTTTTTTAAATATTCCAAAAAGAAAAAAATTATCACTCACTCACTTGTTGAAAAATGGCGATCATGTCAACGTTGTATTTTTGTGCCGTTATTCCCTTTTCAACACTTTATATTTTTGCGTTTAGTGATTTGTTTTCTAAAAAGCAGACATAAAAATAGAAATTTACTTTCATTGAAAATAAAAGTCGATTAATTGTGATGTATACGTTAATGAAATGTTGTTAAATAATAATGTCTCTCTGCGTTTCTGAATTTTTTAGATGAGGATTAATTATTTGGATTCTTCGGACTACTATTCTCATCTTGAATGTTATTTTTACAACGTTTCAGTCGATGTAACCTCCAACTTTCTTAATTAAATTAGCAGCATCACAAACTTGTTTTTTAAGTCATTTTCTGGCTTTTTTTTTTTTTTTTTTTTTTTTTACATCTGAGAAATGTTAGAAAATAAAGTTCCGACATAAATTCAAAGATGGATCTTATTTGAATATAATTAAACTCTATTAAAAAGATTCAAATGTCTTGAATATTTAATGGTTAAAATTAAAAACATTACGGTGATGAATTTTTGAGATGAGGAGGATTGATTATTCATATTATTTGGATTCTTCAGACTACGGTTCTCATCTTGAGTGTTAGTTTTGCAACGTTTCGTTCAATGTAATCTCCGACTTTCTTTAGGCGTATCTTGTCGAATTTGGATTTTTTTTTTTAACTCGAGAATCTGTGCTGAATTTCGAACGGAAACTCTTTATTTAATTCACAGAAAATAACATGCTCTTGTTCTGTCAGCCATGACTGAGTAGAAGTCTTCAATAATTCACAATTGTATCTTGAGTGTCGCTCGCACTTAGGATTTAACCATCAACCTCCAGAAGAGTGAAACTTTACAACTAAATTTTACCAAATACATTATCCACTGCGCCACGGGTATTTATGGACAATAACGAACAGCAATCCAAAGAATCCAAATATGATTAATGTTTTTTCTCAACCTAATGACCATCGTTACAAACTTGATTAAAAAAAAAAACTCCTTTGCCCTAGAAACTCTACGATTTGGGAAAAGTTGGACTTTTATCTGCTTTTCACGGGCAGCAAGGATAGGCATGTAGCTAGTTTAAAGTAAGGAAAAATAGCCAACACTAACTTGTCAACATTCCACGGCAATAACTCATTCTCCTATCTTGAAGGAGAAGCTAACGTCTATGAATATGAATAAAAACGCAAATGTTGAATGAATACGAATGGGTCACCATGTAGCAAGTGCAGGGTGTTATGAATAGGAGAGGAAAAATCGTGACTAACAAAGAAAACATTTTTCTGCGCAAATTTACAGTTTAGATGTGAAAGATATTTGATTAAATTGTTAGTTTGGGAAAGTTAAAAGTATTCACATTTGTAGAATGTTTGCATTGTGGAAGAAGATACAGGTGTTAAGTGTGCATATTTATATATTTCGGCAGAATTTCGAGAATATTCTAAAACGGCATAGTCTCTGAAAGATAGAAACATTTTATCGGTTGTAAAGTATCATCAGTATATACAAATAACACAATGATTAGAATGCTGACCTAATTTTAAGTTCTGTTTCTGCCTGATAGCCCAATTAATTCCATTTCCGGTTCCGTTTTTACGATATTTTCCATTTTTAACAGCATTCTTTTGGTAGCTTTCTTTTGAAAAAAAAGAACTGTTATTCTCAAAATATTAAAGACTTCCACTATCCCAGTTATGTTAAACAGTGAGTCCATATTTACTGATTTGCATTTGTAATTGTTTTGGAAAATTAAAAGACACACTAAGATTAAAAAAATCTATAGGAACTTCGTTCGTTTGTCTATTTTTTGTTCATCACTTCAACAACCGGCTTTCTGCATTACTATAATCTTCTTATACTTCTCCATTTTTATTTACCAGCAATGCTTCAAGCAAACTACCTTTCCTATCTATCTATCTATCTATCTATCTATATATATATATATATATATATATATATATATATATATATATATATATATGTATATATATATAAAATAAAAATTACAATTAAATTTACCAAAATGATCCAAGATGGTAAAACTAAAGTATATTATAAATATTAAAGAATTAATATTTATAAAGTAATCTCAACCAGATGTAAAAGCTCGATAAAACCAAATAGGAGATAGAGCTTATAATAGGAGCAAACATGTTAAAAAAAACACTTTGAAAAAAAGTTAAAAACATATTTAATCTGAAAAGGAAACACTTGATAAGTGGATAGTCCTTAATCCGCGGAGTTTCGAAGAAATACTTTCCTTCTCATCAGAGGGTAGGAATTAGCAAAATGCGGGATCAGATTTTGCATACAAAAGTATTTGATGAAACAACAAGTAAGTCAAAGATCTTACTTGATAACAAAAAGTGGAGCAGAGGGAATATGGTGAAGAAAAAGGTGATTACATGTGGATGGATAGTCTGCTGAAAGTAAATTATTCAATGACGGTAAAATCCTAAAATATAACTCCAAGAAAGTTAACTGAGTTTCCATTCGCACAAGTAAAATCCAAGGAAATCAGTCTGGTGAAGGTTAAAATATCCAATAACGGTTGGAATGGAGAAGTATAAGAATCTTATAGTAATGCAGGAAATCGTCTGTTGAAAAAATGTGACATATGAACAAAAATAGACAAACGAACGAAGTTCCTATAGATTTTTTATTTTCCAAGACAATTACAAATGCAATATATATATATTAACTACGGGTTAACACAGAAAAATATCTTCACATAACACCAAAAGATGGAGGAAGTGAGGAGGCATGGCTTTGAAAATCTTTTTTACCCGAATACGATGTCCAGCATGTTAAAAATATACCTTTTGTTGTAAAAATGTAATGGATAACCATCTGAAGAAGTTGGTGGGGGACAGGATATTTTTATGGACACATAAATCGTAAAATTGCCTACCCACTAATGAAACAGTTGTAATGGAAAAAATCCCGGAAATAAACGAAGGTTATAAAAATAAAACGTGAGTCTTTGAATCTTCAACAAAATTTTATACTATATATGCTCTGCACCTATTAAATAGACACATTGAACTTAACTCAAAATTAACGGTGACTGGTTTGAAAATAACACTCTAGACCCGTTAAACGAAAACGGTATACATTGAAAGTAACGACATTTCAAAAACAAACTTTATATATATATATATATATATATATATATATATATATATATATATATATATATATATATATATATATATATTCCAGTTAGTTTTAAGATATCAAGGAGTTCCTTCCTGTATTTCATTATAATTTGAATTTATATTCAAGGGCTCTTTTAAGAATAGACATTGTTCCCTTTATGGCTGCTATCTGTATTTCGTTACAACTTGGTCTTCCAGAGGTTGTTACTAAGTATTTCTAAAGATTTTTGTTTCAATAAAATTAGTTGCTCTCATTACAACTGTTTATCTCTTTAAGGGACGACGTCGTCTTTAAACCATTCCTAGGGTCCTGATATTTTATTTTTTGCCGTTCAGATCTATTAAGGCCATAGTCGTTTGAAACGGTGATATCAATGAGTGCAGTGCTTTGGGGGTTGTTCCATCTTACAATACCCTTTTTTTATTTTTTTATTTTTTTCCTTTGAAGATTGTAATGCTGGGTATGGGGCAGCCAAACCAGCTGCCAACATTGCCCTCCTTTTTATTGAAACCAACCGAAAGCTCTTTTTAGTATCCTCGCTGTTCCCTTGAGTGCAATTGTCTGGATCTCTTTTGAACTTGGTTCACCAGGAATATTAGTTAGGTAGGACTTCAGGTTCTTCTTCATAAGCCCTGTGGCACCTATGATAACTGGTATGATTGATATCTGCCTAAGATTTCAGTTTATTTTCACATCATACATACTTGATATTTGGTCTGTTTCTCTCTTTCAGCTCTGTTCAGACCTGAAAAAGATATCTTTCATTGCATTAATAAACATGGTGAATTGTTTCAGCATAAATAAAAGGAGTTTTTTTTGTCATTTGGCAGGTTGATGATCCGGAAAGTAATGAGACGAAATATGCATTATCAATTGATGAGCAAAGCTTTGAACTCAAGAACCTTGAAGTTGAAGAGGTGAGTATTAACATTTGAAGTTTACACTATTTTATTTTTTTCCTTCAATAACTGATATGATCCCAGGAAAAGTTGAACTTTACAATCAAAATTTATTGTTTGACTGAATACTCCAAAAAGCAATTTACAAAGTCCTTATTCTGCGGAGTTTCAAAAAATGCTATTCTTATTATGCTTCTCATCAGAGGACATAAAGAAATCAGCAAATTATATTTGTAGCAATGCTAGAATTTGCTAGTTAAGGCATTAAGTGAAACCACAATTTATTGTAGTTATAAATTGCCAAATAAAAAAATGAAAAAATATTGGATATGTAAAAAACTAATATCAAAGCAAACCGTGCATAATATTTCAGCCTGAATGAAACTCCTCTAGAGTTGATCCAAAATGTAAAATAGTTCTTTAGATAGAATGTATTCCGAGATAAATCCAGTGTGATGATGCATTTAATCTGATTGGAAAGTTTTCAAAAATGGAAGGTTTACAAAACAGCTAAAATAATGCAAATTGTTTTTTTTTTTCGGGCAGTGCAGTAGTCCAAAGAGAAGTCTCGCTCTAGTCAAATGGGATCTAATAGTAAGAAGAGAGAAATCCAAAATTAGAACCTTCATAAAAGTATATATATATATATATATATATATATATATATATATATAGCATTTGAAATAGCAGAGCAGTCTTGCTTCAGTTTGAGTAATAAATCTAGTATGTCACAGTATAACACTATTTTCATGTGGCGGGCAGCACCAAATCACCTTGCTTACGGGCTAAGAGTCACCTGTAATAATGGAATGTTTGACACGAGGTTTAAGAGATCCCAGAGTTTAGGGGAAAAAGATAGAATGTTTTTTTTTGTTGCGATATCGCTAAGCAAAAATTAATTTCTTAACAAGTGGCAAAGCTCTTTCTTCCTCCTCTAGCCGAGAAACCATCTGAAAGAATTTAAGTTGAAAAATCCTGTATCTTGAAACAGTTTATGTTGAATTGGGTCCCAAAGAACCTGAGCAGATTTTTGTATTGGACGATAGAATGTGAAAATATCTTTTGCAATAATTATTTTCGTTTATAAGAAAGTGGAAAGCAATCTTCGGAGTCATCATTGATTATTGATTGTATTGATTTTGGAAACTAATCCAGTTAATTTTCAAATTTACCCTGAAACCTGATGCCCGAACTCCAGTTGCAAGAGGCTCATATCTGCTGATCAATGCACCTATAAAGGAAGAGCTAAACTTTGACGACTGACAACAAATGGGCAGCGTGTTAAAGGTATTGCCACACAAACTTAGGGTCGTGTGCGTTTTGTGCATTCTGAGCATCAGAGCAGTAATTTCCAGTGACCAGTGAATGTCTGGTCACATTTTGAAGGGTCCATCAATAGACGAAGATAAAAGTGTAGCCACAGGACTTAGGGTTATCCTCTGTGTTTCGGGATTGGAAATGGCCTGGTTACATTAACTGGTCCTGTGAAGCAGAATTGTGCGACATGCTCCCAGACATGGTTACAACAGTATGGACGAGTATCATAGTCGAAGCGGGAGTTTTTAGAGTGAGGCTTGTGTACTATTTGAGGTCTCTTTTAAAATGCCTCTACCAGCTGGTATTTATGGTTTAATCAGCCAATCAAAATATTGCAGAAGGAATGACCCGGATGTACTTATATTCATTACATCATATGAAGAATTGGACAGTTTTTCAATATCTATACTTACTATTTTTTGGCTGGTCTTTTTGCTCTATGATGCTAGCCATTTGCTCGATATTTAACAAAACGCAATCGAGAGATCTTTTTAGGATTCTAATTGTCCCTTAGTGTGGAATAGTTTGGATCTTTCTTGCACTTGGTTCAACAGGTATATTCATCATAAAAAAAACTAACATGCGGCCGCAGCTGAGATTGAACTCACTACACGAGTTTGTAGTGTAATTCATATCTTGTCTGTAGCCTGAATACTTGATGCTTCACCAGGCTATCAAGGGTACTTTTTATTATGATACCATCACGAAATGGGTTGCCTACCATGGTTTAAGAGAGGCCCATCTATCCTCAAGAGAAGGATAGACCGTGCCAGTTTCCCAACCTGGTATTTTACTTTACAGTTCATACAGCATCTTGCCTTCTCAAATGGTCACTCAGCTGATACTGGCCAGGCTCGACATTGCTTAACTTCAGTGATTTGATGAGAACTGACATGTGAACATGATTGTGCCTATGATTACTGAAATATAATACATACGTAATATCTTGGTATTTAGTTCTGTTTACCATCTAAGCTCTGTTTAAATCAGCATCAATGAGGACACTGACTTAAACTAGGGCTACCCCTTCGTTTTATCATAGGTCGAGAACATCACCAACATGACCTCCCACAACACCAAAACAAACCTGATCACTACCATCTGCTAAGTATCTGCCAAGCTCCTGCCAGCGCTTGTGGAAAAGACATACTTCTAGTTCCGGACTAATATCAAGGCGGTGATTGAGACTGAAGGCGGCTACATTGAATAGATCTCAGCTCTACTACATAATCAAGTTACCTGAATTGATTCTTCAATAAAAGTTTTAAAATAAAGCTGTAGTGTTGTTTTCTTTAAGGCGACAATTTTATCGTTCCATTCTATACTGGTTAAATGTTTAAATTCGTCAGTCCTAATTTTTAATTTTACTTCAGCAAAAAATATTCGAATTGTTTTAAAAAGTTGTGAATAATTGATATATTTATATTATACTATTTATTTTTTATGCACTGTGTTGATTTATACTGGAATTTTGTTTTGCGAATTTCTTTTTTTTTTTATTGTATTTTTATTTGTTGAATGTTTCATTTGTTGATTTTGTTTTCAATCTGTGAGTTTTTTATTCATATAAAAACTAATTTAATTTGAATAATTTTTTTTTTTTTGCTTTATTACAGTTTCATATTACTACATATTGTTTTTGATACTAATTCTCAAACTAGTAGAGACTCAAGACTATTTGGTGCGATCATCCGAGCAATGTATCTTCGTCTCAGTTCATTCATATTACAACAAATTTACTTTGCATAACTTTTACTAATGTCTAGTTCATACAGTTTGTAGTGTCAAAGGACGGGATTCTGGTGGCTTAATAGACTAAATGGTCACGTGTTTTGCAACGCTACACTTTATCTTTTACTTGCACCATCACCATAGGTTCTTTTGCATGATAGCAGACCTTCAACAAGAAGTAGAATTTGGTCCCGTAATGCCCATTAATTCTAGTTTAATAAATATGATTTACTCTTGCAAAGTATGTGAATTAAAGTGAAATGTTTAAAAAATTTGCAGATAAGGCGGTACCTCTGTTCAGTCTCAAGAGGCAATGGATACCCCTGTAAGCGCAGCTGCATGTGTATTCATAAGTCAAGGTTTGCATAATCTCCAACCACACCTCTCCTAAATCAGCACTGCTTGGTCCAGTAGCAAGGAGGGGCCGAAGACATACTGGAAACAATGCCAAGATAAGCAGAGAGCACATACAGTGCCAGAATTCCCAAGCGGTCACCCATTTTAGTACTAAACAAGTTTACAGTTGCTTAACTTTGGTGATCTGACGGAAACCAGTGTATTAAGGTTTGTTTGTTTTTTTCAGATAAGGATTGTTAATTTAAGAACTTAAAAAATATGCAATAAATCAATTACATATAAAAATTTTTTAGATGAGGGTTTGTTATTTGTAATATTATTTGTATTATTCTGACTACTGTTCTCATCTTGCTTGTTATTCTCATAATGTTTCTTTAAGTGGATCTTATTGAACTCTTTTTATCCGATCCTACAGAAAAATGAAAAAATTCTATTTAAAAACTTTTTACGTTTCTGAATTTTTGAGATGAAGATTTGTTATTTGTAATATTATTTGGATTCTTTGGACTACCGCAAGGACCCATATTGCAGTGGTTAGGGCACTTGGAAAAGTTCAGTTGCAAAGTGATATTCTCTTGAAGGTTAAAGGTTCAATCCTCAATGTGGGCGACCGAAAAATACACTTGCGAATCACTTAGGACCTCTATCCAGTCATGGCTGACAGAATGAGAGCACTCTACCCCCCCCCTTATGAAGTAAATAAAGGGTTCTAATTGAAATTCCGTGCAGATTCCCAAGTTCAGTAGAAACATTCATAAGTTCGACAAGATACACCTGAAGAAGGTTGGAGGTTTCTTCGACCGAAACGTTGTGAAAATAACACTCAAGATGAGAACAGTAGTTTGAAAAATCCAAATAATATGTAAAACCTTTTTCCTTTTCTTTTTTTTATTTATTTTTTAATTTGTTTGATTTTTATCTATTTTCCAGGTCGTCCAGGAACTTAAGAGTGACGACACCTTGGAGAGATTTGCAACAGCATATGAGAAACTGCACGAGTCTTTCCAAAAATCGCATGAAAATGAAAGACGGTTGATTAAAAAATGTCAAGAGTTGAACGCCGACATAGTGAACCATGGATCAAGATTTACTCAACTTATGGCCATTTCGGAAGAAGACAAGAACACAATTACATCACTTAAAAAGGTGAAAAGTGGGGTTTATTTTTCTAGTATGAGGCAACAAAGGAATATGTATTACACCAGGTGCAACATATTTTGTTTGGAGGTGAAAAAGGAACGCGACTATCGAGAAACAAACTGATTGCATTTTTAAAATATATTGTTAATGTGCATCCCTGCAGCCTCTTTCCCCGCAGAAGAAACATTGCAAGCTTGTCTGTGCTCTATCGTTATTTTTATGGCAAGTGCTCGTTTGATCTCCAATCTATGGTCGCCCTTGCCAAACATTCACGGAAAACATTCGTCTAGCTAAAACCATTATCAATAATTTCCCCAACTCTTTATCTGTGCCTAAACCTAAATGTAGATTCCATGAACAAAGATTCTTTCTAAAAACTGCACGCCTGTGGAACTCTGTTCTGTTTGCCTGCTTTCCAACTGACTACAATATGGTCGTCTTCAAGTCCAACATAAACAAGTTCTTGATGAGCCATACCCCTTAAGTAATTCAATTTACCAAATTTCCACTACTAATGATTACTGCGATATCCTCGAGTGGCCTCCGAGCCTTGACAATTAGTGACTCCTTTGTAAAAAAAAAAGAATAGTTAGCAAGTCATTTATTTATCTTTATTTCTGAAAATTCTTCACGATCCTCTGTGTCGTCTCGATTAGTCAATTTTTTTTTGTTTCATTTCAAACACTCAAGATTTTTTTTTGTTTGTTTTTGCATCCTAAACAAGGTATATTACCACTTGTTAGGGCTACTATTTGGGATCGTATCTAACAGGGGATAGTGGGGAGTTGACCACATTTCATTCAAACTTCTGCAGTTTAGTGCAGCCAGAGAAGCAGAAAACAGGGAGGGGATTTCCACATTCTGGCATTTTGAGGAAGCGGCATCTAGGCACCTCAACAGTGAAGAGGTGGGATTTGGCTGCTTGTCTTGTGTTAGTCAGAGGTATGTATGTTGAGAGAGCACAAGTGTTATATGTGTTCATCAAAGCATATTCTATTGCAATACTTGTAAACAGGCACACGGATGCAACATTATGACGATGGGACAGAGGTTGGAACTTGGCCAATAGATCGGGACTTATTAGATTTGAGACTTTTTTGATAGTTCGAGAAGAATGTTGGAGAAATACGCTTCTTTTAGGTATTTCCAAAGGATAAAGTGACGAGGGCTTAAATCTGATGAACGTAGCAGCCACTACAAGTCTCCTTTTAAAGGGATCAAATGACCAGGAAACAGGTCCCGCAACAGTCAACATTCATGAACACATAATTCGATTGGATCGACCCTTTCTTTTTCTCTACACCCTCTCTTTCACAGACGTGATGTTGCTAGTCTCAGTCTTTTTCATCTATTTTCTGTCTGATCTATTTTCTGCTTCCTTTGTTTCAGCTCGTTGTGATCGCCATCAATTCTCTTTTTTGATATCTCATTGTAATACAGTTTTCATATCCGGTCTATAGCAAGATGTAAGTGTACTTGATTATAGTTAGACTTACATGTGACAGTGGCAAGTATGTGTGAAAAGTTTAATGATAGTTAAAATCGTACAACATAAGCAATAAAAAGAAAGAGGAAGAAATAGATATTCAAATAAATTTGAGGTATTGTGTTAGGTGTCAAGCGGAGTAAGTGGCAGGTGAAGGTGAGAACACTAAGCAAGGTGTTATTGAAAATCCGAATTTCGGGATGGAACCTTTTATATTCTTAACAAATTCACTTAAGCTCACGAAGACATGATTCCAAATAGTAGCCCCTTAAGTTTCTAATGGCAATATGCTTTGTTTGGGATGAAAAAGAATGAAAAAAAGTATATATATATATATATATATATAAATTTTTTTCTATTTATTAGTTTTACATACTAGAAAAATTATGTGGACTTCATATGCGTATGGATCATTTAAAGCACTTTTTGTATCATGCCATATTTATTAGTACTCTATCAATCAATCTCATTTGCGTCAGTTCTGTATTTCAAATACAATGGACACTATTTTCATAGAAATATTACTAAACTCATATTTGTTGCGTGTTATTGGTTTTCTGTAAAAAAAAAAAAAAACATTCTTGCGCTATTCAGAAAAAATAAAAAATCAGCTTTATCAAAGCATATTTGTTGATTAAATATATTTCTCACTCCGTGGAATTTCCACAGGTCTCAGTAGTATTAAATAATTATTTTAATGTCGCAAGGTAAATATCTGATTCTCTGCAAGTCACTTATTAGAGCTTGATGCATCTTTAAAATAACGTTTGGTTTCCTCGGAATACTATCTCTAACCATCTTTTTAATCATTCTATTTGTCTTTCTTGCATAGAGAGCCATTCTGATAATAGAAAAATGATCCAAAACAAAGTGTAACGTTGTGTAACGTTGTAACAAAGCGTAACGTTGTCCGGAAATCAACACGTTGTAGCCTCAATCGCAAAGCAGAAAAAGAATAGAAAAGAACTTCCACTCACATTTTTGTTTTACAACGTTATTTGATTCCTCATTTTCTCATTACGTGATTGTACTCTCGAACGTCATTCGTGACTCTAATGTGATCGTCTTCTCGAAGATGTTCTCTCCTTTTTTTAAAAAAAAAGTCTTCTTTTCCTTAACATTATGTCATTTCGCTAACACCTCAGTATTTGCATATAGCCGTCCATGCTATGTTACAAAAGGATAGCTGCCCAAAATAACTATTTTAGAGAAAAGAAAATAATCCAATTTTGAATATTAAATGTAGTTGTTCCAAGCAATAATTATCAGTATCAATCCAATCTGAGAAACTTTGAATTGTAACGAATCCCATGTAATGTATGGTAGTATTGATCCAGTCAGGATCAGCAGTGGCACTCTTCTCGTTTCAAGACGAAAAACTATGACAAAGAGATTCAGTATATTTTATACAGCGATTCTGGTACCTGATTAATTCGTTCGTATCATTCCTGGCTATAAATATAATCGTCCAAGTCTTTGTTATCATACCCAGCATTATGTAAAATATACTACAACAGTCTTTGATACAATAGACAAAATATGGTGGTTAGACGTTTCTGAATTTTTGAGATGAGGATTGGTTATTCATATTATTATTTATCGAACTACTGTTCTCATCTTGGGTGTGATTTTTCACAACGTTTCAGTCGATGTAACCTCCGACTTTCTTCAGGTATATCTTGTCGAACCCGGACAATGTTTTTCTCGAACTTGGGAATTTGGACGGAATTTCGAGCGGAATCCTTTATTTACTTCACGTGGGTAGCGTGCTCTTGTTCCATCAGCCATGACTGGATAGATGTCCTAAGTAATTCGCAAATGTAGATACAAGATACACCTGAAGAAAGTCGGAGGTTACGTCGACCGAAACTTTGTGAAAATCACACTCAAGATGAAAACAGTAGTCCGATGAATAATTATATGTATGGTGGTTAGTTTTAAATATAATAATGGAATAATTCTATGTATGAATAAAGAAATAATCAAAGTTTGAACAAGCACCGTAGCTGAAATATAAATAAAGATATAAGAAAGAGAGTGTATTTACTACGATGACAATTTCATATTTGGCAATGTTATCGGATGATATTCGTATCATTGTTTGGTTTCACTTTTATAGCAAAGTTTTCTATTTGACAGGAAGTTGAAAAGGCTTGGAAACTGTTGGAACAAAACCAACAAAAAGAACAAGATTACAAACGCACAATTGAATCCTTGGAACTTGATATTGGAAATCTAAGGCGTTTAGTTCAGGAAGGAGAAGGTCTGAGTATGCCACAAGATGACCAAAGGTAAAAAAAAAATCACCATTTAATGTTTGTTTACGATTGAAAATAGCATTAAAGGTTTTTCTTCTTAGAAAAAAAAAGAAAACAAAAACAAAATAAAAAAAAACAATATCCTTTTGATGTTTACGAATGTTTTTTGAATGCAGGCAAAACTGAGATTTACTTTATTTTGTGTTTATATGGCATTTCTTGTGTAGTGATTAATTTGTGGTTCGGTTAGCAAAAACAGGCATACTAAAACTTGCATAGAAATACATTGGCTATATACATGAGCATACTCAGCATTTCTAATTTCCACCCAACCTGAGCTTAGCAGTCATTTCCTAAACAGACGTCGTGGAGATCAGATACTGAAAACCTCTTGCCATTGGCACGCGTCAGGACGAGATGAAACTCCTAAACTCAGTTCTTTTTCTACATCTAAAGCCTGCTTGCCGAACCAATTTGCCTTATATTCTTTGGTTCCTGTTTTAATTAAACAGTTAAATAGAATTGATTTAACTGTTGAAAAGATGTTGGTATTTTTACATGTAACATTAGTGAGTTACCAAGGTGTTTCCCCTCGGTCTCAAAGGCAACATAATACAGGTTATTGTTGAGATGGCTTCTTTTTTTTTTTTTTGACTGAGGTATCTGTCTGATTCTATGCAGTTCTAGAAAGTCCGCCCTCCCAGGTTTTACCTTCTCACCCTTTGAGAAGGAGTCAGTTTATTTCTAATCGTCTAAGGCGCCCCTACTAGGAAATGTCAATGAAACTCTCTCACTACCAAAGAACACAGATTATTTTTGTTTTATCAAGGTATAAAAATAATCACTCGGTTCATATTCACTTCTAAACAACATGTTATGCACTTGTGGGAAGGGAAGAGAGGTGACGAGGTATATATATATTCATGTGTATGTTGGTCTATGTAATTGTGACGTGCACATGTATGTAACAGTCATGTGTGTGTATATATTGTTGCATAGGGTACGTTCATATTGACTAGAGACGGCGGACATATAACGGGTACATGTAACGGGTACATGTAATACAATTTGATGAGGGAGAGATAGATTTATACTTTTACGAGTGTTTCTTCTTAACGCCTATATTAGAGAGGGTGATCAGTTCTTTTAACACACATGAGAAGGGGACAGTCATTACTTATGATGGAGAGAGACATTACTTTAGATGGGTTATACAAAGTTCATTAAATATGATTTCACATTACCTTTAATTTGGTAGAATGATGACACGAAGACGGCAGTTACAAAAATATGAGATGCTCTTTTATTCCATTTGACCGGTCGAAATGATGATGACATCCAGGAAGTCAAAGTCGTTTCTACATATTTAATGTTCTAACCCTCCTCATATCAACTCTGTCTTCGTCCGACTCGACTCTGGACTCTGTCTCTCTCTGTCCGCCTTTCCAACTGCCTTCTTCTTCGACCGAACTTACGCCTATATTGAGAATTCATTTCTGTCATGACGTCATATGTGTGTCTGTCAACGTGATCGACCCACGTGGCCTAAACATGTGTGGTTCAGCACACGTTTACATTTGTGCAAACAAAGAATTCTCACTCTATTTTTTCCTAACCTATTTTTCAATATGTATAAATTGCATTGTTCATTCTTCTCTAGCTGACCTTATTTTAATTCAGTTTTCATAAAAAGAATTGAACAATTAAAATACCTTTTACAACAACATATCTAAACTATTTTATATGAAACTGAACCATGCTAAATTCCATTTCTGAACCTTACTTACAAAGTTCAAATCTTGGTCTATCCTAATCTCATTTTCACTTATCTAATGTTTTTCTTACAAGAAAAGGGGAACCTTTCTTGTAACAATAAGAAGATCTCAAGATAAATACCTTTTTCTCGTTCTTGGTCGGTGCCCTTCACGACGATCTCCAAAGACATGTTTTGATTTTATTGTTAGACGAAGTCTTTGTTTGCATTCCGTCTTTTACAGGACAGCCTCGCATCGCTGAATCGATTCAGATTTTCTTTCTGCTTTTTTCATTTTCTCATCTTGAATTAAAATTCTCTCGTTAACTCTAGACTGTAGACTGCCGAACTAAAGACTGTCGAGCTCTAAAACTGAACAGAAAACGCATTGCATCCCTATTTATTTTAAGGTTTATGTGTGGAGCAGTAATCTCTGTTAACTGGCTTGCACTGAAAATATGCTAACCTACCTCGTGACGTTTGCTAGCATGCAGGTGCACGCGTTGACAATGGAAGTTAATGGGGTTGAAACCTGTAAGTCTCAACACTTTGACCTCTGTAAACTTAACTTAAAACACAAACCAGTTGCGTTTGACTCAGTACCATGTAAACCGCATTATTGACATGCAACACAACAGAAAACTTTGTAAATCATTTTATTTATAACAAAGCCCTGTAACAAGATCAAACACGCCTATAAGATGCATGAGGGAAAACCGGATGTACACATATCTAGGCAATGACGGAAATCTTAGAAAAACGATCTGCACTTCGTAGTTGAATGGTACTGTAAAAGGATTGTAACATTTAATGCTACTAAGACTAAGCTTCTTTCCTTTAACATTTATAAGAAGCCTTTTCAACCACTGATGGCCATGACGTATAACACTCTGTCTGAAAGTTCATCCTTCAAATTCCTTGGCTTAACATTCATAGGCAACATGAACTGGAACCAATACATTGAGGATGTTGCAAAGACGATGGCTTCCCTTTACTGTGCTAGAAAACTACTCACACTTGGGAGTATTTTGTATCACTACAAAGCCACCAAAGAGAGAGAGAGAGAGAGAGAGAGAGAGAGAGAGAGAGAGAGAGAGAGAGAGTATGGATATCTATTAAAAACAAAGAGACAGAGATATTGTTATTCAGTTCGCTGATAATCTTACTCTTTAACTAAGCTGACCTCAGCTAACATCGATGTGACCTTTGACATAGCAGTTGTCACTCTTTATCATCAAGCTGTCAACCTAAGTCGAGTGAGAGATTGCAGTCTCCTCCTTATTTCATAACCCACTTTTCAATTTTTCTTATTTGCCCAAAAGACTGCCACAATTGATTCTTTATTTTTTGTAGCTCACCGAATAGTCTAATCGTTAAGGATGGAATAACATCTGAGCAAGAGGTTGTCATGGACATTAACACTTTGCTTGCGGAGAAGTCCATGTTGACGGACGCCAAAGAGGAATTGGAAACACAATTGGGAGAAGCCAATGGTAAAATTGCAGAGGTAAGTTAGCATATTCCTTTGTGCAGAGAGACTATTACAAATGACTCTACCACCAGGAAAACATCTTATCTCTACTTATATATAAAAAGAACTTTGTGTGTGTGTGTGTGTGTGTGTGTGTGTGTGTGCGTGTGCGTTCCTTCGTTCTCTATGGATTCCGAAACAACTGGGTTTATTTTTATGAAATTTCACACAAATGTACTTAATTTTTATGAAATTTCACACAAATGTACTTAATTTTTATGAATTTTCACACAAATGTACTTAATTTTTATGAAATTTCACACAAATGTACTTAATATTTATGAAATTTCACACAAATGTACTTAATATTTATGAAATTTCACACAAATGTACTTAATGTTTATGAAATTTCACACAAATGTACTTAATATTTATGAAATTTCACACAAATGTACTTAATATTTATGAAATTTCACACAAATGTACTTAATATTTATGAAATTTCACACAAATGTACTTAATATTTATGAAATTTCACACAAATGGACTTAATATTTATGAAATTTCACACAAATGTACTTAATATTTATGAAATTTCACACAAATGTACTTAATATTTATGAAATTTCACACAAATGTACTTAATATTTATGTATTTTCACACAAATGTACTTAATATTTATGAATTTTCACACAAATGTACTTAATTTTTATGAAATTTCACACAAATGTACTTAATTTTTATGAAATTTCACACAAATGTACTTAATATTTATGAAATTTCACACAAATGTACTTAATATTTATGAATTTTCACACAAATGTACTTTATTTTTATGAAATTTCACACAAATGTACTTAATTTTTATGAAATGTCACACAAATGTACTTAATATTTATGAAATTTCACACAAATGTACTTAATATTTATGAAATTTCACACAAATGTACTTAATATTTATGAAATTTCACACAAATGTACTTAATATTTATGAAATTTCACACAAATGTACTTAATATTTATGAAATTTCATACAAATGTACTTAATTTTTATGAAATTTCACACAAATGTACTTAATATTTATGAAATTTCACACAAATGTACTTAATATTTATGAAATTTCACACAAATGTACTTAATATTTATGAAATTTCACACAAATGTACTTAATATTTATGAAATTTCACACAAATGTACTTAATTTTTATGAAATTTCACACAAATGTACTTAATATTTATGAAATTTCACACAAATGTACTTAATTTTTATGAAATTTCATACAAATGTACTTAATTTTTATGAAATTTCACACAAATGTACTTAATATTTATGAAATTTCACACAAATGTACTTAATGTGTTCTTAGACAGTTTTTGTATAGGAATGCTTCTGATAAGTATCACCAATCGTTAATCGATAATCAAAAAATCTGATTGAAGATGGGACAGTCCGATTTTGAATAAAGTTGACATCTTATAAAGCCTAGCTAGACAAGTGACCTTGAGAAGTTTTATCACTGCACAAGCAGAACGGCTGATGTATAAAATTACCAGTAGATTCTTTGATAAGATAGGGGCACATTCGTAGTTTAATAATTTTAGTGTAATTCAAATCTTGTCCATAGCTGAATACTTGATGCTTCGCCAGGGCTCTCAAGGGTATTTTTTATTGTGACACCATCACTAGACAGGTTGTCTACCATGCCAGTTTCCCAACCTGGTATTTTACCTTGCGGTACATACAGTATTTCTGTGGATTTTAAGAATATTTTTTCTTTTTGCAGCTTCAACAAGATATTAACATCCGTAAATCTGAATCTCACTACGAAAGTCGCAAAAAAGAGAAGATAGAACGTGAGATGAAGCAGATCGAAGAAGAACTGGAAAACGTTAAGAATGAGTTGAAATCTGTTGAGAATCAAAAGGAAAAATTCAGGATGGAATCTTTGGAAAGAAAACAGAATTTGGAAGAAACTAGAGTAAGATCAATTTCTTTTTCTTTAAAATATAATTTCATAATTTGTCTCATGGAAGACATTTGAAAAAAATTACTTTGCTAGAGAGAATACTCATGAGAGAGTGATTTAATTGAAACTTTCCAAATAATTAATGACATTTAAAAATATTTTTTCGAAATCAGAAAGACTATTGCCATGTTGATTTACCAATAAATGTTATGTTTCAAAATTTTTAGGCGAAGATTTATAATTCATATTATTTCGATTATTCAGACTACTTTTTTTTTTTTTACATAAGCATAACCATTTCAAGGCCAGAGATCACTCGAGGATAAGTAGTCAATTGGACAATATAGTAATCGTTAGTAATGGAAATTCAGTAAATTTGTTAACTTAAGTGGAACGACTATTAAGAACTTGTTTACGTTGGACTTGAAGACAGCCATATTGTAGTCAGCTGGAAAGCAGGAAAACGAAAGCCAATTCCACAGGCATGTAGTTCTAAGAAAGAAGATTTGTTCATGGAATCTACGTTTAAGTTTAGGCACAGATAAAGAGTGGGGGAATTATTGATAGTGTTTTCAGCTAGACGAGTGGTACTTGTGAAAGTTTGACGAGGGGGGACCATAGATTGAAGCTCAGTCGAGTACTTGCCATGAAAATAACGATAAAGCAGAGACAAACTCGCAACATCTCTTCTGTTCTCACCTTGAGTGTTATTCACATAACATTTCAGTCAATCTTTAACCTTCTTCAAGTGTATCTGGTCAAACTCAGAGATTTTTCTGTCAAGCTTATGGTCAACACGAATGGAACCCTTTATATTTGATCCACGGAAGTAGCATTCTCTTGTTCCTTTCAGCCATGACCGGGTAGAAGTCTTAAATAATTTGTAATTGTATTCTTAGTATATCGCCCACACTGAGGATTGAACCTTTAACCGCCAAAAGAGTGACACTTACAACTGAATTTTACCTAATTCTTTATCCATTATACTATGTGTCCTTGCGGGTCGGAGGTTACACCAGCTGAAAGTGTATGTATAACACTCAAGATGAGACTAGTAATCTGAATAATTAAAACGAAAGAAAATAATTGACGTTTATTTTTGTAAATCAAGTTATTTTAAATTTTCGAACAAGTTGCCGGATTAAATTAAAATCAGCAATCAAATCAAGTCAGATTGAACATTCGATCTCATAGATAAACTGTAGTGTTATTCCAGTAGCTTATTTCCATTAACTGCAGGACTGTGAAATTCCCTTCCTGCTGACTGTTTTCTCTCTGCTGCTAACCTCAGTTTTTTTTCAAGACTCAGGTCAACAGGCATCTCCTGTCTTTGCTATAATTATTTTTTGTTTTTGTTAGCGCCTTACATCAAGTGGCTTCATACCTTATATGGAGCGATTTCCATAAAATAAAAGTAAGATGGAAGTCTTAAACTGCATAAAGGTTAGGTGTCCAAGGAAAATTTGGAAGAAAATGATTGGACAAAACCGTAGATAATATTTGACCTGCTGAACTGTGAGGGCTCGAGAGTGAGCTTGTGAACGTATGATTCTTGGACAAGTAAAAAGTGTCACAAAATGGAAGGAGAAAGTGTGAGAGTCAAAGAGAAAGGCAGAGGATGAACATCAGAATATTTTAAGATGAAATTAAACGAATCAAGTACTAATGCTAAATAACTTAATTAAAAAAGCACTTTTGGGAACTATCAAATGAAATATTTAACAGAAGTCAATCTGTATATTAATATTGCATTAATAATACAAGTGTTATACGCAATGGTTTTGAAGTGTTTAATTGAAGAGAAAGTTAAAAAACGAGATCCCCAATGAGGCATGATAAACAATTTAATTCCTGGTAGTTTCTTAGTAATATATAGAGTTTTTATAGTGAAGCAAAGGTTGCACAATCATGAACTGTATTTCTCTTGACCAAGCATTACTTAAATCCAGTCGTTGTACACATTGGTTTTGAAGTGTTTTATTGAGAACGAAGTAAAAAATAACGAGATCCCTAATGAGGCATGAAAAACACTTTAATTCTTAGCAGTTTCTTATATATATATATATATATATATATATATATATATATATATATATATATATATATATATATATATGTATATGTCAAGAGACAACGTATACCCTTTGAAAGGCTACCTACACGATACGGACCTCTTGCATACTAACTGACTTACTTCCTTCTGACTCAAGAGATAAGTGTACTCTTTAGAAGGGTACGTACACGCTGAAGAGTTTTTATAATGAAGCAAGTGTTGTACAACCATTAACTGCATTTACAAGGTTCCTTCAATAAGTTTCGAACTTTTTTTTCGTATAGGCACTTTTATTGATAGTGCACACACGAAAATCTAGTCCTCTTCGAAGTAATCTCCTCTGGCTGCAATGCACTTGTTTACGGTTTCAACAACTTCTGGAACACGCCATCAAAGTCCTAATGTGTGAGCATATCAATGACCCTGGTCAAAGCTTCTTTCATCTCCTCAATTGTCTCATAACGACAGCCTGTAAGGTTTTTCTTGAGCTTAGGAAATAACCAAAAGTCACAGGGAACAAGGTCTCGACTATAGGGAGGGTGAGGAACTGTCTGGATGCCCATCTTGGTCAAATAGTCTGTGACAAGGATGGAGCACTCTTGGGACAAACTTTGTGCAAATCTTCCACATCTTCAGTTGCTTGCAAATAATTGTGTACAAGTTCTCACACCGACATCAAACTGTGAACTTATTGTCTCTATAGACACATGACGGTCTTTATTCATGAAACTTTTTATTTATTCTATCAACTCTGGTGTTCTGACTTCCTTACTCTTCCCACACCTCTCATCATCCCTTACAGACTCCCTGTCTTCGTTGAACCTCTTATGGCACTCCATAACTGATACTCGATTCATGCAAGATGGTCCAAAAGCAGTATGAAGCATCCTCTATGTTTCTGTGGCTTTTTTTTCCCCCAAGTTTAAAACAGAATTTTATTGCATATCGTTCTTCTAAAGTGTCTTCATGTTCAGATTACATTTTTGAAATTCACTAGCTGTGACAATCAGTCTTTAGTAGGATGCATTCTAATTCCTGCTGTCACTGTTCATTTGACCCTGAAATCATAAAAATTTGTCAATCATCTCATAAGATGTCTAGCAATAACATACTGAATTTTCAAGAGTCTACGATAATTTTTAATACTTGTACAAAAACAGTCTGAAAACTTATTTACAGCGCCTCATATTTTTACCAATCATTACATTCAGTAGTAAACAGAAATCAATGATGATGGGGCAAACAGAGAAAGACTGTTGTTATTCCAGAGTTTATCTTTATCCCTATCTAATTGTTTTATAAAAATGTTAAGGTTCAGTCTACCCTACTATTTCCTCTATAGTTAGAGTAGGGAGGAATGGATTCTTACCTTTTCCAAGATTATTAGAGAAAGTAGTTTTACAACCGCTTCTGCTAACAAAAATCGTAAGACCCCTGATGTTCCCCGAAACGGTCACTCATCCAAATACTGACCAAAGTCAGCATTGCTTATCATTAGTTATTCAACAGAATATAGTCATTAATAACTGCAATGTCTTTTTTTTATTTACAGATTACTTTGGAAAAAAATGTGCGCGATAATAAAGCATTCGAGGCAAAACTTCACAAATCTGAAATGGATTATAAAAATCAGTTGGATGTTGCAGAACAAATGAATAATGAAATTGTGTTCAACCTTCAAGAATTAAAGGTCAGTATTTTTGTTTTCATCTTAATTTGTTGTAATCTAATTAAGAAAAAAATATAATTTTTTTTATCTCATCTCGCATCCTTTGTTGCCAACCACTAGACCCCTGTCCTCTTGCCTTTGGTCTTTTTGTTGGGTCTTTTTAGTGCAGCCAATTCATTGATATGCAAATTAGTGCATATCAAACTACACGCCCTCATGATCCTTAAAGATCATCTCACATAAACCCATGCCCAGATTAGAACTCACATCTCCAGGGCTTATATGCACATATAGCCCTTCAGACACAGCTAGATACTGGCATTTTAGTCGAGAGTAAGGCAGATATGTCTGGAAATATTTAAAAACAAAATAAAGGAAAATCAAGTTATTAATTTTATGTTGCTCATGACTAAAATGCTAGTTTTATTTTGGTGTCTTTAACTTCTCCCCCCCCCTCCTATTTTTGATGATGAGGAGACTATGTTTTTAAAGGACAAAACTTTTGTCAAATTATTGTCAATACTTAGTGTTAATTTCAATAAAATGAACATTGTTTCCGAAACGATCGTACAATCGAGTTGATTTTGTTTTGTTTCTCCTTTTGAAACTGATTTTTAATTCACAATTATGAATCATTTTACTCAATATATATATATATATATATATATATATATATATATATATATATATATATATATATATACTAGCTGTACCCTGCCACGCGTTGCAGTGGCTCAATTTGGTGTAATGGAAAAATTTAATAAAAGAGAAAATGCATGTTTCTTATATTAGTACAGCAATCCACTGCAAAAAGTGAAAAAGAAGGCGAAACTGAAAAAAATGGTGCTCTTGCAGAATTTGATCTGGATCCTCGAGAGTTTCTGTCAATCATTCATGTTTTGGACTTGACCAACAATCAGTGGATGAAGCCGAACGTAGCAAAAATGTTGAAACGCTAAATGCTTTTTTTTTGTTGTTTTAAAAAATGTGATTTAGTAATTAATATTTGGTTGATGGTGGGGGGAGGGTTACTATACACAGATTCGAAAAAGTCGTCCAAAAACAAATAAATGAAAGCAAAGGTAAGGTAATTTACGTTTCTACCTAATTGGATAATTGTTTAGTGTTTTTATGTAATGTAAAATGTTTAATTGGCTCAAAAAACAGAAGTGGTCGCGAATTCTGTTGAATACGTTAAGTTTGGGAAAGTAAGTTGAAAACTAAAATCTATACAAAACAGTGTCTGAAACTCACCGAACATATGTTACCATGACATAGGCTGGCACATTGGATAGGTTTCTGACAGTATTTTGTATAGTTTTTTTAGTTTTAACTCACTTTCTCTAACTTAAAGTAATCAACAGTGTCCACCACCATTTGTAGCTTTCAAATACACCAATAAACACTGTTTTTCGAGCCGACTAAACGTTACATTAAATGAAAAGGGTTTATATTACTAAACACAGATACAAAGAAGTTGTCAAAAAATAAATATATAACAAATAAATGTTATCAAAGGCAAGAAAAGTAAGTGTTCTACCTAACTGGATAAGATTTTAGTGTTTTTATGTAATGTATAATCGGTTCAAAAACATTCAATGTTTATCGGTATATCTGAAAAATACAAATGGCGGCAGACTGTATTGAACATGTTAAGTTTGGGGAAATTTTGGGAAAATGAGTTTAAACTAAAAATGCTGTTAGGAACTCACTCAATATATGTTACCATGATGTAGGCTGGCATATAATCGGTGGTTTTAAACTTTTGCTCGATACAGGTGACGACTTTTAAAAATCCCTTTTAGTGATTACCTGGTGTGAGGATATTTGTACAACTAAATGGCAAATCTGCTCAAAAAAATCCGGTATTATTTTACTTTCAGGCCCGTTTCACGTTCATATATAACGAAATATTTTATTGTAGATTTCGGTGTGCTAAAAACGAATCTGCAAACCGTTTACGTAGCAAAAAAAAAAGTTTTCATGACATTCATGAAATTACTTTTTCGAAAAGTGGGTGATCACTTTTCAATGTAAATTTAACTTAGAATGAGCACCCACTTTCTGGCCACCTGAGAGAGGGGCATTTTTCTGTTTCTTGGCTAAAAAGTTTTTTGTTTGATTTCTTTTGCATGGTAATAACCCCTGAACTCTGGGACTATTTTCCATTTAACAGCCGTAGCCTTCGTTTACGCTATGCGTAAGCATAAACGAAAGCTGTTTAGCTAATAAACATGGGAAAAAATCCCCCCTTTCTCAGGTGGCTAGAAAGTGGGTGCTCATTTTAAGTTAAATTTACATGGAAAAGTGATCGCCACTTTTTCGAAAAAGTAATTTCTTCATATCATAAAAACTATTTTTTTGTGACGGAAACGGTTTGCAGATTCGTTTTTAGCACACCAAAATCTACAAAAAAAATGTTGTTATTTACGAACGTGAGACGCACAGCCCTTAATGGAAAATTATATCAAAAATCCGGGGGAAAATAGTTTTCAATAAAAACAGCAAATGAATTCGATAGAAAAAAAATGGATGCTATTTTTTTTCTTTCTGTGTGTTTCTTGGCTTAAAAGTCTTTTTGTTTGATTTCTTTTGCATGGTATTAACCCCTGAACTCTGGGACTATTTTCCATTTCACAGACGTAGCCTTTGTTTATGCTATGCGTGAGCATAAACGAAAACTGTTAAATATGCATTCGCATACCAAACTGCCTTGTAAAAAAAACCTTTAAGCCAATAAACACGAAAATAAATGCCCCTTCCTCAGGTGGCCAGAAAGTGGGTGCTCATTTTAAGTTAAATTTAGATGGAAAAGTGATCACTCACTTTTCAGAAAAAAAAATTTCTTCAGATCATGAAAACTATTTTGATACTCCTTGGGCGTTGAGTTCCATGGCGACCCGCAGAATTATTTAATGGTCGTTCCCTTAGTACCCCCCTAGTCAAGGCTAACGCATGCGCACATAACATTTTTTATTTATTTACTTACATGGTGGAGTTTCTATACTGATAGGTTTTTTGAAATTTTTTCACTGGATTATTATTGATTGAACACTAACCAGATTATGAAAAAAAATTGAAAAAAAAAAAAAAAATCATTTCAACATTTGAAAGTGATACTTACTTTTTAGTTACCACGTTCTGGTAAATCGGTCA
This sequence comes from Euprymna scolopes, assembly GCF_053919585.1. NCBI lineage: Eukaryota > Metazoa > Mollusca > Cephalopoda > Sepiida > Sepiolidae > Euprymna > Euprymna scolopes. Next base: position 13,949,816 of record NC_136504.1, on the reverse strand, counting down.
CTTTTTATTTTTTTTTTTTTTTTCTAAATATGGAAGTGTCTTCGGGAGATATAAAATGGTCGCATGTTGACGAAGCAATGTATCGGGAGGCGTACGGGATTAAAAATTATTGGTAAATTTTTAGATTAGGTCCACCTCCTCAATTTTCTTTTAAATGACGATTTGAAATGGTTTTCGACTATGCTGAATACGAAAATCGCATCGAAATTTTGCAGAAATAAGTAGTTATCAAGATATAAAAAGTTGTATTATGCATTGTAATCTTTGGCGGCCATCTTTTTACGTGTGTGTATTTGTTTATGGCGCGTGTGCACGTAAAAAGATGGCCGCCGAAGAATACAATGCATAATACAACTATTTATTTCCGCAAAATTTCAATGCAATTTGCGTGTTCAGCATACTCGGAAACCTATAAATGTCGTCATTGAAAGGAAAATTGTGGAGGTGAACCTAATCTAAAAAAATACCAAATTATTAAACATTTCTCCAGCATGTTAGTGAAATTTATAATACTTTAAAAAAATTAAAAAGAAACAAAACAAAAGTTTTGAAAAAAAACTCACCTTTCACAAAAACAATTAAAAAAAAAAAAACACACAAACTGACTAAATAAGTAAAAAAAAAAAAATAATTAAAAATCTCGAAACTTTATTTTCATGAAAACAATAAAAAAAAGTCCTGTTCTCTCTATTTTTTTTCTTTGAGAAACAAATATATTTCTGACTTACAAATGCGGTAGAGACTCATTATTTTTACTTTGTATGGTTTTGATATACCGCGTTTTTATTGCTTACAAAATGGGTGACTGATTTATCAGAACGTTGTAACTAAAAAGTGAGCACCACTTTCAAATGTCGAAATAATGATTTCTTTTTTACATTTTTTTTTTTTTTTAATAATCTGTTTAATTAGTGTCCAATCAATAATAATCCAGTGAAAAAAAAAATTCCAAAAACCTATAAGTATAGAAATTAAGCATGGGAGTAATGTTTGTACAACAACGTAACGTCGCCTTTCGCACTTTTACAAACATTTTTTAAAAAAAGTAACTAAACCATTTATTGATAATTTGTCACGTGTACAAACATTTATTTATTTACGTAGGCTTAACTCCTTTCATGAATAAGAAAAGTTTTACTCTTTAAGAATAATAAAAGGAAAAAGTTACTGAACATTTATAAAAGGACTTCTTTTCATGAAGGCCAGAGGAATAGTTATCCGAAAATTCGTGAAACAACAACAATAAATAAAAATGGTGCTAATGCAGAGAACCGCGCTATTTTTTAAATCATATTTCCACGTTTAAATAACGTTTTACGATGTGTTTTTTTTTTTTATTTATTTATTCAATTGTAAGGTTAAAGTACAGAATAGGTACAAAACATCCTTACCTCCCCATGTTAAGAATGACTTTTTAAATAATAACATTATTTCAGCACGGATCACTCTCTGCATGAGTAATCTTATATAGAAAAAAAAAAAACTCAAAAGCAAGCAACAAACTTTTTTTTTTTTTGGCCTTATATAATAAAGAAAAGATGTGTAAATTAAAAAATTTGGAAGATAAACAAATGAAATATGTTTTTTTTTTTTTTTTTTTTTTTACTTATCGAGTTAACAGAAAACTAAACCTTTCGTCAATTCGTGGCTGTGAAATGAATCGAACCGGAAGTTCAGTTTTATCAACAGAACAGATTCGCAGAAACGATAAATAAATATATTTATTTTATTTAATATTTTAATTTTAATTAGGTAAATTTATTTTAATAACATAAAAACATACCTCGACTCTAAAAATGGGTTGTTTGAAAATTTCAAATAAGTTGGTAACGTATAAACATGGTTTTATTTCTTTAGAACGAACCAACTTTACATTTTTATATATATATATATATATATATATATATATATATTACAGGGGAGTCACCACTTATCAAGGCTCAAAGGCTATTCAAGGATAAGTGTTAATGAATGTAAGCTGGTAGTTTAGCAATCGTTAATGACGTAGATTGGGTAGGATTTGGATTATTTAAGAAGACGGCTCAACAAGAACTTGTTTACATTAGACTTGGAAGCTTCTTTCGTAGAACTACTTGCCTGTGGAACTCTGTTCTGCCGGCGAGAAGCAGGCCAGCGGTACAGAGTTCCACAGGCGAGTAGTTCTAGGAAAGAAGCTTTGTTCATGGAAATTGCGTTTATACATAGGCACAGACAGAGAGTGGGGAAAATTGTTGATTGTGATTGTAACGAGTGTTTTACATGATAAGGGCTGTCTCCTTTTCATGTAAGTATAAAAATAGAGAGATTAGTTAAAATGAAAATGAAATAGCCATAGACGAAATTCGAACCTCGTAATTTAGGTTTAGAAATAGATTACGTGTGAGAATTTAAAAATGTAAAACAAACCATTGTTTAGAATAGAGATAAAATATTTCAAGAAAAGAATGTGAACTGTCAAGTTTGTTATGAAATTTTAAATTGAAAGAATGCAGCTTATAAGATAATGTTTTTAAACAGGTTACTGAGTATAGGTTAAAATTCCTTTTGTAGAAATAGGAAAAGTTTTGGACACGCATGTCCAGAACACGTGAAAGAAGGCACATGTTTTAACATGTGTATGACGTTACAGAAAATAGGAAGTTCTAGGGATAGAGAAAAAACTTGAGAGAAAAGAAGTCAATCAGTGAGAAACTCAGGGAGAGTCAGTCGTCTAGGAAGCGAGACGTCACGTTGAAACTAAAATGTGAAGCTTTGAATTCTTGATGATGGAAATCACGGCCGGTCGTGTGACGAAATAAACCATCAAGTGTTTTGTAGAACGTCGTCTTGTGTTTGTGATTCCTACAAAAAGGTAAATTAAATTGTATTATATGCCTGTGTTATAAAATGTCGTTTCATACACATCTCGACATGTCATATCCATAATGTGAATCAACATCATCATGTCTACACAATGTCCGAACAGTGAACACTGTCTCCTCACTCCAAGAGCTTCTTCCCCTTCTTCTTCCATAAACACAATTAAGGAATGAACATTTAATATATAGGAATCGTTATAAACGAACAATCTCTCTAAGTCTCTTACAACAACATATCTCTCTCTGAGACTTTCAACATCCCTCTCTGTAATAAGACTCTTACTCTCTCTCTAAGACTCTCTCTTTTTGAAACCCCTATATGTAACAAGTGTTTTATAGAAAACTTTGGCAAAGGTGAAGGGGTTCATAGATTAGAGCTCAGACGAGCACTTGCCATGAAAATAATGATATAGCAGAGACAGGCTTGCAACGTCTTTTCTGTTGGGAAGAGGTTGGAGAGAAGATAAAAGGGCATCACTTACTAGATTTCGAAGCTGATTTTGAACTCTATCAAGGCTGGATAGGGTGCGCCGAGCAGCTCTTGCCCAGATGTGGCAATGGTATTCCATTTTATAGCATAATAGTGGGGGTAGAGGGCATCACACGGCTTTGCCCAGGCACAAAATATGCTTAAATATGATATTTTAATTAGTCCAGATTTCGTATATATTATTATAGAGTCGTGATTTCAAAAATAAAAGTATTTGGGTATCATCAGCTAGAATTGAAAGCTGGTGACGTTACCACTGTACCAACATGACATACATACGAACTGATTACAAATTAAAAATAAACTAAGATGAATGTACAAAATGTGTAACGATTTTTTCAATTTTGACCCATTTTTGACCCCTGAAAAACTATTTTAACCGGCTAAAAACCCATAAAAGAATGACCCGTAAGAAATCCAATTATTTGAGGCTCCTAGCTTCACTTTTCGATTTTTAGTTTCAGAGGAGACAGAGTTTAAAAAATGTGGAGACAGACAGACAAACATATAGCCTTTTATATATCAGATTTGGCTCTTATATCGATAGAGAACTGCATCGACAGTGAGATACCTACTGGAGTGGTAGAATGATCCAACCATTTTTCGAGCAATATTGGCAACAGATTTGATGTATGTGCTCCATTTCAGACCAGGAGTGAAGAGTAGTCCCCGAAGCTTGTTAAGACATGGTGCTTCCCCAAGATAAGAGCCATTCATTTTAATTGAAGCCAGATAGAGGTCAGAGCGATTATGATGAAAAGAGAGAAACCTAGTTTTAGACGCGTTAAAATTAACCAGCCATGTTTATATATATATATATATATATATATATATATATATATATATATATATATATATATATATATATATATATGAAATAAAGTGGAGGTGGAAGGACCTGGATACTCAACGTTTCGCACAATTTATGCGGGCTTTTTCAAGAGGGATGGTCATTGACATTTTATTTCATATCGTCGGATTTAATCCAGCTCAACAATCATATATATATATATATATATATATATATATATATATATATATATATATTAAAGTGAACGTGTCTGTGTATCTGTCTGTCTATGTATCTGTCTGTCTGTGTGTCTGCATGTGTACATTTCCCTACGCAATAACTCTGTCAATTTTAAGTCTACAGACTCGAAATTTGATATACAGGGTACTGAGATTTGGGAAAATCTATGTGATTAGTTTTCGGCCAGAAATTTTGCGATTAAGGGGTCAAAGTTCAACGATTTAACCTTTGAGAACTCTACCAAACTCCTCCAACAATTTTGGGTATAAACACTTAAAATTTTAGATATAGGTTTCTTGGACATGGATCTAACTCAATAACTTGATTTAATCCAAAAACAATAAATTTTAAGGGGTCATAATAGGGGTCAAAGTTAAAAAAATTGACCGCTTTTTTTTTTGCTCAACATACACCTCCAAATACCTGGGCAACGCCGGGCACCCATGCTAGTATATATATAAAGAGAGATATAAATAGATAGATAGATTGTGTAGTATTTGCACCCAAATTGTGTTTTTATTAATTTTTAATTCCCTTCATTCTCGTGGCGATTGTTTGGTGACCTGGAGTTAAAGGCTCAGCAAACGAGGTCAAAGGTAGCTTGATGGCTGAGTTCGAATCTCTTGACCAGCAGGAATTGTCACCTCCTACACTGATGATTGTATAAGCATGAAACACTAGTGTCTATAGGTATAAAAGAATAATGATTATTCATTTATAATCAAGTCCCTTTAAGAATACTTGGGCACTATCTGGGAAATATAAACTACGAGGCAGTCAATGCAGTATGAACCCAAACAAAAGTACAATAAAATTATACTGAGCTGATCTTTTGTTCTTTTAAAAAATAGTTGTCTTAAAATTTATTTTCTTTTTTTTTTTTCCAAGAGACGCCATTAAAGCACTATCTTTACTATTTAAAAAAGTTTTCTTAACTAAAAAAACGTCTGCTTAATTATTCATAAAAATAAGACGTGCAAAGAAAGTTTCTTTTTAATTTTATTTCATTATCAAAAGAAATCTACTGGTATTATAATCTGTTTTAAACGAAAAAATTTCTAGCTTTATTAAGTTGTTTACTTTTTGGAAAACCTAATGCACTTTTCCAATTCTTAAAATGCTTATAAAATCTGTTTGGAGAAACAAGTTGAGCTGAAATTTTCATTATTGATCCAAAGAAATGGTGAAAAACTTGAAAACGAATAGAAAACCTTCAGAATTGAACGCTTTTAAAATTGGTTGGAATGGTCTTAAAATCAGGGATGAATTCAAAAATGATGGGAGAAAAATATAAATTTACAAGGACATTTTGGGGTCTATCGGATGAAATATTTTAGAGAATTTTATCTGTAGATCTGTATTAGATATAATAGTCTTTTTTTAAGTTATATATTTGTTGAATGAGTTATGTTTTTTTTTTTTTCAGGAAAATATAAAGATTCGATAATTAATGTTTAAAAAAAAATCTTTTTGCTTATTTCTTCAGAAAAGAGAAGACGAAATATCCAATTTGAAACGTGATAATGAGCGTCTCACAAAAATCAAGGAAAGTCTCACGAAAAAAGTGAAGGCCATCGACGATGCAAAGTGTGAAGTGGAGAAAGACAAAGATATTTTAAAGACGCATATTGGAAGTCTTGAAAGATGTAAGACGATAAATGAAGCATTCAATAATGTTTGAAACCGGGAGGTGAATATGTGGTGAACAGATGATTAAATTGGAAGTTCAATTTAGTGAAAAGAGTTCGAATTCATGCAAAGTCAGTTGCATTTTTTTTTCATACGTGAAAGATTTTATTTCACCATTCTTTCCAGCTCTCAGAAAATAGGATGAGAAAAATATTTAGGAGATCAAATTAAGGATCATTTCTATTAAGAGCCAAAATGAATGAAAATAAAATGTTAGATCACTGGAGTAATTAGCTATCATTATTTTTACTTCGTTAAAATACTAATTAACTTTATTACCTTATTATAGTTTTACATTTTTCACCTTGTTGGAGGCTTACTTATTTTCCTCATTTAAATATTAATTACCCATTTTATTGCGTTGGAGTTTTACCTCTCTTAACTAAATGGTCTTACTTACCTCTCTTACCTCGTTGGAGTTTTACGTATCTTTCTTACTTTACTGAAGTTTTAGTTACCTCTCTTACCTCGTTGGGGTCTTTCTTATTATCACTGGAGATTTAGTTACCTCTCTTACCTCGTTGGGGTCTTTCTTATTATCACTGTAGATTTAGTTACCTCTCTTACCTCGTTGGGGTCTTTCTTATTATCACTGGAGATTTAGTTACCTCTCTCACTTCGTTGGAGCCTTGCACACCTTTCTATCCTTACTTGAGTCTTCGTTACCTCTCTTAGCTCGTCGGGGTCTTTCCTATTATCATTGAAGTCTTAGTTACTTTTTTTTCATTGTTGAAGAGACATTCACGAAAGATGATAAAGAATGTACTGTTTTGTGTTATTTGTATGCAATGGTACTTGCTTATTGCTTTTAGAAAGTTAAGGACATTAGCGAAAACAGAAAAAGAAAAAAGAAGAAACAAAAGCAGATTGTTTTTTTTTCTTTGAACCTTATTATTGTTTGTTGAATATTTATTTTCTTTTGAGTTTTTAATTTTTTTAGACACTATTTTGTTCATTTGTGTTTTCATCAAAAAAGAAAAAAAATTAGAAGCATAGTTTTAGTGAATTTAATATTCCGTTTTTAAATTAGGTGTGATGAAGTCTTCCTCTCAACCCTAAATGACATAAATTCGCCTGTACTTGGCATTAATACATCGCGACCAAATCAATCAATCAATGACATTGTACTCTCAACATAAGTAGGAGTATTCGATATTACATCATGCTCAGCAATGAGCTTATCACTAAGTTCAAGTTCGTGACTGATCAAGGTCATTGCCCAATCAAATGTCATTGTCTGAAGATCGTTGTCAAATTGAAAGATTGTATTCACAGCAAGCATATAAACAATTTTCTGATTCAAAGATTTTTTAAAAGATTTACTAGTATAAGCGATTTAAATCCAGAATAGATGGATTTAATTCCTAACATAATACCAAAGTTTTATGCTTTCCTAACTGTCTAGCTGTTATTAAATAGGTAAAAAAAATGCCAAGATAGTCTGAAAAGATAAAAGAACTAGCCGTGATTATTGCTTTGAGATTCACGGTAGGTTCATTGGCTTTACTCAAATAAAGACAATTGCGTGGTTGATTCCCACTCTTTCTGCTTCATAGTCAAATTTCTGCATCCGCACTTCTTTATGAACCATTCTCCCATATTTGTTATAACAGAGTTGCTTGCCTCGTACACACCAAGTGGAATAGAAACGTGTTCATCTCTGAGATAGATATTTTCTTCATCTTATTCTGGACAACATTAGTCCTCACATGTTTTTTTATAATGTGTTCATGTGTCGACAAACATCTCCAAATCATCGCTGGTCCTGGATATGACCTTAAACTATATCCAGTGGTGAGGCTCCAACTTGCGGGCTTTAGGGAGTATGGAGCCACCCTTTAATTACGATTGCTCCCAAGTCCACTACCTGTAAGGCTCCCAACTATGGGTTAAATAGAAACCGATTTGAAAACAACAAATACGAGGGGCGTGCAATAAGTAATGCCCCTGACCCACTTCCCATAGCAGTAGAGCAACGAAACTTGGCACAGTTATTAGTCTTTCTCTACATAGAAACCACCCAGAGTTATGCATTTCTCCTATCGTTTGATGCAGCCCTGGAGACCATTTTTGTAGAACACTCCAGGTTGGCCCTCCAACCACGACGTGACTTCAGAAATCAAGGCTGCATCATCTGGGAAACGTTTTCCTTTCAAAAATAACTTCATGGCTGGAAAGAGGTGAAAGTCAGGAGAGTAGGGAGGATGGGGAAGGATTTCATAACCACACGCCCGTGCTTCTGTCTGATCTGGTGACATGCGAGTTGTGGACTGGAGCGTTGTCCTGCAGGAGGAGGATACCTTTACTGATCTTGCCCCGCCTCTTGATTTTGATAGCTTCCCTTAATTTCCTCAAAAGTGAAGCATAATAGGCTCCTGTAATTGTGGTATGCTTTGCCAGGAAATCTGTCATCACTACTCCATCCTGGTCCCAGAAGACTGTGAGCATGACCTTGCCAGTGGAGGGCTGCACCATTGCCTTCTTTGGAGGTGGTGAGTCCAAGTGCTTCCACTGCATTGACTGGTCTCTGGATCAGAGTGATGGACCAAGTTTCATCCTGTGTAATTACTCTTTTGGAAAACTTTGACTCATCTTCTTAGCACATCTCCAAATTCATCCTTCAGCACTCAACGCGTTCTCGCTTCTGGAATGGTGTGAGCAACCTGGGACTCCATCTGGCAGACACCTTATGCATATGCAAATGGTCATGAATGATAATTTCCACAGACCCTGTACTAATCTTGACATCTTGGGCTATTTGGCGAATAGTAATGCGCCAATCTTCCAAAATGGCAGCCTCAACTTGACGGACAGATGCCTCATCAATGGCAGAAGGGGGGCGACCAGGTCTGTTAGCTGTTTCCACAGACTTCCGACCATGTTTGAATTCACGATGCTAGCGTTTTACAAGGTCATATGATGGGGCATTATCACCATAAGTTTCTTTCATTTCATCAAAAGTCTCCTGTGGTGTGCGTCCTTTCAAATACAAAAAATTGATCACTGTTCGACATTCAACAGGCTCCATTTCACACCTGACTCAGTTCAAACACCTGTAAAACAGAAACCACAATTTGTTCAGAGCTGTAATTTGCCACATAACCCGTAGAGATAATAAATCATTGCATATGCAAAATTTCAGCTAGATCAGACAACTGGAAATGGGTCAGAGGCATTACTTATTGCACGCCCCTCGTATATTCCATTAAAAAAATTTTCTTCAAAATCTTTGGATTCGGCATTAAATAACCTGAAAAGGGTTGATATGCCGTAAAACAAAAACAATCAAATCACCGCCTATTGTATCTTGTTCTTTAGTAAGTTCTCTTGCTTTTCTGACACGCAGCATTTGTTTGGCTAACCACAAAGTTCTTCCAGTCACAAAGCGGTATTTTTATGTTGTATTTCTAACAGTTGATGCATGAACTATAATTATTGCTGGTTGATAATCAGTTTCATCTTGATGTCCCAATATTTTAAAGCAATCAAATGAATGTTGGTTCATCTCATAGTCGCCTTATCCCCTTCAAAAGTCTATTAGCAACGCTACGTGAAATGCTTGAATCATTGTAAATAACTGAGCAAGTCCTTCCACGAACCTTACTATGTGTATGTTAGATGCACCCTTTTTTATATGATCTTTTTTACGTGTGGGTTGTTCTAATAGACGTCTCCATATAAGAAGTTTGCCTACTCTTTCTCTCTCTCTATATATATATATATGGTTACGAATCTATCAGTACCTTATATTAGTATAACAATTGAGGTAAACTAGAAAAAGAAAACGAGGAAACAGAAAGGAACGAAAAGTTAGAGGAATAAGTGGATGTGCGTGTGTGTGTGAGACAGAGAGTGATTTATCTATCTATTTATCTATCTATCTATCTATCTATCTATCTATCTATTATATATATATATATACATATGTATATGTATATATATACATATATATATATATATATACACACACACACACACACACATATATATATATATATATATATATATATATATATATATATATATATATATATATATATATATAATGTCAACAGATTCACAGATGCTTCTAGAATAGTAATTTCAAAGTTATGAGCATAAAAACGGTATTGTTTTTAAATTTACTATTTTATTTTTTGATTTCAAATTTAATATTAAATATAAAAAAAAACAGCATCGTTTTTATGCTTCATAAAACCTTCATAACCTTTATCTTTGAACATTGTCATAGTAGCAGCCGAATAGCGTAACAGTTAGAAGTGCCGACTGTCATCTAGGCTATCGTTTTTCAAACTTCTTGACTTGCGGCCTCCTTTATATTTCAGACTTTACCTTAGGGACCCCCTTATAAACAATTATGAAATTGATGCTCCGGTAGTAAAATGTCCGATTGCTTGGTATCACCTTTCTTTTGATAACCGTGGCATGATAACGACTGGGCGTAATCTGCATTTCTCACGAGTTTTTAATCAGCCATAGGCCGAAGATCGATCGTCTGTGATTTTTATTCTAGTGACAACAATATTAACAGCGAGAAAAGTCCATAATGCTTAAAATATTAAGATTAAATGAAAACAGCAATTAAAAAAAAAAAGTCTTTTGGGACGCTGATATTAAAGCTAAAAGTCTTCTAAAATCAGTTTGCACTCTGGAGACGAATGCGTGTTCGAGATAAGTGTATTTTAATTTTTATGTTTAATTTCTAATATTAATAACTACATTCTATTTCAGTACTTAATTTATATTTTTATCTTCTGATTGTTTTATTTAATGATAGAGTTTTCTCGTCATAAATGTTTATTATATCTACCATGTTGATTGCATGAACAGATTAGGAAATTATATTCATTGTTAATTCGTGAGAGGTGAATCTATCACCATACGTTCCCTTTAAAAAACACGCCAGTTGGACTTTTATTAAGTACAATACTTAATAGATTTTTTTTTCTTTTTAAGGAGAGTAGAGAACGTTTTGTGGAAGCGTTGTCGGCAGCTGTAGTTACTCTCGCTTCTCTTTATTTGTCACTCAGTCCTCATTTTTTTAATGAGTGATTTTTCTGACAAAGAGAGAAGAAAAAGCTGTATTCTAGGTTGACAGTATTTTGCGTGAATAGTCGACAGAGATGGCGGAAATTTTCTGTTCTATGTCTATCCTTGTAGCCATGTCGCTAGTAAGGGTGCTGGAGGTAAACGTTTTATCTGGGCTAACGTTATCCGCCTGGTAGTCAGGGACCCGAACCTTGGATTAACCACTAAGGAGGCTGTCCTATCAGCAGGCGCAAAGTACTGGGGCTGCTGTATTGCTATTTGGTGAATGGATTCTGGACCATGCAGTAGTCTCTGGTGGGGCCTCTCGATGCCATATTAGTGGGTAATTGTTACGGCTTTATCTTATCATGTGCTACAAAAAAAAAATTCCTCGTTACTTTTTTCTCTTTGTTTCTCCTCTCTGTCCTGCTCTAAGCAAATCTGACGACCTAGTCCACAAACTCCAAAATTCCATCATGACAAGTTTCAATAAAAAAATAAACGATTTAACCCGGATCTGAAACTTCCAACGTAGACCCCCACTACCATGTCTCATCCAACGTCAGGGGTCTACATTCTAACCTTCCAGAGGTTGAAGCCCAATTACAGGAGACTAAACCAGACCTTTTATTTTTAAGCGAAACTGGAATTGGACAGACTATTTCCCTAAATGAGTTCGTAATTAAAGGATACTCTAACCTAACTTCCAAATCTGACCCCCAAGATCGCCATGGGCATGGAATATGTGCCTATATAAAAGATGGTTTCCATGTGGTAGGGACATCTCCAGAGAAGATCCTAACTTACCCTATATGTGGTTCCGAGTAGCACTAGCTCACACTACGGCATTTATATTTACTCTCTATCGTCCCCATAACAGCAGAGTTATTATCTTTAAAAGCATATCTGAGAAAATTGACAAGTTCTATCAGCATATCCTTCAGCTAACATTCACGTATGTGGAGACTTCAATGTTCACAATGTGGAATGGTTGACCCACTCAAACAAGACCGATGATGAGGGGAGAGTCTGTCATGATTTCTCCATTGCTTATGACCTCACTCAGATTGTTCACGAACCCACCCGTGAGCCCGACAATGACGGCCAGTATACAAGTCTCCTAGATCTTTTGCTCACAACTGGCCCTGAACTATGTTCAGTTTCCGTTCTGTCTCCTCTTGGATCTTCCGACCACTCAGTTGTATCAATTAAGATAAAAATGAAATGTAATAAGTCCTCAGACATACCTCTCCATCGTACAGTATATCGATACACTATGGCTGACTGGGATAGTTTCCGTACATTTATATCGGATCTTCCTCTGCGTTCCATGTTTAAAAAGGATGTGTCGTCTATAGTATCAAACCTGACAGAATGGTTAATTGTAAGTATAGACAATTTCATACCCTCAAAAAAGTTCCAGCAAAAACCTAACAGCCAGTCATGGTTTTCTCCAGAATGTGCTGCTGCTATTGCGCACAGAAATCACTTTTTCCACTGCTTCCAACGTAATAGATGTATGGAAACTAAAGCCGCTTTCAAGACTGCCAGCAACCATTGTAAGAAAGTAATAACGAACACAAGAGAGTTGTATGCTCAGTCCGTCAAGTCCAAAGTAGCTAAGCAGCGGCTTGGTTCCCACCAGTTTTGGCAAATTGCAAACAGAATCCTGAATAGAAGCGTGTGCTCTATCCCAACTATCATCAATGGACCTGAGTTAATCTTGTCACCATCAGACAAAGCCAAACTCTTTGTCAAGAACTTTGCAGCCAATTCTACCCTTTGCGACCAAGGCCGCCAACCCTCAATATTTCCTCCTGTATCAGAAAACACACTATGTGATATACAAATATCTGTATGTGATGTTGCCAAGCTAATCAAAAACCTTCATTCCAGTAAAGCAACCGGCCCTGACGGTATTCCAATTATAGTACTCAAAAAACTTCAACCAGAACTAGCACCCATACTTACAAAACTGTTTAAACATTGTCTTAAGGAAAATTGCTTCCCATCACCCTGGAAAATCTCATCAGTATGCCCTGTATTTAAGAATTCAGGTGATCGTTCATCCCCCTCTCAGTACAGACCAATAAGTCTCCTTTGCGTCATGAGTAAGTTGCTGGAATCTGTGTTAAATAGAGAAGTAATCAACCATCTCAGGAAAAAATAACCTTCTTAGTGACACACAATATGGTTTCCGTTCTGCTAGATCTACAGCAGATGTGCTTACAGTTATATCTCATAGGATTAGCGAATCTCTCAACAGAGGCAACCTTTCTAGGGCAATTGCTCTTGACATATCAAAGGCCTTTGATAGGGTATGGCATAAAGGTTTACTTCACAAGATCTCCAGCTATGGTATAGCTGGAAATGTCTTCTCAATTATTAAATCATTTCTTTCTGATTGGTTCATAAGAGTAGTAGTTGAGGGGCAAAATTCAGAAGCTCACAGTATAAATGCTTGAGTCCCTCAGGGGTCCATCTTGGGCCCAACTCTTTTCCTGATCTACATTAATGATCTTCCAAATCACATCCTTACATCATTCGTAGACATTTTTGCTTATCGTTATTTTCATGGAAAGTGTTCGACTAAGCTTCAATCTATGGTCCCCCCTCGCCAAACTTTCACAAGAAACACTAGACTAGCTGAAAACATTATCAATAATTTTCCTCACTCTTTATCTGTGCCTAAACCTAAACATAGATTCCATGATCAAAGCTTCTTTCTTAGAACTGCACGCCTATGGAATTGTCTTCTGTTTTCCTGCTTTCCAGCTGTCTATAATATGGTTGTCTTCAAGTCCAACGTGAACAAGTGGAACGGCTCATCAGAAACTTGAAAAACAAATACAGATCCAGACTTGCTCCAGAAAGTGACTTACGTGTAATATCAGTAATATCACCAAGAATTGACAGTTTGTGCAAAGCCAAGCAAGCACATCCTTCTCACTAAGTGTGTATTGAAAAATTTTTTTTTTTTTTTTTACATAGGCGTCACCACTTATCAAGGCCGATCGGCCACTCAAGAATAATCAATAGTAATGGAAGTTCGGTAAAATTGTTAACAATTTTACCGAACTTCCATTACTATTGATTACTATATTGTCTTTTTGACTACTCTACACTCTTTAACCCTTATTCTTGAGTGGCCGATCGGCCTTGATAAGTGGTGACGCCTATGTAAAAAAAAAAAAAAAAATTTTTCAATACACACTTAGTGAGAAGGATGTGCTTGCTTGGCTTTGCACAAACTGTCAATTCTTGGTGATATTACTGATATTACACGTAAGTCACTTTCTGGAGCAAGTCTGGATCTGTATTTGTTTTTCAGATTGGTCAGTGCCGAAAACTAGTGAGTAATTGTTACGGCTTTACCTTATCATGTGCTACAAAAAAAAAAATTTCTTGTCTTTTTCTCTCTTACTTTCCCTCTCTGTCCTGCTCCAACCAAGTCTACCGACCTGCTCCACAAATCCCAAAACCTCATCATGACAAATCTCAAAAAAAAAAAAACACGAATAAACCTAGAACCCCATCCTCCAACGTAGACCCCTACTACCAGGTCTTCTCCAACATCAGGGATCTACGTTCCAACCTTCCAGAGGTTGAAACACAATTACAGGAGACGAAACCGGACATATGCTTTCTAAGTGAAACTGGCATAAGGCCAATCACTTCCCTAGACGAATTCATAATTAAAGGATACTCTAACTTAACATCTAAATCTGACCCCCAAGATCGCCATGGACATGGAATATATGCCTACATCAAAGATGGCTTCCCATGTGGTAGAGATATCTCCAGAGAAGATCCTAATTTACATTATATGTGCCTCCAGGTTGCACTAGCTTACACGACTGCATTTATATTTGCCCTCTATCGCCCCCACAACAGCGGAGTTACTATCTTTAAGAGCATATCTGAGAAAATTGACCACATCCTGTCTGCTCATCCTTCAGCTAACATTCACATTTGCAGTGACTTCAATGTCCATAATGTGGACTGGCTGACCCACTCAAATAAAACCGCTGACGAGGGGAGGTTTTGTCATGATTTTGCCACTGCCTATGACCTCACTCAGATTGTTCACGAACCCACCCGTGTGCCCGATACTACCGGTCAGTATGCAAGCCTTCTAGACCATTTCCTCACAACTTACCCTGAGCTATGTTCATATTCTGTTCTATCTCCTCTGGGATCCTCTGACTACTCTGTTGTAGCAGTTAAGATAAAACTGAAATGTAATAAGTCTTCAGACGTACCTCTCCACCGTACTGTAAATCAATACTCTATGGCTGACTGGGATAGCTTCCGTACATTCATATCTGACCTACCTCTGCATTCCATGTTTAAAAAGGATGTGTCCTCTATAGTATCAGACCTGACCGAATGGTTAATTGTAGGCATAGACCGATTCATACCATCCAAAAAATTCCAACAAAAACCTAACAGCCAGCGATGGTTCTCCCCTGAATGTGCTGCTGCCATCGCGCACAGAAATCACTTTTTCCATAGCTACCAACGTAATAGATGCACTGAGACTAAAGCTGCTTTCATGAACGCCAGCAACCACTGATAAAAGAGTAATAAAAAATGCAAGAGAGCTATATGCCCAGTCTGTTAAATCCAAAGTAGCTGATCAGCGGCTTGGTTCCCACCAGTTTTGGCAAATAACAAATAGCATCCTGAACAGAAGTGTGCGTTCTATCCCAACCATTATCAACGGACCAGAGGTCATCTCCTCAGCTTCAGACAAGGCCAAACTCTTTGCCAAGAACTTTGCAGCTAATTCTATCCTATGCGACGAAAGCCATAACCTCTCCATATTTCCTCCTATAACACAGAACACGCTAGGTAACATACAAATATCTGTGCATGAGGTCGCCAAGCTAATCAAGAACCTTGATTCCAGTAAAGCTACTGGCCCTGACGGCATCCCAGTTCTGGCAAATAGCAAACAAGGTCTTGAACAGAAACGTGCATTCTATCCCAACTATCATCAATGGACCTGAGGTCATCTCGTCAGCACCAGACAAGGCCAAACTATTTGCCAAGAACTTTGCAGCTACCTCTACCCTATGCGACAAAGGCCATCAACTCCCTGTATTTCCTCCTATAACAGACAACACACTATGCAATATACAAATATCCGTGTGTGAGGTCGCAAGCTAATCAAGAACCTTGATTCCAGCAGTTGACCCTGACAGCATTCCAGTTATAGTGCTGAAAAAGCTCCAACCAGAACTTGCCCCCATACTTACAAAACTGTTTAAGCGTTGCCTTAAGGAGAAGTGCTTTCCAACACCCTGGAAAACCTCATCAGTTTGCCCTGTATTTCAGAATTCAGGTGAAAAGTCATCTCCCTTTCAGTACAGACCAATAAGTCTCCTGTGTGTCCTGAGTAAGTTGTTGGAATCCATATTAAATAAAGTAGTCAACCACCTCAACAGAAACAACCTTCTTAGTGACATGCAATATGGTTTCAGCTCTGCAAGATCTACAGCAGATGTGTTAACGGTTATATGTCATAGGATTAGTGAATCTCTTGACAAAGGCTTCTTTTCCAGGGCAATTGCTCTTGACATATCAAAGGCCTTCGATAAGGTATGGCATAAGGGCCTACTTCACAAGATTTCCAGCTATGGTATTACTGGAAATGTTTTCTCAATCATTAAATCATTTCTCTCCGATAGGTTCATAAGAGTAGTGGTTGATAGGCAGAAATCAGAGGCTCACAGTATTAATGCTGGAGTCCTTCAGGGGTCCATCTTGGGCCCAACTCTCTTCCTGATCTATATCAATGATCTCCCAAAACACATACTTAAATCATTCGTTGACATCTATGCTGATGACACGACCATCTATGGCAACACATGAAAGGCCGTAAATAACAAAGTTCTCTCTCTTGAGCGTGTGGTACAGTGGGGGAAGAGGTGGCTGGTCACTTTTAATGCATCCAAAACCAAGCTTCTATCTTTACATCATCAACGCTCTGATCCCCATCTGGCATCAATTTAAATGGATGGCTCTCGTCTTGGGGAGGCTCCATGTTTTGACAAGCTTCTGGGTTTGACCTTTACTCCTGATCTGAAATGGAACAAGTACATCAGGTCTTTGCCAAGGACGCTGGGAAAATGGTAGGATCCTTCAACCGCTCCAGAAGATATCTCACTACTGATGCAATTCTCTATCTGTATAAAAGCCAAGTACGTCCAAGGATGAAATACTGCTGCCACATCTGGGCAGGAGCTGCTGAAAACAGCCTATCATACCTTGACAGAGTACAAAATAGACTTTGTGGTTTAGTGGGGAATCATTGTTGCTGAGATATTCGTCCAGTGTAGGGAACATATTTAAAGTTTTCTTACTTTTGTAGTCCATATATTCAGTTTTTTCTTGAAGGCTTGTATTTTGTCATGACTAAATAAAACATCTGAATTTCTTCCGTGTAGAGATAAATTCAGTCCATTAAGTTTGTTGAATATATCTGCCAGATAAGCAACTTTGCAAAGCCAAACTTTATCGAAGCCAGTTCAGCATCATGAACACACAGAAACATCAACAGTTCTTCTCTAAGTTCAAATAAACGCTGAATTACTTTACCTCTGTACGAAACAACAGACTTGAATGTTCAGCCCCCATCTCACCACAGAGTATTGCAAAGAAACGACTAAACAGTGATCTGTTTTTAATAAAATGTATCACTTTAATACAAAATGACAAGACTTCGGACAAAGAAGTATCCATTTTTTTGGCGGCCAGAGCTTCTCGATGAATCATGCAATGTGTTGCAGTGCTATCAGGTGCAAATTTCTTAACATGCCCCACAAACCTGAGTGAATACCGGTCATTGACGCCGCCCAATCTGTACATATGCCAATACACTAGCTCCATAACAAGCTTGATTGAGAAAGTAAAGAGTCCAGTACTTTAAAAACTTACTCACCAGTTGTTCTAGTTGGCATAGGATGGCAAAATAAAAAATCTTTAAGCATTTCACTTTCCCAACGATATCGCTCATACATAAGTTGAGATCCACTGGTAATATCTGTGCTTTCATCAAGTTGTAATGCGAAAATGGCTTTCAATTAACTGAGTTTTTATGTCTTCTGACATATCTTCTATTCTTCACGCTATTGTGTCATCTGACAGTGGCACAGCTTTCAATTTCGCAGCACATTTTTTATTCTAAACTGCCTCACACATGTTTATTGCATGAGCCACTCTCAGTGCCACTATATAAGATGCCCGCAATAGCTTATGATTTGATGTTATTGACATTTCAAAAGTTTTTCTCTGCTTTAAATAATTCCTTTTATTTCAAAAAAATCTTTTGGTTTTGTGGCAAATTGAAGATGTAGTGTTGTTAAATGTCGCTGCAATTTAATTGGCTTCAGGGCTTTATTTGACAACAACTTATGACAAAGTAAACACTGTGGTCTGTTAGCATTAGACACACTTTCAATGAATCCAAATCGAATATTCTCCACATCATATTTTCTTTATTTATTTTTCTGAACAATCTCTTCTGTCTCTGTATCAGATTCTCAGTTGATTTCATCATGAGTTTTCCGTTTCAAAAATTTATCCATGGGTAAAGTTTGCACCCTGAAAAAGCAAAATTTGATCAAATATTTTTCGTATAAATAATGCAAGTTTAGTCATTTCGGAAACTACGCAGGAACACAATGTCGAATATATTTCAAAAGCAATAACAAATAACAACATTTTACATTCTTATAAATGCTCAAAATCATAGGAAAAAGAAAACATATGAGGGACGTGCAATAAGTAATGCCCCTGACCCACTTCCAGTTGTCTTATCAAGCTGAAATTTTGCATGTGCAATGATTTATTATCTCTACGGGTTATGTGGAAAATTACAGCTCTGAACTAATTGTAGTTTCTGTTTTACAGGTGTTTGGACTGAGTCAGGTGTGAAATGGAGCCTGTTAAATGTCGAGCAGTGATCCGGTTTTTGTATTTGAAAGGACGCACACCACAGGAGACTTTTGATGAAATGAAAGAAACTTATGGTGATAATGCCCCATCATATGACCTTGTAAAACGCTAGCATCGTGAATTCAAACATGGTCGGAAGTCTGTGGAAACAGCTAAAAGACCTGCTCGCACCCCTCCCCTTCTGTCATTGATGAGGCATCTGTCCGTCAAGTTGAGGCTGCCATTTTGGAAGATCGGCGCATTACTATTTGCCAAATAGCCCAAGATGTCAAGATTAGTACAGGGTCTGTGGAAACTATCATTCATGACCATTTGCATATGCATAAGGTGTCTGCCAGATGGAGTCCCGGGTTGCTCACACCATTCCAGAAGCAAGAACGCATTGAGTGCTCGAGAATGAATTTGGAGATGTGCCAAGAAGATGAGTCAAAGTTTTTCAAAAGACTGATTACACAGGATGAAACCTGGGTCCATCACTATAATCCAGATACCAAAGCTCAGTTAATGTAGTGGAAGCACTTGGACTCACCACCTCCACAGAAGGCAAGGGTGCAGCCCTCCGCTAGCAAGGTCATGCTCTCAGTCTTCTGGGACCAGGACGGTGTAGTGATGACAGATTTCCTGGCAAAGCGTACCACAATTACAGGAGCCTATTATGCTTCACTTTTGAGGAAATTAAGGGAAGCTATCAAAATCAAGAGGCGGGGCAAGATCAGCAAAGGTACCTTCCTCCTGCAGGACAACGTTCCAATCCACAACTCGCATGTCGCCAGATCAGAAGCACGGACGTGTGGTTATGAAATCCTTCCTCATCCTCTCTACTCTCCTGACCTTGCACCCTCTGACTTTCACCTCTTCCCAGCCATGAAGTTGTTTTTGAAAGGAAAGTGTTTCCCAGATGATGCAACCTTGATTTCTGAAGTCACGTCATGTTTGGAGGACCAACCTGGAGTGTTCTACAAAAACGGTCTCCAGAGCTGCATCAAACGATAGTAGAAATGCATAACTCTGGGTGGTTTCTATGTAGAGAAAGACTAATAACTGTGCCAAGTTTCGTTGCTCTACTGCTATGGGAAGTGGGTCAGGGGCATTACTTATTGCACGCCCCTCTAACATTTCATAAAAATGAA
The DNA here is from genome assembly GCF_053919585.1 of Euprymna scolopes. Lineage (NCBI taxonomy): Eukaryota > Metazoa > Mollusca > Cephalopoda > Sepiida > Sepiolidae > Euprymna > Euprymna scolopes. The sequence continues at coordinate 13,929,629 of NC_136504.1, read as the reverse complement.
AACTTTGGAGTGTAGGATTTGTGCCGATCAAGTACCTTGCTTCCTTTTTCATTGTTGCCCTACATGCACTAAAAACAAATTTATTAAATGTTCAACTGAAAAAGGAATTTTGTTGTATTAAAGAGGTTAAACGTATTTCTACCAGTTATTTCTACCAGTTATTTCTACCAGTTAGAATAAAATCCCAAAACAAAACATTTATTATTTCAAACCGTTTTGACATTAAAATTAAAAAACTCACACGTTAGTAATTAAGTCAATGCTACAGAACATAAAAAGAATAAAGAAAGTAGCAAAAAATATTTAAAATAAAAAAGGCATATGAAATTAAGTAGCAGAAATAAACTTAAACTATTTATTTTAAGAAAGTTCTTCCGTATGTCGGCCAATAAATAAAATCATTACGAAAGGACAACAGATTTTTCATTTGTTTTAATTATGAAGTTGGATTAAAATAAGATGTTATAAATAACAAGTATTTTAATATTACAAATTGTAACTACGTACTTTAAATTAAAAACTATCAATAACCTTATTTAAAAAATTTTAATGCTTCTGCAAAAAAAAAAAAAACATAAAATGTGTATCAATTACGATAATAAAAGAAAAAAATTTTGTTAAAAATACATAACTTTGAAATCACCTAACCTCCTTGACATCCTATCTACCGCCTAAGAACTAACTCTACATAGTCCTCTACTTATTCCCTACGTATCTTTTCTTTAATTTTTTTAATATTATATACGTAGTATATAGGTTCATAAGAGTAGTAGTTGATGGGCAGAAATCAGACGCTCACAGTATTAATGCTGGAGTCCCTCAGGGATCCATCCTGGGCCTAACTCTCCTCCTGATCTACATCAATGACCTCCCAAATCACATCCTAAGATCATTCGTAGGCATTTATGCTGACAAAACTACCATCTATGGCAACACTTCAAAGGCCATAAATGACCAAGTTCTCACTCATTATCTTTCCTCCGATCTGGAGCACATGGTGCAATGGGGAAAGAAGTGGCTGGTTAATTTTAATTACTCTAAAGCCAAGCTTCTATCTTCATATCATCAACGCTCTGATCCCCGTCTGGCATAAATTGAAATGAATGGCTCTCCTCTTGAGGAGGCTCCATGTTTTGACAAGCTTCTGGGTCTGACCTTTACTCCTGATCTGAGATGGAACACGTGCATTAAATCCGTTACCAAGGTCGCTGGAAAAATGGTGGGATCATTCTACCACTCCAATAGATATCTCACTGGGCCCTGATAAGTGGTGACGCAGTTGTATATCTACCTATCTACCTATTTATATATATATATAAAAGTAAAAGTGCCTGTGTGTGTGGGGGGGGGTGTACATTTCCCTACGCAATAACTCTGTCAATTTTCAGTCTACAGATTCGAAATTTGATATACAGGGTACTGAGATTTGGGAAAATCGATGTGATTGGTTTTCGGACAGAAATTTGGCGATTAAGGGGTCAAAGTTCAACGGTTTGACCTTTGAGAACTCTACCAAACTCCTCCGACAAATTTGGGTCTAAACACGTGAAATTTTAGATATAGGTTTCTTGGACATGGATCTAACTTAATAACTTTATTTGAGCCCTAAACAATAAATTTTTAGGGGTCATAATAGGGGTCAGGTCAAAGTTTAAAAAAATTGACCACTTTTTTTTTTTTTTTTGCTCAACATACACCTCCTAATACCCGGACAACGCCGGGCATCCCTGCTAGTATATCTATAAAAGTGAACGTGTCTGTGTGTGTGTCTATCTGTGTGTCTGTCTGTGTGTACATTTCCCTACGCAATAACTCTGTCAATTTTAAGTCTACAGACTCGAAATTTGATATACAGGGTACTGAGATTTGGGAAAATCTATGTGATCGGTTTTCGGCCAGAAATTTGGCGATTAAGGGATCAAAGTTCAACGATTTGATTTGAGAACTCTACCAAACTCCTCCGACAATTTTGGGTCTAAACACTTGAAATTTTAGATATAGTTTCCTTGGACATGAATCTAACTTGATAACTTGATTTGAGCCCAAACAGTAAATGTTATGGGGTCATAATAGGGGTCAAAGTTTAAAAAAAAAATTGACCTCCGCGGTCTCTACCAAATTACTCAGACAATTTCTGGTCTAAACATTTGAAATTTTACATAAAGGGTATTCAGAGATAAGGCAAGCTTTTTCATTAGGTTGGGTCGAAAATTTTTAGTTAGCAATGTATAAATGTATATATGTATGTATGTATGTATGTATGTTTGCATGTCTGCCCAACACTTTCGACAGAGGCGACGGATTTTCTCAAGATCAGTATCGTTTTGAAGTTCAACCTTTCAGACGACAAATATCGAAAAATTGCCTGGAAACATTAATATCTTCACCTTAAACTGGGCACTTTTCTACGGGAGGCGCGGGATCGCGATTTTCGCCGATATTTTTTAAAGTCATCCTCTCCTTTCGATTGTCTAGCCTTAATTTAAAAAAATATCACTTTTGGTTTGGCGGTGGTCGTAACAGCATAGATGTCAGTTTTTTTCCCCCGTTCTTTTCCTCCTTTGCAGTACGGGTTCAAACCTGCCTTCCTACTACCATTTACACATCCAAACACCCGGGCAACGCCGGGCTGAAATGCTAGTATATATATATATATATATATATATATATATACAGAGAGAGAGAGAGAGAGAGAGAGAGAGTACTCTCTGGAAAATCTACAATGGACGTTTCTTCTTATTCTAGTATTTTATTTTTTTGTATTTTACCATGAAGATCTCTGTTTTCTTGTATCTTATTGTGGTATTTTTGCATCATTCCTTAGCTATGGAAAAGATGAGAAAAGATGCTGAACAAGATCATAAAACCGTTGTTAATTTGACAAAAGAGAGAGATGCACTAAAAAAGGTATTTTTATTCCTTTTCTTGTTTTGTAAGTTTTAAGAATTTTTGCTGCAATTTTATACAAAATGTGATAAACTTAATTAATCGTGTGCGGAATTGAATAAAGTGATTTATTTCACATCTGGAATTTCCATTACTGGCTTATTGGTCTTTATTTGATTGCCAATGGATTTCAATCAATGTTTCAAAGGTGTTATTGTTTGATGATTTTCATGTATAATTGGAAAAGCTAAAGAAAATCAATCGAATTCTCAATGTTAGACATTTTTAGCATTGCATTTAATAAATCGATATTTGATTCTAACTAGGATTTCTTTCATTTTATTTTTTCAGCATATTATTCATGCTAGGACATATTTAAAGCTGAAACCTTAGAAGAACATCTCCAGTCTGTAGTGGAATGGGTTACGTAAAATGATGGTAACATTTAATGCTGCCAAGACTAAGCTTCTTTCCTTTAACAATTACAAGAAAACTCTCTCAATCACTAATTTCCATGACTAACAATATGCTCTTCTTTCAAACTTCTCAGCTTAACATTTACAGGTAACATGAATTGGAACAAATACATTGAAGACATTGCTACAAAAATGGTGGGTTATCTCTACCATGCTAGAAAATCACTCACACCTAAGAGTATCCTATATACAAAGTCACCATTCGCCCATGCATGGAATGGTGTTGTCAGATTTAGGTTGGTGCATCTGCTACTAGTCTCTCACTCTTAGACAGGGTTTAAAAAAGAGTCCCCAACCTACTAGGTTCTGCAATATTAACCAAACTCCAACATCTGCCACATTGCCGAAATGTTGTGTTCCAGTTCTTGTTGTTTTACAAGTATTTTATTGGAAACTGCTCTGACGAATCTGTAGCATTCATGCCCCCTCAGCATAAATATCCTTGATTAACCTGACTAATCCGACAAGCAGCAAATCACACGCCGACACTGTTGAGACCCCTAGATACCTTCTACTTTAATAGTTTCTTCCCTCAAACTGCTAGACTTTAGAATTCCCTTCCGGTTCCCAGCTTCTCTGACTGTACTGACATGCAGAAGTTCAAGTGTAATATGAACAGACATGTTGCTGCTCAACTCCCTACATAGTATCCCTGTAGATATGGTTCCAAATAGTAAACACTGGCACTGTGTCTTGTTTGGGTTGAATAAGAATTAAAAAAAAGAAAATTTAATTCTAATGTGTAATTGCTTGATAATTATCATCTGTGATTAACAAACCCTAATTTTCTTTTTTTTTTACAAGGTGGTTACCACTTATCAAGGCTCGGAAGCCACTCGGGGATAAGGATTATTGTGTGTACAGTAATCAATGGAATAGTATCGTAGTAATCAATAGTATTGGAAATTTTTTAAAATGTCTTACTTAAAGGGGGCGATTCATCAGGAATTTGTTTATGTTGGACTTGAAGACATTCAAGTTATAGTCGGTGGGAAACAGGCAAATGGAAGGGAGTTCCACAGATGTGCAGTTCTAAGAAAGAAGCTTTGTTCATGGAATCTACGTTTTGATTTAGGCACAGATAAAGAGTGGGGAAAACTATTGACAGCGGTTTCAGCTAGACAGGTATTTATCGTGAAAGATTGGCGAGGGGGACCAGAGATTTGAGCTCAGACGAGCACTTGTCATGGAAATAACGATAAAACAAAGACAGGCTCGCAACGTCTCTTCTATGGGAGAGAGGTTGCAGGGAAGAGAAAAGGGCATCCCCCACCAAATCACAAAGTCTATTTTGTACTCTGTCAAGGCAGGATAGGCTGTTTTTAGCAGCTCCTACCCAGATGTAGCAGCAGTACTCCATCTTTGGACGTACTTGGCTTTTATAGAGATAGAAAGTTGTATCAGTAGTGAGATATCTTCTGGAACGGTAGAAGGATCCCACCATTTTCCCAGCGACCTTGGTGACAGACTTGATGTACGTGTTCCATTTCAGATCAGGGGTAAAGGTCAAACCCAGAAGCTTGTCAAAACATGGAGCCTCCCCAAGACGAGAGGCATCCATTTCAATTAATATAATCTAATCTAATATATAAAAGGTAAAATAGGTATGTGTGTGTTTGTATGTCTACAAAATCTTTTGACAGATGCATTGGACCATGATGAAATTAGGATCTTTAGAAAGATCGATCTCTAAGATGACAAACATCTAAAAATTGGCCAAAAGTTTAATTCTGTGCTAGTCAACTGGGTTTTATGCCAGGAAGGGTGAGTTTTTGCGTGAACAGTTTTGAAAGTCATTCACGCAATCATTTAAAAAATGTTATTTTGAAGGTCCATGACGTCACAAATGTGCCATAGGCGAGACAGCTAATGCATTTGCTTTTTTCACCCTTTTCCTCTCTCGCATTACAGGTTCGAGCTTGGCTAATGCAACTAATTTTTTTTTGTGCTCTCTGCTATTTTGATTCAAACGAAAGTTCATTTATATTTTTTTTTAGAGTTGAAGGTTGGTTGCTCATTAGTCTGACTATACCACCTCTCGATACCGGAGCAATGCCGAGTATCCATGCTAGTATAAATAAATGCCAGTTAGATTCAAGACGTTAGACAACTATAGTGTTGCATCTGACAAATTGATATTTGATTTTGACTAACGGTTTCTTCTTTTTTAATTTTGCACCAGAAACTTTACACTAAGAAATTAAGCCCATTGTTTCACATTAAAAATGTCCAGGATATATATATATATATATATATATATATATATATATATATATATATATATATATATATATATATATATATATATATATTTACAAGGTGCCTACAATAAGTTTCCAGACAATTTTTGTATGAACACTTTTATTATTTTATTTTATTATACACACATGAAAATCGAATAATCTTTGAAGTAATCTCCTCCGGCTGCAATGCACTTGTTGTACCATTCCAACAACTTCTAGAAGGCCCCATGGGAGTCCTGTTGTTTGAGTTTGTCAATGATCCTCATCACAGTCTCTTTCATCTCCTCTATCGTCTCATAACGATAGCCTCTAAAGTTTTCCTTGAGCTTAGAGAATAACCAAAAGTTACAGGGAGCAAGTTCTGGACTATAGGGAGGATGAGAAACTGTTTTGATGCCCATCTTGGTCAAATAGTCTGTGACAAGGATGGAGTTGTAGATTAGTGCATTGACGCAAATCTTCCCCATTTTCACTTCCTTGCAACTAATTCTGTGCAAGTTCTCTATAGACACACGACAGTCCTTATCCATGAAATTCTTTATTTGACCAATCAACTCTGGGGTTCTAATTTCCTTACTTCTCACACACCTCTTATCATTTGACACAAATTCCCTGCCTTCCTTGAATCCCATATGCCACTAAAAAAAAACGATATTCAATTCATGCAAGATGATCCAAAAGCACTTTGAAGCATTCTATACATTTTCGTGACATTTTTCGAAGTTTAAAACAGAATTTTATTGCACATTGTTCTTCTAAAGTGTTCTCACATCCAGAGTACATTTTTGAAATTCACCAGCTGTGACAATCAGGCTTTAGTAGAATCTATTCCAATTCCTCCTGTAGCTGTTGATTTGAACCTGAAATCATAAAAATTGGTCAGTCATCTCATAAGATGTATAGCAATAACATACTGAATTTTCAAGGTACAAAAAGTCTAGAAACTTATTGAATGCACCTCATATTGAGGGTTGATTATGAAGGTTAGGAATCAAATAAAACATACCTTGTTTGTTTTAAATAGGATTCAAACTCTAGAATGTACCGACGTCAACAAAAAAATAACATATAACCATATTTATCATTTAACACACAGACAAGAGGAGATATCTGTCTTTATTTACATTTCGACATTAAGAACATCAAACTCAAACTGCTTTTTTCAATGGAAAAAAACCATGTCCTCAAAGCATAAACCAAGGGAACTAACTCGTCACACAGTTCAAGGAAACCAACTTCAACAGATCGCGAATTTTAACACACATACATTATGTATGTATGTGTGTGTGTGTGTGTGTGTGTGTGTGTGTGTGTGTGTGTGTATTTGAATAACAATATAACTACATTCTAAGTTCAAAGGTTTTATTTATCTTACCAATTCATTTTTGTCCATTTATCAAAACTTCCGTACATTTTACAGATCTGTTTCATTATGCAGAAACAATCACTATTTTTATGTCAATATTGAATTTTTTTCATTGCACATACTCGTAAGAAAATCAAGAAATTTACTAAGAAAGAAATAGGCATAACCATGTAATGTCGGAAAAAAATTCTATAGAAAAATTAACATTTAGCAGGCATTTCTTTTTAAAGGTAAATCTATTTTAAATTTAGTTTTCTTATGGGTGAAATAGTGTTTCCAAATGGTTCTTTATCTAAAAATGAATTTATCATATAATAATTTTCTTCTATTTCAACTAATAATAATCGTCTATATCGTGTTTATTTGAGTTATATCTACAATAGGTTTATTATAGATTGTGGATACGAAACCAACTCATAACTTTTTAAAACCGTATATCATGTTTTTATGGTAGCCATATTGTTTATATAAACGACGCTCCCATATTTAAAAACAATTTCGTAAAACCTTAAACTGTTGAGTATTTTCCTAATAGTTACAAAGTATAAATAAATATGTATTAAAAAAAAATAATTTTATTTAAATAATATCTTATTATTTAGTATAAGTTATTTAGAGTTATTTATAACTTTATTTGTATTATAGAAAATAATTGTTTATTTATGTCAACGTCATTTCTCAACGTAGTCAAAGGGAACTAACCTACATTAGAAAATTAATCAGTTACTTCCTTTGCAATTTAAAAAATGTATATATTTGTATATGCTCTGCTGGTATAGTTAACAAACATTGGGCTTCTTAAGTAAAAGAATTGGTATACACGAAGTGTAAAATATAGTTGAAAGCTATATTTCCCCCAAAACACACACACACACACACACACACACACACACACACACACACACACACATACATATATATATATATATATATATATATATATATATATATATATATATGTATGCATACATGTGGCTAATGCTGAGTAGATAAGATAATCAGTCTTTACAAAAAAAGTCTGGAAACTTATTGAATGTACCTCATATATATGTATTGATATGTATCGAGGGTTGATTATGAAGGTTAGGAATCAAATAAAACATACCTTGTATGTTTTAAATAGGATTCAAACTCTAGAATGTACCGACGGCAACAAAAAAAAATAACATATAACCATATTTATCGTTTAACCCACATACAAGAGGAGATACACCTTGCTGCCCAAATCCCTACATAGTACCCCAGTAGTTGTTGCCCCTGATAGTAGCCCCCTACACCAAAGTGGCAATTTGCCTTGTTTGGGGTGAAAATGTAATAAAAAAATCTGTCTTTATTTACATTTCGACATTAAGAACATCAATTAACTCATTTATATATAGGTCAAATGGAAATAACTCTAAGTTACTCAAACTGTTTTTTTTTCAATGAAAAAAGACCATGTCCTCAAAGCATAAAGCAAGGGAACTAACCCGTCACACAGTCCAAGGAAGACAACTTCAACAGATCGCGAATTTTAACACACATATATTTAATATACAAGTTCAGTAACGTGAGTGTAGAAAAATTAAATAATTATGGACACTTGGAAGCTGCTAAAATCATCATACATCGGTTGATAATACTGCAAGTGCTGACAAGTAAAAGAAAGTTCAAAAGCCACAAAGAATATGAGATTTCATTTATTAATAGTTTGTCTACGGCAAACTATAAAGACAGTAAACAAGCTAAGTAAGATATAAAATTATACACAGAAATACATTGTTTCTGTTTAATAACAGATTGTGCATTATTGCGTTAAAGAGTAAAAAGAAAATACATGGTAAGCACAACACAATGACTAACATTTTCTTGTCTTTTCTGTTATAAGATATGCTCAAGACATATCTGGAAAGTATCAGACTCGCGATGGAAACAGAAAGTTTCGTATTCCACAACATTTGGGATTTTGATGCTTTTCTTTTTTACAAATGGGGTTACTCTGGTCTAAAAAAACAGTTCCTCCCAAACCCTGATTTCATTTTCTAATATAAAACTACTAAAAGAAAAATGACAAAACTTGAATTTTTATTTTTTTTGTTGACGTTTCACCCCAAACAAGGCACAGAGCCACTTCGTCGTGATAGAGCTACTATTTGGGACCAGGTTTGAAGGGATACCATTCAGGGAGTTAGGCAGTGCTCATATTAGACTTGAATTTCTGCATGTCAGTAGAGTCAAGGAAGCAAGGGCCTAGGAGGGAATTCCAAAGTGCAGCCAGTCAAAGGAAAAAGCTATTCGAGTAGAAGACTCTACGGCAACTAATAATCTCTACTGTGTAGGGGTGGGATTTTGTTGCTTGTTGGGTTTGTCAGCAGTATTGTCATCGGAAGGGTACAGGTGCTCAGAGTTCGTCAGAGCAGTAACAATTTTCTTAATATTTGTCCTGGTCAAATCACAATCGAATTTTGAAACTTAAAATTCGATTGTGATTTGATCAGGACAAGAGGTTAAAGGAATATAGTACGCAAACAAAGCATATCATTGCTTCATCTTATCGTTCGTTTGATGTATCCATAAAAACTTTTTCATTAACTCCAATACTTTCAACAACATAAGTAAAATACTTTCTACAAATATTTTGATTATTTTTGTTACCGTTTTTTTTTTTTAGCTACTTGCATCAAGTGGCTTCATGTCATTGTCTGGAGCGATTTTGAATAAAATGTGACTCTGAAGAAAACTTAAAATCAAACACTATCAAAAAAAGAAAACAAACACAAACAAAAAAGCAGTCTGTCGGCATATAGTAATTTAAATGGAAGTAACCATTTGTTAATCCTAAAAGTATAAATCTAATCTGTTGGCGGCTACTATAGTCAATCATTAAACATAAGATGATGAACAATAACCCGATTGAGATGCTGCAAATGCAAGACGATTAGATTAATTCTCTGGAGTAAATTTGTTATAACTGATATAATCAAAGTATGTTGTACTTGTTTTTCTTCTTCCTTAGGAGCGGCTGAAGGCTGAGAATCAGCGGCAGAAGGATTTGAACATAGTGAAATATCACGAGCAAAACAAGAGGAATCTTGAACAAGAGATCTGCAACCACAAAGATGAAGCACAAAAGCAACGGAATCTGATTTACCAACTTGAAAAGGAACGAGAAAGATACATTCATGAAGCAACTACTCAGCAGGAGAAGGTATATTCATACTTTATCCACTATGTGGTGGGGGGGGGATATTCACAAATGTGTAAGTGTATAATTATGTATATACTAGATTTTTTTGACGACGGGAAAAAGTTATAACCCATTGACTTAGAATGATTGCTTTATTTTGATGGTTGAATATAATTAAATTTTTGCATTAAATACTATGATAATTCTATTAATCTTTATAACATTTTAAAAATAAATATTAACAATTTTACATATATATATATATATATATATATATATATGTGTGTGTGTGTGTGTGTGTGTTATTTGTTTTGTTTTTGTGATACGTCTTAAATGAATTCAATTATTTACGAAAATGCATTTTTACCTAAATGCAAGTTGGGACTAATTTTCCCTTTCACCAATTTGGTACCCCCATATAGGGAGCCCTATATATATATATATATATATATATATATATATATATATATTATTTTTAAAGTATAATTATCCACTGACACGTGTTTCGTCATCTACGACTCATCAGAGTGCCTGAATCTAGCGATATATATAGTTTTAGAGGTTGTCATAACCGAGTGTGGTAGTAAGGATAAGTTTCGTCTCCCTAAAAAATACCCTCGTGGGTGTGTCTGAAATACCCTCTGATAACCAAGTCCTGCTCCTGGCCTTTTCATGTTTCATATTAAGCCTAGCAAAACTGTTTATACTAACTGGGAGAAGGGGCAAAGATAGACCACTGGAGCCTTAAAACCAGTCACTTTGGGCAAGTGGGACTCATCAACTTTGGATGGTAGCTCGTCTAAGAGAAGGCAACTGATTTAAAACTTCTGTTGCCTTGTGGGATTATCCCATCAGGAAAGGAAATCTGGAAATAGAATCCCTAATAATTGACTATATATTGTCATCACTGGCAACTCCTGCAGAGCAGTTAGAGCCAAGCTGTATCAACTCTGTTTTTCCCTTGGATCCTCTGGCTTCACAAAGAGGAGGAGATTGCTGCACAGAACAAACTATCCTCCAATATCACCCTGCCCATGCTATGTAGTTCCACTACTACACATCATCTCCTGAGATGGATGGTTGCCAACAACAAATATGGCCCCTGCGACTTGCACATATATGGTGTAATCTAAAGGTCTAATTTTCACAATCTCTACACATAAAATTAGGCTGTATTTTTGACAATAACGTGCTGAATATTATCTTCCAAGTTGTTTAATGTGTCTGGTTTATCAGCATAAACATGGAACTTTGCATATCCTCCAAGAAAATAATCTAATGGGGTTAAATCGCACAAATGAGATGTTCAGTTGACGTGCCCTTTCGTGAAATTATTCGTTCATCAAATATTTTTCTCAATAAATTGATCAGATCATTTACAATTTGCAAATGCTGCTTCGGTGTCAGTCTCTTCATGATGAATTGCCAAACCAAGCTGAACTCAAAATGAGCGATAGTAACCAAGTCTGGAATTAAAGAAAAGAGAATTGTCATCCAGTCTGTGTGTGTATATATGTGTACTAGCAGGATTACCGGGGAGTAGTGACGGATGTCGTAGGGGACAATACCACCTGCAACAAAAATTTATAAAAAATTAAACCCCCATTCATGTATACTATATAGGTTTCAAATTTCGTAAAAATTTGCTCAGTAATTTATGAATGGATGTATTTATTTTTTAAGTTAGGTGCAACATTCAGCCTTTTGTTCCATTCAAAAATCAAGCGAACATAGATTCATTAGATACCTCCCTCCTGTGTACGTTCCAAATCTCATTTATAAAAACAACCGTCCAATAATTTGTGCATCCATGGTGTTATATATAACGTTATGACTGATGACATCATGTCATTTGGTGAAACTTATGGCAGCTCTTCATATGAAAACAATAATCAAAAAATTTAATTAGACTTCTTTACATTCTAGTCATAATGCCAACATATAACAGTCATCTATTACATATATCTGCTTATATATAAAAGAGGGAGAGAACTTGAATGCCTAATGGAAAAAACTTGAATACCTACAAGACACTATCCTCGAGTGTCTTAGGTCCCTCTGTACAGACGTTTGTCAGAAGAACCTAGTATGAGAATACTTTTCCCTACAAGCAAACCCCGATTAAATAATCAAAATAACATAGTAGTCACCGCTCACACAAGATCTCTTCGGTATGGCTACTCTGTCGCCACACAAGGGAGAGAAAGTGCGAGAAAAAAAAAAAAAAAAAAAATATATATATATATATATATATATATATATATATATATATATATATATATATATATATATATGTTTTCACAAGTGACAGCACGGTCCTTAACAAACTTGTCCACGCAATTCCAAACACTACTGCCGAATCAACACGCCATGCCACGAACAATATCGTTGAATCAACACACAGATTCCCAAGCAACACTGAACAATCTCGACGAATCAACACACCACGATACGAAATGCATAACGCGAGACACGTTATCAGAGCAGCAGTATATTTCAACCTCCGAATGACTTATTCGGCTAGTTTTTTATAGCCGTTGGGTGAAACTAAATCGTCGCTTTGGGTAAGATGGGTGTAGTTCATTAGTAGACTTGATTTGTAATCGAAATGTCCCGGGTTCGCTTTTCACCGCAGGTAGGCCCGACTTATATTCTTATGCACTTCCGCGCATGCTCGGCACATAATCAACACTAGCTTTTACGAGGAATGGTGCACCTTCTCCAAGTAATGTTACCTCAAGTAATAGCACGAAGCTAGATATTCCACCAGATGAATTCTCGTCCTAGAATTCCGTAAGACTAAGTGACTACAAGAAAGATATACTATAACATATTTAAATGATCTATTACAAAGAAGAAAATTATGTTCTCAACTTTTTTACTAATTCAGTGTTTGAGATATAAAAGAGAACGTTAATGAAATATTCGAATATCTATGGATCTCATATAGAGATTAAGTGTAAGTCTTAGGAAAGGCGCCCCTTGATTTCTGAG
>NC_136504.1:13896498-13913998 GCF_053919585.1 Euprymna scolopes | reverse complement strand
ATATATAAAGTAAATTCCTAAAAATGGAAAAATATATAAAGTAATTTCCTAAAAATGGAAAAATATATAAAGTAATTTCCTAAAAATGGAAAAATATATAAAGTAAATTCCTAAAAATGGAAAAATATATAAAGTAAATTCCTAAAAATGGAAAAATATATAAAGTAAATTCCTAAAAATGGAAAAATATATAAAGTAAATTCCTAAAAATGGAAAAATATATAAAGTAAATTCCTAAAAATGGAAAAATATATAAAGTAAATTCCTAAAAATGGAAAAATATATAAAGTAAATTCCTAAAAATGGAAAAATATTTAAAGTAAATTCCTAAAAATGGAAAAATATATAAAGTAAATTCCTAAAAATGGAAAAATATATAAAGTAAATTCCTAAAAATGGAAAAATATATAAAGTAATTTCCTAAAAATGGAAAAATATATAAAGTAAATTCCTAAAAATGGAAAAATATATAAAGTAAATTCCTAAAAATGGAAAAATATATAAAGTAAATTCCTAAAAATGGAAAAATATATAAAGTAAATTCCTAAAAATGGAAAAATATATAAAGTAAATTCCTAAAAATGGAAAAATATATAAAGTAATTTCCTAAAAATGGAAAAATATATAAAGTAAATTCCTAAAAATGGAAAAATATATAAAGTAAATTCCTAAAAATGGAAACCAAATAATCATATTCTGGGGAAAAATATGGATTTTCAAAAAATTTCAGGAAGAAATATGGGTCATAAGAGTTTGCAAGACTCATTTATTTCAAAATAAATAATATTTTTAAACATTTGAAACATTGTGTCATTATGATAATAGTACCATATATTGATAACATATTACAAGAAAACCACAGTTATTACTCAAATAACAATTAACAAAGCCATATAAATTTTGGAAACAATTTGACGCTTTATGCGGTTTCCTTCATTCTTAATCAAATCTATCAGCCTCCACAGAGGATGTTAATTTATGCACTTGTTGAGCTGTGGTTTCAGAAGATACTTCCTTAATCCTTTCCCAAAGGTCTTTTTTACTGCTGAATTGATGCCCTTTTTCGTAAACCTTGCTCTATCAGATTCAAATCCAGACTCTGAGGTGGGCAATCCATCAGACGTTCATCAGAGATTCCCTGTGCTGAAAGCCAAGCTTTTGTTAACTGAGAAACATGACTTGGGGCATCGTCTTGTTGAATAATGAGATTCTGGTTGGCAGCATCATTTTGTGATGTCAATCAGGGCAATAAATTGTTCCAAAAACTTGCAGTAGTTCATAGAATTTATTTTGACTCCTTCAGGGACAAGAAAAGGGCCAAGAATCTCACTACCAATTATCCCAGCCCAAATTATCACCCTCACTCCTCCCTGTTGACGTTTGAATCGCAAACGTGGGCTATTGCCTTTAAGAAGCCATATCTCTTGGTCCGAACGTCGGGGCCGTCGAGGGTTGCTCTAGCCTCGTCAGTCCAGAGAACATTTTGAAAATGATAGTCGCTTCTGACAGTTGATATCACTCAAAGGAGGACATTTTTTAGGTGTTCTCCAGTTTGCTATTTGTTTCAAAATCCAATGTCGGGTCCTTTTAAAGATGTCAGACATTCCTGCATGGTCAAAAATAGCTTTGCTTGTGCTGTGTGGATTTGATAGCACACTCCTCCTGATTTTTCTCAAATCTCGTGGTGAAGTCACCTTTGGTCTGCCAATTTTTTTTTTTTTTTTTTTCTTCCATCTTTACCGTCAATGACAAAAAGTTTCACAGTTCGATGATCTCGCTTCAAAAGTTTTGAAATTTCTAATGTAGACTTCTTCACAGCAAGTAATTTAACAATTTCACCCTTCTCACTATCTGTCAACATCTTTTCTTTAGCCATTATTAATAAATTTAGGTTACCTGCATAAATTTTTTGGCTCACCTGAAAAGAGAAAGATCTTTAATAATAATTAAATTCTGTTTTTTTTTTTTCGAAAAATGTAGTGATGAAAATGAACAGAATAGTAAGTAGCAAATGATGAAAGAGATGAAACTAGAAAATAAAGCAGAATTGATAATGATATTGATTAAAAAATAGGTCTGCAAACTCTTTTGTCCCCCACAGTATATATATGTATGTTTAATTGTATGATGTTTATATATATAGATTTAAATATATAACTTGGTTTTGTCTTCCTTTCTCACCATCGACAACATTCCACTCTTTGCATTTTGATAGCCTTCTAACACTTACCTTTATAAATAACTCACATAATGATAGAAGCAAACTATATATATATAGAGAGAGAAAATAAAAAGGAACAAACCGTATTATGTGTTCATCAACGTTTCGTCTTTATTTCGAGACTTCCTCTGGATGAAATAAAGACGAAACGTTGATGAACACATAATACGGTTTGTTCCTTTTTATTTTCTCTATTTTGTCGAAATACTATTTCCATTATTTTCATCATATATATATATATATATATATATATATATATATATATATATATATATATATATATATATATATATTGCTTTCCGTCTGTTTTACCTCGGGTTATTTTCAATACGAAATCTGCATTTTCTTCTTTCAAAAAGGACGGTTTGCCTCACACTAAACTTAGCAAATATTATATACAAATTCCAATGTCAGTGTGATGCTGTCTATGTCGGGCGAACCAGCGTTCATTTTGAAAGAAGAATTAGACAACATGTTCCTTCAGGTTTTCGAAAAAAAAATAAAAATAAAAATAAAAATAATATTCTCCTCAACCCCACCCACAATAATTTAAATTCCGTAATTGGAAATCATTTATTGGATAACCTAGAATGTGGGCAGACATATAAGAACGACATTTTTTTATATTTTAAATCGAGTAGTCATTTGAAAACTCTTGAATCCGTCTCCATTGCACGCCTCAAACCCTCTCTCTACAGGCAGAAACGGTTTGTGAATACTCTAGAGATTTTTGGCGAATTGTAGAGAGATATTTTAGATATGATTCCCCACCCCTTTTTTCTTTTTTTTTTTTCGCCCGGATTCTCATTCCCCATTGGTGATAGTTTTTTTGGAATAATATTCATATTATATATATATATATATATATATATATATATATATATATATATATATATATATATATATATATATATATACGTCAATCCATTTTATTTTATCTTCTCCCTTTCCCTCTTCCCTGTACATATATTTTATTATTATTGGAAATAAGTCGTTCTCATTTTATCATTAATTTTAATTTCTTTTCCATATTTTCTTTTTTAAAAAAGATAAAAAAATATCATCGTTTGCCCCTGATGTGTATGGCAAAAGACGTCTAGAGTTCAAAAGTATTCATTTTTTTTTCTGTCATTTGTAAATTCTGCCCCCCCCATATATATATATATATATATATATATATATATATATATATATATATATATATATATATATATATATATGCATACACAGGCTTCATAAACCTAAATATCCTTATTGTACTGAAATTTATTATCATATTCATTGTGTGTGCATATATATATATATATATATATATATATACGTTATAGGATTTTAAAAAATGCAATCATTTGCCCCTGATGAGGGCGACGAAAGACGTCTAGGGTCCAAAAAGAATTCTTTTTTCTATCATTTGTAAATTCTGTACCACAAATAAACTCTTTTAATATATATATGTGTGTGTGTGTGTGTGTGTGTGTGTATGTGTGCGTGTGTGTGTGTGCAATATATAACGACATTTATATCAAAGTATTATTATTTTACAGGTTTTACAATTGATAGAAGATATTAGCATGAGAGATGGGCAAATTTCAGATTTTTCAAAGAAAATTGTTGAAGCAGAGACAAAGTTAAAAGAACAACAGAAACTTTATGAAGACGTCCGCAGCGACCGAAACCTGAGCAGCAAACGTGTTATTGAATGCCAAGTAAGTCAATTAATTAAAGTGTAATAATACAATGACTAAATGTTATTTAGCATTTATATTTCTGTGTAAGCTTGGATTGTCTATAATGAAGTTTTACTACGGCTGGGGAAGTTTGCAACAGTCAATGAGTGTTTGCAACGTTTTACGACAATCCAGTCCAGGACAATTTAACAGTGGTGGACAGTGTCCAGTTGACGACAGTTGTAAGTTTAGCTTAGTAGAATGCAGTCGTAGCTCAGATCATATGAGAAAATGAATTGATTAATTGATGAACACAGCTTTTACAGTAGATGTAGATTTGGGCCTTAGCGTTTAGGTTTAGAGGGTCGATGGTGTCACACACACACCCAGAATGCAACTGATATTTATGGAAAATGTAATTCTGCATTTCCTTTTGAGTTGTTTTATTTTATTTTGATACTTGTTACACCGTTGGCAGCTGCCAATGTAAGAGATGACGTCACAGCCATAAGAAGAGAAGACAGAAGAGAACACAACAAAATCAATGTTGGGGTTGGTGATGTCAAGCAAACAGGGTATTACACTGTTCAAGAATATAAAAATATTGTCAACGACAAGGAAACCAGTGTTCTATACCAAGTCTGTTTGAAATAAAGAAACAAAGACAACATTAATAAAAATCAAAATAAAACCTCTGTATTTATTGAATTACTAGAATTCCTGTACCCTCTGTGCCCTCCCAGTGGAAGTTTGCATTTCGTAATAATCTACCTTGTAGCTTTTTTTTTTACATCCATAGGCACATATTTGTTCAAGGGGTACATCAGGTTTTCTTTGATACCTTCAAAAATAAATAAACCATTCGACTCCACCATTCATGTTATCAATTACCCTTCCAGTGGATTGTGCTATTCCTCCTCAATCTTTCGATCTTCCTCAACCGGTTAATTATAATCATTATCTGCAGCACTAACCAATGTTGATGTCTCTTCATTATTTTTGGAGAGGGGGGGGGACAGATTATAGGATTTAGCTTAACTACCGCGACACTTTCAGTTCTCTTGGATTCATTTAATATATTTTCTTGTAATTTGTAGTTGCTGCTATGCAGAATAGAATAATGTTTCTATTTCAGCTTGTGGTTGGTCTATGTTTCCTGGTTATGCTGACTGGTTGTCACACTCTAGGAATTTTTCTAATTTTTCAGCTGTTCTCATCAATGCCATATTTTGTATGGTGTCAATTCTCCCCTTGATTCCGAATTCTCTTAATTCTTTTTCCAGGTTTAATGAAACTATTCGTAGTGCTCCTAATTTTTATTACTGTAATTTTCTTTGTGCTCTATTTTCTCTTCAGCTTTCTTGGCGTACTCCATTTATTTGCTTAGTTTTTCTATCTTCCTGATATTCACCTTGTGATATGCTGGGATAGCAAAATCTACTATTTGGTAACATTGTTTCCCCCTTTTGTTGACTATTGGCATTACTTAGATGCATTAGCCTGTTTATCTCAGAGGATTCTATCCTTTACATTTTCCAACATTAGTTCTGATTTGTGTCTTTGCCATTTGTCTGTATGTTCAAATTGAAGTCATTTGTAGAGTTTTCAGTAGAACCCGTTGGACTGCTTCGTTTGGTCATACATCGAGAAAATCACCAACATGACCTCCCGCAACACCAAAGCCAGCCTGATTGCTGTCATCTTCCGAGTATTTGCCGAGCTCCCACCAGCACTTGTGGAAAAGGCATACTTCCAGTTCTGAACCCTTATCGAGGCGGTAGTTGAGGCTGAAGGTGGCTACATTGAATGGATGTCAGCTCTACACCATAATCAAGTTACTTGAATTAATTTTTTAATGTTGTTTTCTTTAGGGCAACAACTTTATCGTTCTACTCTGTAGACTATTGCCCTTTAGCTTTGCCATTACAGGATTCTGTTTCGTGTATAAATATCCAGAGTAATCAATTTCGTCATAACTAGGGACTTTCTAGTTGACCAATTATTTTTAAGATCGTCTGTAGAATTTTTTTTATTAATTTCATTTTCGTTTCTTCAATTTCTTGATGTCTTTCATCATTTTTTTTTTAGCCATTTACTCTTTTGGTCTTGTCGTTTTTCTTATTTGTATAATTGGTCATAGTTAACAGCAGGTACTGCTCCTTCAAGATAGACTGTTAACAATTCTCCTCAGATTTCCAGTACTCCTTTTACATAACATCTTTTAATGTTATGTAATCTGTTTTCCAGACACTAACTAAAGGGAAGTAACTCTGGTATTTTTGTTACATATCTTACTTATGATGACTCAAGTTGTGCATATGTACGTCCAAAGAGAGGAATAGGCTGAGCGGAAAAAAATGATACATTTTTGCCCCAAGTAATGCCGGGTAGCCTTGCTAGTCTTTTAAAAATGTCAGTCGGTTTCTATACATGCATATTAGTTACTCATGTATATAAATTAGTTTACAATAAAAAAATCTTCAATTATAGACATGAGTACTTCCTGTCTGGAAAACGGTCGCCTAATATGCTTTAAAGCTGGTTACTGTTCTTTTTCGTGTGTATTTTTATAACTTCATTATTGCTTTTAACTGTTGTTGATGACTCTTGTGAATTACGCACTATTATCTTTGCTAATTTATAAATTTTAGGATGAACTTATGGAAAATAAACGGAAGCTAAAAATCATGACCCACCAGATTGATCAGCAGAAAGAGGAAATCCAATCGAAGGAAAGCGGTTTGCTTCAAGAGAACACGGCTCGACTCAGGATAGAAAAGGAAAAAGATGCGCTTAAAGTTGAGCTGCAAAAGATGAAAAGCAAAGCTGCAGAAACAGTAGCCTGCATGAACACTCAAGAAGCCGAAAAAAAGAAGATGAAAAAGATCATCATGGATGCTGATGTAGAAAGATGTCGACAGAGAAAAGAGCTTGAACAGGTAAATCCTTTTATTGTCATCATCTTTTAACCATAGTTGAGACAATGGAGTTCACAAACTCATATGACATGATATCCTGATCCCACACGATTCTCTCCAGGTCTTGCCTCTAAATATTAGCATCCCTTGCAATGACATTTGGGTATGTGTGCATTCTACTTCTGGAATAAGCAGTAGGGTTCCCCAGAAGTAGGGAAGAAATAACTTCATTTGCTGCTCTAAAACAATAGCTTGCCAATTGAACACATTTTGTTTTGATGAGAGATGATGCCAATGGATGTTCACCGTAGATTTGGCGTTTGGTTGAATGGGTCTTCCATGAGAAATTTTAGGTTCTCATGAGAAGGCGGTTATATGCACCATTCAGGCGTGTTTCCAACTTTTTTGGAAAGTGTCCAAACCACAGAGAAGGATTGGTTGTATTATCGATTTTAAAAAATTCCATTTTATTCTTTTTTGCTGAGATGTGATGTCCATATTTTGTTCAAATTATTAGAAGCAGACCAGGCCATTTTAATGCAATTAAACATGTTTACTTTAGTGTTTAGCCTTGATTTCACAAGATATTTTGTAACAATGTGTTTAGTTTCTTTATTCTATCCGGAAATTTTTGGTACAAAAAATAAGTTTAATTCTGTAACGATTATCTTGTTAATCTTACACATCACGGAACATTTTTTAATAACATTTTAATAATTTTAGATGATCTTGTCAGAATATGCTTATAAATCCGACTTATTCAAACCAACATAACTTGCATGACTACGTAGGTTAATGAGTTGTTTCATAAAATGCCAGTAATCGTCGTGCATGGGGCAGTGTTCAAATCTGCACTCACAACTTTATGATTTGATTTGGTTGGTTGTTTTGTTTTACGGCATATCAACTCTTTTCAGGTTATTTAATGCCGAATCTGGTGATTTTGAAGAACGATTTTTTAATATAGTATATTTGTTTTTTAAGTCGTATTCTACTTAACCCATAGTTGGGGCCCTAACAGGTGCTACCACTCCGAGTCAGAGTGGACCTGGGAGCAATGGCAATTAAAGGGTGTCTCCATACTTCCTAAGCCCCACAAGCTGGGGCCTCACCATCGGATATAGTTTAAGGTCATATCCAGGACTGTTTTATGATTTGAACTTTTTGTTAAAATTTTTAAATTGTACTCCAGACAAAGACGGACCATTCTATGGTAAGGATGAGCCAAATAAGAACTATTTCTACCGTTCGATATGGGTTCAGGATGATCACATCTGCTTCAGTCAAGAAAAAAGAAAAGAATAAACGGGAGTATGCGGCAACATTTGTCTTAGACTAAGACTGGCATATTAAAAAATCGCTGTACATGATTTTGTTTTGGTTTAACAAATTTTGTTAGGTTTTGATTTTATTATTGAATGCTGGTAAATTTATTCATTCGTTTCATGTGAATCAGATGATTCTATTTTTGGCATTGGTTTCCCCGATATCTTTCTAGCTAGAATTCTTTCGAAAAAAGTACAGAACAGACTACAAGGAAGTTGCCAACATCTAAGTGAAATTGTTTTTGTGGAACCAACTAAATTCGAACTTGGAACACTCAGATTGCTAGTCTGTGTCATCAACCACTTAATCACCGTCACTTTCCATCTGGAAAATTAAAAAAAAAGTCGCCATTCATTTTGTTTATGTTATTCATTCTCAATGTCTCCTTATTAGTAACAGCTTTTATCCTCTTAGTTTTTGTGAATTAAGTATAACCTAGCGTAGCGTTGTCCGGTCGTAAAATACACTTAAATATGATATTTTAATTTATACAGATTTCGTATTCATCATTATAGAGCCAATTGTCTGTCGATTAGTATACTGTACTCAATATATAGTAGTGATTTCAAAAGTAAAAAATATGACTTTGCAGTCATCAGCTAGAATCGAAATAAAAATCTTTAGTGCTCCAGCCTTAGTAGTTACCATTTGAACTAAGATAATAAATAGTTAAAAATGAACTGACTTTAATATATAAACATATATTTATGCATGTGTATAAAAATACCGTAAATCGATTTGCACCTACCAAGTTCCATTTTGACCCCTTAGCAGCTATTTTTACCGACTTATATATATATATATATATATATATATATATATATATATATATATATATATATATATATAAGCCGGTAAAAATAGAGGAGATGCAGCTTGAAAAAAATGGAGGCAAACAAAGTGAGTTATATATATATATATATATATATATATATACGAGGGGCGTGCAATAAGTAATGCCCCTGACCCACTTCCAGTTGTCTGATCTAGCTGAAATTTTGCATGTGCAATGATTTTTATCTCTATGGGTTATGTGGCAAATTACAGCTCTGAACGAATTGTGGTTTCTGTTTTACAGGTGTTTGAACTGAGTCAGGTGTGAAATGGAGCCTGTTGAATGTCGACCAGTGATCCGATTTTTGTATTTGAAAGGACACACACCACACCACAGGAGATCTTTGATGAAATGAAAGAAACTTATGGTGATAGTGCCCCATCATATGACCTTGTAAAACGCTAGCATCGTGAATTCAAACATGGCCGGAAGTCTGTGGAAACAGCTCCCAGACCTGGTCACCCCCCTTCTGCCATTGATGAGGCATCTGTTCGTCAAGTTGAGGCTGCCATTTTGGAAGATTGGCACATTACTATTTGCCAAATAGCCCAAGATGTCAAGATTAGTACAGGGTCTGTGGAAACTATCATTCATGACCATTTGCATATGCATAAGGTGTCTGCCAGATGGATTTCCAGGTCGCTCACACCATTCCAGAAGTGAGAACGCGTTGAGTGCTTGAGGGTGAATTTGGAGATGTGCCAAGAAGATGAGTCAAAGTTTTTCAAAAGACTGATTACACAGGATGAAACCTGGGTCCATCACTATGATCCAGAGACCAAAGCCCAGTCAATGGAGTGGAAGCACTTGGACTCACCACCTCCAAAGAAGGCAAGGGTGCAGCCCTCTGCTGGCAAGGTCATGCTCAGTCTTCTGGGACCAGGACGGAGTTGTGATAACAGATTTCCTGGCAAAGGTACCACAATTACAGGAGCCTATTATGCTTCACTTTTGAGGAAAGCTATCAAAATCAAGAGGCAGGGCAAGATCAGCCAAGGTACCCTCCTCCTGCAGGACAACACTCCGGTCCACAACTTGCATGTCGCCAGATCAGAAGCACGGGCGTGTGGTTATGAAATCCTACCCAATCCTCCCTACTCTCCTGACCTTGCACCCTCTGAATTTCAGCTGCATCAAACGATAGGAGAAATGCATAACTCTGGGTGGTTCCTGTGTAAAGAAAGACTAAAACTGTGCCAAGTTTCGTTGCTCTACTGCTATGGGAAATAGGCCAGGGGCATTACTTATTGCACGCCCTTCGTATATATATATATATATATATATATACATATATATATATATATATATATATATATATATATATACAGATTATATCAAAACTTCATCTGAATAAAAACGCCTATTTCACATGAAATAATTTCACAGCTATTTATATGATACTTATATTTTTCCCTTTTCAAACCTTATTCTTTGACTCATTTTTTAAACAAAAAGAGAAACCGCCATACTATTTTCACACGTTTCTATTTAAAAAGTTTTTCGGAATATTTTTACGTTTACTCTAAGAGCTCCACGGGCCCGATTAAAGACTTCTGCGGGCCAGATATGGCTTGTGGGCCATAGTTTGGAGACTTCTGATTCATGTCATACTCATGTTTTCCTGTTTCGTTATGTATAAATGTATGTAAAATAATAAAATATTTCTTGCTTTCATCTAAAAATCAGGTGATTAGTCAACGTGATATTCTTGGTAATAAACTTGTCCATCGGAACAATGAACTGGAGTTATTATTTAAAAAGATCAAAATCCAGCAGTCAACGTTAGAAAATGGCGAAATGCAATATAACCAGCGTCTGGAGGATATCCGCATCCTCAAGTTGGAAATAAAGAAAATACAAAAAGAGAAAATTAACTTAACAAGATCTGTTGGAAATGTCAAGATTCTTCGGTAAGTAAGAATGTTTTATCTGCAGAAGTTATGAAATAAGCTTGTATTTATTATATGAAAACGACGTAACTAATACAAACTGGAAAGGCCACAGGGGAGACAATCGAGCAAAAAAAAAAAAGCACCTTAGCAAAATTCATCTCAAAGCAGCAAAACTAAAGCTAGCTTGCCAATACACTATATATACAAATGTTGAAAAATTTGGGAATATTTTATGACAATAGGTAAAAATATAGATTCTTTTTACCAATTGTTATAAAATTTTAACCATAGAATAATATTATATATATCACTTTTTTGGCAATTTTATAAGTTCAAAATCTCAGTGACTATTGATCAGAATTTAACAAATGAAGGCTCGTTGGAAAACTATTGACCTGAATTGTGCAGTGGGCTATGTGACATTTGCCCTTAAGGTCGCACATTAAGGGGATCATCCATTATCCAGAGTCTATTTTTGGCACTTTTTATAGCCATAAAATGTTTCAATCAGTCATTTGTTTTCCTAGTTTTGCATATGAATTACAAAATATCTGATATTTCCCCAAAACCTCTGGCCTTGATGGAGGTGAGACTAAAACTTGCTGCTACGGTTTCAAATGATCTTAAATAACAAGGAGAGACTTGATTCCAAATATTTCTCATATGTTTCCTTTCCCCTCTTTGGTTTTCATACATAAAGTAAATTTCACAGTGTATAAGAATTATTTCCTACCGGAGATATTCATAATTGTAATCCATTTCAAAAAGAGAGAGATATAACACATGAGAAATATTTGGGATCAAGTCTTCCTTGCTGTTATTTCAGATATTTTGAAACCATAGCAGCAAATTTTAGTCTCCCCTCCATCAAGGCTTTGAGAAAATATATATATCTAAATAG
This sequence comes from Euprymna scolopes, assembly GCF_053919585.1. Classification (NCBI taxonomy): domain Eukaryota; kingdom Metazoa; phylum Mollusca; class Cephalopoda; order Sepiida; family Sepiolidae; genus Euprymna; species Euprymna scolopes. The sequence goes on along the minus strand of NC_136504.1, from coordinate 13,902,238 downwards.
AACGTGAATATAAAATACGTTTTGAAGCTATTCAATGCAAAATAAATAAATAAATAAATAAATAAATAAAATACATAATAATAAACAATTTCAAAATAATGTTTATCAACATATTTTTTAGGCGAAGAAACTCACCTTTGTCAAGATATATTTTTTTCTTCTTACACCTCATAATAGTACTTTTAGGCAGGATACGTTTAGATGTTGGTCAAAATTTTTTTTTTATAGTCCAGGAATGCGCCTAAAAGTACCATCATGAGGCATAAGAAGAAAAAATATCTGGACAAGAGCGAGTTTGTTCGCCGAGATATATCGATAAACATTATTTTTAAATTGTTTATTATTAGTTTCCATACATAAAGTAAATTTCGCAGTTTATTAGGATTAATTGATACCGGAGATATTCATAATCGTACCGCATTTCGAAAAGAGGAGAGATATAACACATGAGAAATATTTGGAATCAAGTCTCCCTTTACTGTTATTTCAGATCATTTGTAACCATAGCAGCAAGTATTTATCTTCCCTCCATTAAGGTCATAGGTTTTTAAGAAATATCAACTACATGAAAATTTGAAGGCTTTTCAAAGATTATAATACTATTCTATAGTTAAAATTTTATGACAATTAGTTAAAAAGGACCTATATTTTCAAACCAATAAAATATGCCCAAATTAGCATACATTTATATATATATAATATATATATATATATATATATATATATATATATATATATATATATATATATAATTTAAAGGAGATTAGAACAATAGTCTAAAGAGCTGAGTGTATTTCAATGTAATAGTGAAATTACTAGTTTAATTAAAATACAGGAAAGAGAAAGTGCTCGTTGTAATTTAGATATATGATAAGCTCGATAGGTAAATAGCCTAGAGCTAATTCAATATTAAGTAGTGTGATTGATAATTTAAAATTTAAAAATCAAATTATAATTAAATTAAAAATCCGTTTCATAAGAAGGAACAACAACAAAATCAATTATCTGTACGATCGTTTCGGAAAACAATGCTTTTTATTGTGGTAGACATCAAGTTACGTACAATAATTACATATAGTTTTTTTTAATAAGCAAGGTCTCCTCGTCAGCAAATTTTGAAGGGTTTTTGTTAAATTTAAAAGACACCATAAATAAACCTAGCATTAAAAGTAAGGCAGATGTATCTTTTAATTTTTTGCCTTTTGAAATCAGGAACTATGGTTAAAATACTCATTTAGATGTTTGCTATAGCTTTTTACCTTTTTCGTGTCTTTTAAATTTAATAAAAACTCTTCAAAATTTGCTGACGAGGAGACCTTGCTTATTAAAAAACTATATGTAATTATTGTACGTAACTTGATGTCTACCACAATAAAAAGCATTGTTTTCCGAAACGATCGTACAGATAATTGATTTTGTTGTTGTTCCTTCTTATGAAACGGATTTTTAATTTAATTATAATTAAAATTTTAAATTATCAATCACGCTACTTAATATATATATATATATATATATATATATATATATATATATATATATATATATATATATATATATATATATATATATATATATATATATATAGTGTCCTAGAAAGCCAGCTTTAGTTTTGCTGTTTTGGGATGAATTTTGCTTCGGATTTTTTTTTCTTGGTTGTCTCCTCTGTAATAAATTATATACAATGTAATAAGTTATATACAATGTAATAAACTTTATACAATGTAATAAATTTTATACAATGTAATAAATTATATACAATGTAATAAATTATATACAATGTAATAAATTTTATACAATGTAATAAATTATATACAATGTAATAAGTTATATACAATGTAATAAATTTTATACGATGTAATAAATTTTATACAATGTAATAAATTTTATACAATGTAATAAATTTTATACAATGTAATAAATTTTATACAATGTAATAAATTTTATACAATGTAATAAGTTATATACAATGTAATAAGTTATATACAATGTAATAAATTTTATACAATGTAATAAATTTTATACAATGTAATAAATTTTATACAATGTAATAAATTTTATACAATGTAATAAATTTTATACAATGTAATAAATTTTATACAATGTAATAAATTATATACAATGTAATAAATTATACCCACTATTTCCAGGGCTATGACACTATTCGTTTTTAGATATACATTTTTGTTTATCTAAAATTATTTGATTGCATTAATAACAAGGTTTAATTTTAAAAGAAAATCTTTTTCTTTGTTTCGTTTCGTTCTTCCGACTGAGTGAATATCTCTTTCCTTAATTTTTTCATGGTATTGATTTATTATTCGGTGACATTCTCCAGCTATATCTCGTAGTGTTAACTCAGAAACTTGTTCTACAAGGTCAGACAAAATGATCTGACACATTTGTGGGTTTAATAAAAGGCAGATAAAGTAAAGAAACAAAAAAGCATTTTTATTTTCGATAAATACATATAATGCCATTCTGTTTTATTAGGTTTTAAAATTTTAATCAGTCAAATGGGATGAGTTATTGTCCATACACTGTCGAAAGCGTTCATGAAAGTCGGCCGGTTGATTTTCGTTTCAATACAAATCCAGTAACTTTGAAGTTGGTAATTCATAGCAAGATCGTGTTTCGAGCTGGTACACGATCATGTCTCTACCAAGATTGAAGTGCAAACGGAACGCTCGTTGTATTGCTGTTACAGATTCGTTTGTTTTAATAAACGTTTCCATAATAAAAGTGCGATGCTCACCAGTCTTTTGTTATTTTATTTATTTGTCTTTTATTAAACCTACAAATCATTTTGACAACAAACGTGATTTTATTTTAGTATCTCTTGGACCCGTAACACAAATATGACACATTCACACATATTTGGATAAGTAATTGAGTTTGAATTTTTTACATTCTTTATTTACTGAAATGAATCCCTTGTTTTGGTTAGATTAATGGTTAACTGAAACGAATTATCTCTTAACTAGATTTATTATGGGAGTAAAGGGTGTTATTGCTTTTTTTTTTTTTATTTTAATATTTAGCCAGTTTGTGTTTTATGAAAGTAAAATGGACGATAATTTTTCTTGTGATTTTTATGTAATTTATTGCATTTTAGTGAACAAGTGGCTGAGATTCAGAAAAAGCTGTTGGCGGAACGCACTACTTGTAAAGCATTGGAAAAAGAACTTGGAAATCCTTTGAACATTCATCATTGGAGGAAATTGAAGGTATAAATTGTTAACATTTTATTCTTTCTGACCCATTTTGATATTTGTCGCAGTTGAAATAAAGATTCCATGTTTTGTATTATTTTCTTCTTCTTCTTCTTCTTCATTATTATTATTATTATTATTATTATTATTATTATTATTATTGTTGTTGTTGTTGTTATTATTATTATTATTATTATTATTATTATTATTATTATTATTATTATTATTTCTTGTTTTTTTTTATTCACTAGAAGTAGTCACATAGGTCATCATCAAAGATTTATCTTTGAGAACAACATGTGGTGTTTCCTGGAATCTGAGTACCAACAAGTCTCCTCAAATTTCCAGTACTCTCTACCGCTTTCGATAACCTTTGCAGATGAATTTGAGTCATCAAAACAGCCGCTTACCATTGATTTCTCGTTGGCAACGACCGTTGGAATTTGGGTGGCAATAAGCCTACTCAAGGTCTCAGTCCTCTTTGTACTCATCGAGCGGAGGTCTGGCTAGTGCTATTTTTCCTCGGTCTTTTTATCCTCCTTGACCCTCCTCACTTTAGTGTGGCACCAGTTTATTGTGACACGCACACAAAAAGGGGGCGGGCGGAGGGAAGTAGATTACCTTACATTTATACAGTTTCAGTTTTCATGATTTAATGTGATGTTTCTTTGTGTTTTGCATCTGTAGCAGTTTCTGTATATCCGACGTGTGCCTGTAGCTCGTGTGTATTAGTCTCCACATTCAAGGGTTTTCCTTAATATTTCAGCCGTTTTCATTATTGTTATGCGTTGCATCGTCACAGCTATCCCTCTGATCCCAATCGCTCCCATTCTTTTTTCAAAGTTTTTTGGTATTGCTCTTATTGTTACATACTACAGCGTGGAACGATAAAATTGTCGCCCTAGAAAAGATAACATGATTCAATTTCCGTTTGGTGAAAACCAGTTTTCTCTTTTTTTTTGTTGAAGACCATCAACGTTGGCCAGTTGTATACAAATCCCAAAAGCGATAGGAGCCTTCTATCATGTCTGAAAGTGACACAATGTTGAATGAGTGAAATCGGAAATGTGTCACTATACAACTCATGCTCTCTACCAATCCAAGTTATGACAACAGGACCATTGCCAGCATCCTCAAAATGCATCGCTGAATTGTCATGCATAACAGAGACATGCCAGGGTGAAGAAAACAAAATTTCCAGGCACGTTTATGGTCTTTGGTGTGGTTTCAAGTGAGGGTTACATAATACCACCTCACATCTTTGAAGTCGGCTTGAAAGTCAACACCAAAGTGTACCTGGATATGCTGAAGAGTGTTGTGATCCTCTGCTGCAATCAGGTGACTGTTGGCAGACCCTGGGTGTGACAGCAAAACTTGGCGTCGGCCCACAAGTCCAAAGAGGCTCAGGTGTAACTTTAGAAGAAGTGCTACGATTTTATACTCTTCTCACACTAGCCCCCCCCCTCCTCTCCTGACCTGAATCTGCTGGACTACTTCATTTGGTCATACGTCGAGAACATCACCAACATGACCTCCCACAACACAAAAACCAGCCTGATCACCGCCATCTGCCGAGTATTCGCTGAGCTCCTGCCAGCGCTTGTGGCAAAGGCATGTTCCAAGGTCCGGAGCCATATCGAGGCAGTGATTGAGGCTGAAGGCGACTACATTGAATAGGTGTCAGCCTTACTACATAATCAAGTTACCTGAAATGATTTTTTTCAATAAAAGTTTTTAAATTAAGCTGTAGTGTTGCTGTTTTTTAGGGCGATACTTTCATTATTCTACCCTGTATATATATATATATATATATATATATATATATATATATATATATATATATATATATATACTAGCAGTTCAGCCCGGCTTTGCTCAGGCCATTTGTACTGTTCATAACTTTATGTCCATACGTATATATGTATTAAAATGTTTGACTCATGTCTAGGTAACCTACATCTAAAATTTCAAGTGTTTAGATCTAAAATTGGCGGAGGCGTTTGGTAGAATTTGCAAAGGTCAACTCTTCCAGCTTTGACCTCTTGGCAGCCAAATTTTCGCCTCAAAACTGATTAAAAGCTTGCTGCATGTCTGAATACTCTTTATGTAAAACTTTAAATGTTTAGACTCAAAATTGGCTGAATAGTTTGCTAGAGACCACAAAGGTCAAATCTTTTGAACTTTAACTCCTTGGCAGCCAAATTGTCGGTCAAAAACCGATTAAAAAGCTTGTCCTATGTCTGATTCACTTTATGTAAAATTTCAAATGTTTAGACTAAAAATTGGCTGAGTAATTTGGTAGCGACCACAGGGGTCAAATTTTTTAAAACTTTGACCCCAATTTTGACCTCTTACCATTTATTGTTTTAGGATCAAATCAAATTAAAAATTTTGATCGATGTCCAAGTAACCGACATGTAAAATTTCAAGTATTTGGACCCAAAATTGGTGGAGGAGTTTGGTAGAGTTTTCAAAGATCAAATCGTGGAACTTTGACGCCTTGACAGCGAAAATTCTTGCTGAAAACTGAT
>NC_136504.1:13821498-13891498 GCF_053919585.1 Euprymna scolopes | reverse complement strand
AAAAACTCTACATTGAACTCAAGCGCATTTTAGCTCGACAACCTGGACCGGAAGTTGCTGAGCAGCTTTTTATTTATCAACAAACTTTCAAGAAGAAAGTGAAACAAATGAAGGTAAACAAATCAACAACATAAAACGAATTCATTTCCGTTTGTGTCGTTTGTAATAAAAATGCTATTCTAAAATTTAAGTTTGCCCAACAATCCTGGTCCAAGCACCAAAACAGCAAATGTTACATAGTAACCACTTGCTTATTTAAATAGTCATTAAAAATTATCTATAAAAATCTAACTGCCGGATGGGCAGACAAAGTCTCATATAGATATGTGGAGATGCATCTAAAAATGCCTTTTCAAACAGATCAACAAAAACGATATTTCAAAGTTAAGCATGACAAATCGACTGATGAATAGAATACTTTATTGAAATCCTCGAACATCTTAGATATCTATATAATAAAATAAAGTTGATCTATTTTTAAAGGTTGTCATCGATAGCTTATATCCTACAAAATCAATATTTGATTCTAAATATTACAGGGAATTTTTGGCTGTGTTCTTCAAAACTAAATTTTCAATTTCAGTCTATTTTGTCGATTGCGTCCTATATCAGGATATTTCTTTGCTAACTCTTATAGATATTCACCATTTATTTTGATTGAATAATTATCCAAAATGGCTGCGTTTATTACAAATGGAAAATGGAAATAGCATCCACAATCGTGAAAAGTAAAACTTTGTTTTAACAACTACATTCAATCGTTTATTGCATATGCGATCCACATTATAATTATATCACTATACTAGCAAGACCCGAGTCCTGGTATTACTCGAGGGAAATAAAAAAGAATTAAAAAAGTAAATATTAGACTACCAAGCAACCTATCTGAGGCGATTTTATGTTTATTTTTATGCTTAGTCAGGCTTTTTGTGTACGTGTTCACTACTTGAGTATGGTGCATGCGATCCCGAACTTCAGCTCTTCGAGTAAATTTAGGGTCTTAGCTAGTTCTAGTGAATGCATTACACCACCACCACCACCAGGAGAGAGTAGGCCAGTGAACATGACAGCATACCGTCACTTCCTGATCAACTTGTAGGTATAGGAAGTTTATGGTGTTCAACCACGTGGCCATGCTAACAGGCATAAAAAATATGACTGTTACCGAATGTCCATGTACGTTCTTCTAAAGAGAAAGAACAATTCTCCATTTGGATAATAATTATTATAATTGCACATTGGGATGATTTTGATCTAACAAAATATAGTAAGTGAACTCGTTTTTGAACTTTTATTTCTATCGGAGAAAGTCAAATATTTCATTTTATTTATGTTTTTCACTGCAAAACAAATAATTTTTATATAATATTTTTCAGTCCGTTCTTTTAATAATAAATAAAACTTTTCACTGAGTATTTCCAAATATTTTAAAGTTAGCATTTTTCACAACAGTTTTTTTTTTTTTTTAACGATCGATGAATTTTCAATATTTTAGCACCGGACATAATTTATTTCTGTGAAATATATTTAAAACTTCAAGTTTGATTTTTATAACATTTTAATTGTAAATAATTTACATGACTGAACCGGGAAATCAAATAGAAAATTTTTATTCTCTCCCAATATATATGAACAACACAAATTAATTAAAAATTCAGGGTTTGTTTTACTATACACATAGATTCGAAAAAGTTGTCAAAAAGCAAATATATAACAAATAAATGTTATCAAAGGCAAGATAAGTTACTTTTCTACCAAACTGGATAATTTTTTAGTGTTTTTATTTAATGTAAAGTGTTTATTCGGCTCGAAAACCATACAGTGTTTACCGATGTTTAAACAAAAAAATTATACAAAATACTATTAGAAACTCGCTCAATATATGTTACCGTGACATAGGCCGACATATATTCAGTGGGTTTCTAACAGTATTTTGTATAATTTGTTTGTTTGAACTCATTTTCCCAAACTTACCGAGTTCAATAGCGAGCATGTCGACATTTTTTCTTTTTAAAATATATCGATATAGATTGTATGATTTTCGAAGCGATTACACGTTTTAAAGTGAGTAAAACCACTAAAAACCTTTCCAGATAGGTAGAAGAGTAACTTATCCTGCCTTTGATAACATTTATTTGTTATATATTTGTTTTTGACAACTTTTTCGAATCTGCGTACAGTAATACAAACCCCAAATTTAATTTAACTTGAAAATACTATTTAAAATACATGTGTGTACACTACACAAGCACTTTTATAATAATAATAATAATAATAATAATAATAATAATAATAATAATAATAAAAACTGGTGTAGATGACATCGACTGGCGCCACACCAACTAGTTGTGAAGCGTCAGGCAGGATGGAAAGACCGAAGTGGGAGAGTACTAACCAAATCTCTACTGGAAGTGTGCAGTTCAAATCTGGTACCTTGGGGAGGCATTTTGTCACCCAAACCCCAGGAAACACCAATGGCCAGTGTCAACGAGAAATCAGTGACAGCGGCTGTTGCGATAACGTGCAATCATCTGCACAAGTGATCAAGAGGTGGAGAACACTGGAAATCTGGGGAAACTTGTTGTCCCTTGGTCTCCAGGGAACACCACAGGTTACTGCCAGTGAGCGATCACTGATGATGGCCTGTGAGACAACTAATACGCTACATATTTTGATGAAAAACATGGGGAAAAATTGGACAGAGAAGAACAGAAAACCAAAACTTTAAATATAATTTCTGTATTTAAAGTAATAGTTATTTAAATATTTGAACATATAATCTTGGGAAAATCCAGCTTCCCAATAAAGGGCACTCTGGATAGGAACAAAAATAATCTGCTATGTTTTTAGTAAAACAAAAATTCTATCACTATGGTCTAAAACAGTATGTTAGCCATTAAACTTTCGAAAAGGGAGATAAGTTTGTCTCCTGTTTTCACAATCTTCAAAGTGTTCTCATCTAGGGAAAATGCATTTTCCCCCAATTTTCCGTAAAAATTACTTTTAACTAAAATAATTTTCTACTCAATGAATTTTTGTAATTTTCAGATATATTACTATTTTCGACATGATAAGTAAGTACTGTTGTTTTTGCTTAAAACGACATATTAAAAAAAATCGATCCGTCGACTCTTTCTCAAAAATCATCGTTTATTTTGTCGCAGAATATTTCAAGAGAAAATAATTTTTTAAAGCTTAAAATTGCCGTAAAATAAAACTTTAAAAAATATTCAATGCATCATTTTAACGGAAATTCTATTGGATATTAAAATGAAATATATATATTTTTCAAATTTTATAAGTTTTAAATAAAAATAAAATCATAAAACAACTGAATTCTTTAAATGTCTTGATATGTTTAGGCAATGGCTGCTGAGCTGACGATGTTGGAATGTCAGGCCAGTGAAAATAAATATGAAAAAGATAAACTTGTCCGAGAACTGCAGGAAATGAAAACCAAATATTATATGCAGAAAAAGAAGGAAGAAGAACGAAAGTAAGACCAATTCAATGACTTTTTTGTGTCAAAGGAGTAGCAGAGATCCATTTGTTTCAATAATACAATTCTATTCTTGAGTAATTGATTTTAGAATTTACTATTGTTTGTTTATATTAACCTATAGGCTTCAAAACTACTCGACAAAATTGTACCATATTAATACTACTATTACGACCACCATTACTACTTCTATTGCTACTACTGTTTATATTAAAATAATGAACACTTATATGTAGCCGTTATAAATAGAGATTTATTTTCTCTTGTGGAGAAATATCCTTGCTAGGTGACTTGGTTACACACTGACTAATCATCTTGCAGGGTACGTTTATTCCATTTGTCCCCTGAAGAAATACTTCAGTTTCTTTGAGAATCTTAGTCGGTCAGTAGAGACAACCTTGAAAGTAACGAGGAAAGACGTCCCTTTTTTTCCTTTTCTCTCCTTTCGCTGTTTGCTGGACACTAAAACATCAACTATCTTCCTTTGCTCTGGGGATCTTTTTATATGATCGCACACTTGTGCAAACTTTTTGACCAAGTCTAGGGCTTCCCTTAGTTCACTCGGTTTTCTTTCCAGAACCTCTACCCCTATATCATGGTTGGTGATCGCCTCGCACAACACCTTCATCAGCAGCCCTTGAATTGTTCCGCTCCCCTAGTGATTCCTCCAGAAACACACGCCTTGCTAAGCTTGTGAGTCTCTCACAACTCAGCATCAATTTCCTCTGCATCAATTTCTTCCCCCATTTCTAGCTCCAACAATTCTGCTAAATCAGCCATACTAAATACTCTATAGACATTCTCTTTCTCTCTTTTTCTTCCTCCAAAATTATACACTATCTCTTGTCTCCCCCCCCTCTCTCAACCTTGCACAACCAACCAAACACAATAACAACTGCCAATAACAACTGACAAATCAACAAAAGAAAAGATCAAACAAAAAGGTCCACACATGATTGACTCCTCTGATAAAGTTTTTGTGTGTTTTCGTTGTTCAATAGCTCTTTATTCTCCATAACATTCTGTCAAATCCTGTCGCAACAACCACCGGGTCGAAATCCTAGGTCACAAGCACCAATATAACACTGCTGTGGTTTGACAAGTCTTTATACGCCATTCTAATGAGTGACGGGGCTGTGACCTCAAACGAACAGCCAGTCATGCAATGCCATTACACTTCATCAAATGAAGAAGAAAATAATGCTCTTTCAAAACGAGAATTCACCATGTCACAGAGCGATCACATGAATGGCACTCCAAATTGCTTCCGTAGCCTCACTATTTTCTAGATCTGCCCCCCCCTGGGTAACTACTAGCTGTTTGTAGACCTCGGAAGAACGCTCCAGGGAAATTTGGTTCTAATGAAGAAATGATATAAAAAACTGAGACATATTTTAAAGCTAAAAAGACATTGAATTATTAGTGAGACATTGGCACCAGTGTATTACTCTAGAAGGAGATTATGTTAGCAAATAAAATCGAATTTTGACTTAAAAAGTTATTGTTTTATTACGTTCGGGACTTATCGAGTGGTGTGGTATGTCATTGCCATGAGGTTTAATGAGGCAAATATTCGCAAATGTGTTCTTCATTATAATTTCTAGTTTTTGAAACATTATTTTGTAAATGAATTAAAAGACATGTCGTTTCTAAATGTCACAACATTTCTGTCTGTCTGTCTGTCTGTCTCTTTCTCTCTCTTTTAACTCTTTCTCTCCATCCATATATCTCTCTAATAGGAAATAAAGAAATTAAATAAGGATTTTTTTTGTCTTTCAGAAAAAAACAATCTGGTTTGACACAAACTCAACTTCCACCAGTTCAGCCACGCAGGCAACTAGGGCCATATATTTCTAGGGGTGGTTTCAATTTGCGTCCAAGAAAACTGTAGCTGGATATAACGTCTATAACTTGATTCATTCTGAATAAACTATTATTCATTATCCTAATGCAATACTTTAACCAAATAAGAAACATCAGTGATGTACCCGTGAATGAAAATGATTTAATTACAATAAATGTGATAATACTTGTTCTTTTTATTGTCATCGATAGCTTTTCTCCTACAAAACCAATAGCTCTACTTATTCAGTGTTGAACGGGTGGAAATCTTGCAGAAAAATAATATTATCTAATATATATAATCAAGCCAGTTAGATTCACTACGTTTGTCATTGATAGCTTTTCTCCTACAAAATGAATATTTTATTCTGACTAGCAAATTACTTACGACAATTATTGGTCTCTGTTCTGAAGTATAAAACTGTATATTCAAATCGATTTTATCGATTACATACAATAACCGTCGGATATCGCCGGTATACACTGCTTAATTTCATTGGTTAATCATCTATGCTCATTATCCAATCACATCAATACATTTGTTACAAATGAACGTAAATGCCATCAACATGTCAACGTCATCTCATCAGCGGATTAAATATTGGTGATTTTATTATTTATTATTATATTTTTAATTACTGGCTAGATTTAAATTCTAACCATAATTCTAAAAGGCTACCCAGTTTCGTCCGTAAGGGGGACCGATTGGTAAAGAAATACAATAGCTTCTAAAGTTGATTTTGTTCTTTCATTGCCAACACCTTATTTTATATTATCCTCACACGTTGTCAATAAAAATGAATTATTTTGTATGGCCTCACTTTGTCATTCTTTATTTTGGTATCACCTTTCTCTTGTTGAAACAAATCTATCATTAGAATAAATAATAAAACGCAGCTAAAACCAAGTAAAATTAACATGGCTTTACAGTTGACATTTATAACGAACAGCAACGTAACATAACACAAAACATTAAAAAAAAAAAAGCAGTTTTTATTCTACCTTTTAAAATAGTGTTTAAAATATTCAAAATGGCGTGACTGTGATTATATTCAAGTTACCTCCCTTGAACTACACTAGCGACGAGTGAAAATAACTCTTCAGTTTCGAAGTACAGAAAAACCCATATGGAATATTTTTTTGTCTTTCTTAGTTGAGTTCCGAAGTCAGTAATTTATCTGCTTGACTCGATTTAAGCAGATAAATTACTGACTTTCCATTATTAACGATTACTATATTGTCCAATTTCTACTGTTCACTCTTTAACCCTTATCCTCGAGTGGCCTCTTTGCCTTGATAAGTGGTAATGCCTATGTAAAAAAAAAAAGCCCTAAAAAACTATCCAGGTTGCAATGGAAGGAATAATCAGTTTATAATTGGTGGAAACAGATAGATTTGTGCAAGAGGATGTAAGGATGTAAGAAACACATTTAGTCTTCCTTTGGATGGAATACACTTTTCTCAAGAAAATGATGCGACAAAAGTCCTATGACGACCAATGTCTAACAAAATACAAGCGCAGGTTTTTCGAAGGTAGAGATTTCATGACCCTTTTTATTAAGTATAAAAGTAAATTATCTTGTTCTAGTGGAGTGCTTCACTATAAATTGAGGCATCGTTCTGCAAAAAAGGAATTAAAGAACTAAATAAGGGGAGTTAACTCAGATAAATCAACAAGTTGATGAAATGAGAAAAAATGATTTCATGGGCGTTTTGGTAAAAGGTGTCACTTATCTTGGATTTATTTTGTCTCAGTCAACTGCCAGCGTTTCTCTACAAACTGACGAACTTTGTTTTAACAAACTACATACATAAGGGGAGATAACTAATGTAAATCAACCAACTGGGAAAATTATGCTGCAAACATTTTTTAAGATGTTGTCGTCTCACCATGTTTTGGACAACTAATCCTCTGGCCGGCTTTAGGTAGGATTGAAACTGCTATGTTCAGACAATGCTCACCTGGAACTGTAGAGATTCAATGCCTCAATCCACTGCGCCATGGATCCCAAATAAAAAGACCAAAAACTCCAACCTTAGATAGTGGTTTGAATCCTACCCAAAGCTGGTCAGAGAATTAGTTGACCAAAACGTGGTGAGACAACAACAACAACAACAACAACAACAACAACTATGGAAGTCAGTAATTACTGAGTAAAGGAAACTCAGCATTTCTATCCTATCGCAGTTAACCACCTGACGAAAGGAGAAGTTTGCCGAAACATAACGAAACACCAACAATGAAGATGAGGATAACAGTCTACAAACAAATAAATAAATAAATAAATAAGTAAATAAATAAATAAATATACAAATTACTCACTTCAAAGGATTGCAATAATAAAAATAATATACCATTCAGTATGAACCCGGCGATGGAAGACAAGATCAAAACGAAAAACTTGAATTTATAAGACCAAAAAAATCCAACCTTGATCGACCTTTGGGGCCCATGGCACAGTAGATAGAGGCGCCTCTATCCACTATACCTACGGTTTCAGGTGAGAATTGTCTGAAGATAGCGGTTTCAATCCTATCCAAAGCAGGTCAGAGGATTAGTTGGTCAAAACGTGATGAGACAACAACAACTATGGAAGGCAGTAATTACTGAAGATACAGTAAACCACCTGACGAAAGCCAGAGGAATAGCTGGTTGAAACGTTGTGCAACAACAACTATGAAGATGAGGATAACAAATGTTTGCAAATGAACAAATAAATAAATATCAAAATTACTCATTTCCATGGATTGCAATAATAAAAATAAAAATAAATAAATAAATACACAAAATACTCATTTCCATGGATTGCAATAATAAAACTAAAAATAAATAAATAAATATACAAATTACTCATTTCCATGGATTGCAATAATAAAAATAAAAATAAATAAATAAATAAATAAATAAATATACAAATTACTCATTTCCATTGATTGCAATAATAAAAATAAAAATAAATAAATACATGTACAAATTACTCATTTCCATGGATTTCCATAATAAAAATAAAAATAAAAATACAAATAAATAAATATACAAAATACTCATTTCCATGGATTGCAATAATAAAACTAATAATAAATACATAAATATAAAAATTACTCATTTCCATGGATTGCAATAATAAAAATAAAAATAAATAAATAAATAAATATACAAATTACTCATTTTCATCGATTGCAAAATTAAAAATAAAAATAAATAAATAAATATACAAAATACTCATTTCCATAGATTGCAATAAAAAAAATAAATATAAATAAATAAATAAATAAATAAATATACAAATTACTCATTTCCATTGATTGCAATAATAAAAATAAAAACAAAATAAATAAATATACAAATTACTTATTTCCATGGATTGCAATAATAAAAATAAAAATAAATAAATAAATAAATATACAAATTACTTATTTCCATGGATTGCAATAATAAAAATAAAAAAATAAAAAATAAATAAATATACAAATTACTCATTTCCATTGATTGCAATAATAAAAATAAAAATAAATAAATAAATAAATATACAAATTACTTATTTCCATGGATTGCAATAATAAAAATAAAAATAAATAAATAAATAGATAAATATACGAAATACTCATTTCCATGGATTGCAATAGTAAAGATAAAAATAAATAAATAAATATACAAAATACTCATTTCCGTGGCTTGCAATAATAAAAATAAAAATAAATAAATATACAAATTACTCATTTCCATGGATTGCAATAATAAAACTAAAAATAAATAAATAAATATACAAATTACTCATTTCCATAGATTGCAATAATAAAAATAAAAAATAAATGAATAAATATAAAAATTTCTCATTTCCATGGATTGCAACAATAAAAATAAAAATAAAAATAAATAAATATACAAAATACTCATTTCCATGGATTGCAATAATAAAAATAAAAATAAAAATAAATAAATAAATAAATAAATAAATATACAAATTACTCATTTCCATGGATTACAATAATAAAAATAAAAATAAAAATAAATAAATAAATAAATAAATATACAAATTACTCATTTCCATGGATTGCAATAATAAAACTAAAAATAAATAAATAAATGTACAAATTACTCATTTCCATAGATTGCAATAATAAAAATAAAAATAAATAAATAAATATACAAATTACTCATTTCCATGGATTGCAATAATAAAAATAAAAATAAAAATAAATAAATATACAAAATACTCATTTCCATGGATTGCAATAATAAAAATAAAAATAAATAAATAAATAAATATACAAATTACTCATTTCCATGGATTGCAATAATAAAACTAAAAATAAATAAATAAATATACAAAATACTCATTTCCATAGATTGCAATAATAAAAATAAATAAATATACAAATTACTCATTTCCATGGATTGCAATAATAAAAATAAAAATAAATAAATAAATATAGACATATACTCATTTCCATGGATTGCAATAATAAAAATAAATAAATAAATATACAAAATACTCATTTCCATGGATTGCAATAATAAACATAAAATGTATAAATAAATATACCAATCACTCATTTCCATAGATTGCAATAATAAAAATAAAAATAAATAAATAAATATACAAAATACTCATTTCCACGGATTGCAATATTAAAAATAAAAATAAATAAATAAATGTACAAATTACTCATTTCCATGGATTGCAATAATAAAAATAAAAATAAAAATACAAATAAATAAATATACAAAATACTCATTTCCATGGATTGCAATAATAAAAATAAAAATAAATAAATAAATATACAAAATACTCATTTCCATGGATTGCAATAATAAAAATAAAAATAAATAAATAAATATAGACATATACTCATTTCCATGGATTGCAATAATAAAAATAAATAAATATACAAAATACTCATTTCCATGGATTGCAATAATAAAAATAAAAATAAATAAATAAATATACAAAATACTCATTTCCATGGATTGCAATAATAAAACTAAAAATAAATAAATAAATATACAAATTACTCATTTCCATGGATTGCAATAATAAAAATAAAAATAAATAAATAAATATACAAAATACTCATTTCCATGGATTTCAATAATAAAACTAAAAATAAATAAATAAATATACAAATTAATCATTTCCATGGATTGCAATAATAAAAATAAAAATTAATAAATAAATATACAAAATACTCATTTCCATGGATTTCAATAATAAAACTAAAAATAAATAAATAAATAAATATACAAATTACTCATTTCCATGGATTTCAATAATAAAAATAAAAATAAATAAATAAATAAATATACAAATTACTCATTCTAAGGGCGGTAATTAAACTCGTAAATCAAATAATAAATAAAGCCATGACAATTATCTCCCCTTAAAAACTTGCAAAAAAAAAAAAATACTCTCTCTCTCTATAGATATTAACTGTAGCGTCTTTAAATCAAAATACGCTAACGGAAACAATTTACTGCACGAACGTCGCCCTTTTAAAATTCATCATTCAATAAAATAAAAAGCTATAGCAAACATCTAAATGACTACTTTAAATACAGTTCCTGATTTCAAAAGAAGAAAAACCAAAAGGTAATTATATATCTATATATTTTTAAATCAAATTTATTATGTAAATTCAAAAAAAAATATATTTTTTCTACTCATTTCTATCTCTAACCTATACCAATTTTCTTATTAATTTTCTTATAAATTTTAAATCCAAACCTTTTACTTCAATTTTTCAGATTCATCTGGCTAACTTTTAATGCTAGGTTTATTTTTGGTGTCTTTTCAATTCAATAGAAATCCTCCTAAATTTGCTGATGAGGAGACCGTGCTTACCAAAAAAACTATGTATAATTGTTCTACGTGACTTCATGTATACCACAAATAAAAAGCACGGATTTCCGAAACGATCGTACAGATAATTGACTTTGTTGTTGTTCCTTCTTATGAAACTGATTTTTAATTTAATTAAATTTTGATTTTTAAATTTAAAAATTTTTTAAAATTTTTAAATTATAAATCACATTACTTAATATTGAATTAGCTCTAGGACATTTAACTATCGAGCTTATTATATATCTAAATTACAACGAGCATTTCCTGTATTTTAATTAAACTAGTAATTTCACTATTACATTAAAATACACTTAGCTCTTTAGACTATTATTCTAATCTCCTTTAAATTATATATATATATATATATATATATATATATATATATATATATATATATATATATATATATATATATATATATATATATATATATATATATATAACTTGAGTTTCTTCAGCTATAATCGAAACCGAAAGTAAAACTTATGAAGAATTCTTGGAAAATTATTTATTACCAGAGATGGAAGATTAAAACAATTAAAAAATATTTGGAAGAAAAAAGATATAAGCCTGGCACACAGAATAACACACACGATATCGTATTAATATACAGATGATTACAAAAGCAATTGGAAGGTTCTATTTATAAACGGGAAGGGTTGATAGAAACTGACCAATCAAATCAAATCTAAAATAACTTACAACTTAAAAATTACTTCATAAATTTGTTCCATTCCCATCAAAACGGTTGCAGCATTGTGGAGTCTTCCTTCACAGAACAGCTACAAAAATGAAATACGGCACAATCCCCTTATAAGTTTTTGAAGATAAATCTACTTACCATATATATTCTAAAAATACAATAATTAGAGTACTTGGACATGTATATTTTATTTTGATCAAAGAAGATATAACATTACTATCGGGTCTGTATTCGTTCCAGGTATCGATAAAAAAAATACACCACAATACGTTGGAGATAGAAACTCATGATAATTTAGCAAATGATCTAGAAACCGGGGTTCAATCTTCGCTCGAGTCAGAACAAAAACTTTAAAATGATTTCTCTCCCCCCCCCCCCGCCTAAACCCTTGAAAAACACAATCACTTAACAATAATGCTTACAAAAGCTTACGCAACCTCAGCTATTTTAAGCCATATTTTAAAGTATTGTTTTATGGCGATCTATATATATATATAAGCGAAAATGTGTGTATGTATGTATGTTTGTATGTATGTATGTGTGTTTGTGTGTCCGCTAAAAACTTTCGACACACAGAACAAAAATTCACAAACTTGGTATCATATTGAAGCTCCATCCTTCGCACGAAAAATATCGAAAAATTGGTCAAAAACGTTCATTTTTTTACCCCGAAATCGACAATTTTCTACAGGGGGGTCAACAAAAACCGTCCTTTCATGACGAGATCGGTTCTACGCATGCGTCAGATGACGTCATGGCCTGATTTACTTTAAATAGTTGAAGAACTGACTAAATTTCATGTACGTCGTGTTAGTTCAGTTGGTTAGCGCGTTGGGTCATTATCTAAACGTTTTGGGTTCGAATCGTGGTGTGAGATGTCTTTTTTATTTTTCGATTTTTTAAATTTAAATATTGAACCAGTGTTATTTAAGCCATTTTTCACGTAACGTTCGTTTTTCTGTTTTCTTTTTTTACTTCGCTTATCCATCCCCGACCACACACCCAAAAACACCCGAGTACCCACTGATTTTTTACATTTTAATATCGAAACAGGCTTATTTAAGCCATTTTTCACGTGTTTTTTTTAACGTTCGTTTTTCTGTTTTCTATTTTGGTTTTGTTTTTCAGATTTTTACATTTAACATCGTTCGTTTGTCTTACGTTAGTCCCCCCTTCCGCTTAAGTTTTAACGTTCGTTTTTATGTTTTCTTTTTTTACTTCGCTTATAACAAACAAACCTGGTTATTGACCTCATTAAAAACAACTGTTGAATAGCTATTGCTTACGTCATCATCGCCATAACGCTCGCACAAAATCTTAACTCTACGACTTCCGTGCGGGCACCTGTCAATTTTGTTCTTACTTAAATAAATTCAAACATCTTTCAGTAACTCATTCTGGCTGGCCGAACGGTTCATATTTTTTCACATTTTATTTTCCAACTTCGCCTCAGGGCTTCGGGTTCGATCCTACCAACTTACCAAAACTTTTTACCCCTCCCCACTCCGGTTTCTTTTTTATTTAAGAGCACACACACCTCGAAACACACGGGCAACGCCGGGTACCCCCGCTAGTCTATATATATAAAAGCGAAAATGTATTATGTATGTATGTGTGTATGTTTGTGCGTTTGCTAAAAACTTTCGACAGACACAACAAAAATTCACAAACTCTGTATCCTGTTGAAGCTCCAGCCTTCGCACGAAAAATTGGTCAAAAACGTTAATTTTTTTACCCCGAAATCGACAATTTTCGACAGGGGGAAGGTCTACAAAAACGGTCCTCTCGTGACGACGACCGGTTCTACGCATGCGCCAGATGACGTCATGACCTGATTCACTTTAAATAGTTGAAAAACTGACTAAATTTCATATACGTCACGTTAGCTCAGTTTATTAGCGAGTTGGTTCGTTATCTGAACGTTTTGGGTTCGAATCGTGGTGTGAGATGTCTTTTTTTTTTCGATTTTTTTAAATTTAAATATTGAACCAGTGTAATTTAAGCCATTTTTCACGTAACGTGCGTTTTTGTTTTTTTTTTACTTCGCTTATCCACCCCGACCACACATCCAAAAAACACCCGAGTACCCACCGATTTTTTAAATTTTAATATCGAAACAGGCTTATTTAAGCCATTTTCACGTGTTCGTTTTGCTGTTTTCATTGTTCGTTTGCCTTACGTTAGTTTTTTTTTGTGTTTTTCTTTTCGATGTTTTGATACCCCCTCCCGCTTAAGTTTAAACGTTGTTTTTTTTTACTTCACTTATAACAAACAAACCTGGTCATTGACGTCGTCATCGTCGTTGTCGTCGTAATGCTCTTTTGTTACGTTGCGCAGGACCCCAGGTTGGGAACGGTAGTAGTTAGTAGGTTTCCCCGGTTGTAACAAAAACGCAGTAGCCGTTAATTTCATTGATCGTCTGCTAGTTTAACTTGTTTATGACTCGAGCTAAACGGTTGTCATGGCAACTGCTAAGACAGCATGGTTATTTCCCTTTGACCGGGCATTTTTCACTCGCGCTGACTTATCAATCGTCAAGCTTGTCACAACAACGTCGGTATCTGAAACAAAGTTTTGACATGCACATAACGATCTGGCGTAACTCAGAACATAAATCAAAGACGTAAGTCACGATTGCTTTTCGTATAAAAATATATTTTTAACTAATGCCGTACATAAAGTGTTATCAAATAGTTCATCTCTGCGACTTGGCTTTCCTTTCATTGAGCGATCGGTGGGGGGGGGGGAGAACGTGATTTCACTTTGACAATCGCACATTCTTCGGCGGTCCTCAGACCTGCTTCTTCTCCTCTTGACTCCAAAAATCACGTCATTATATTGACAGAATTTTTGTTCCAGTATTTTTCCACTATTACGATCTCTGCTTGCTTGCCACTGATTGATTAATTCATTTCTATTGTCGATAATTGATTCTTCAATTCCAAGGCAAGTTTTAGTTTTGTTTACAAATGCATTGCTTGCATTTGACCCAGATCTCCAGTAACCCATTTTTTCTTAGCTGGGCGTCTATTGTTTTTGCTTATTGCACATGCCTTCACAAACACGTTTCCAATAATTGTTTTTCCAGGACATTCCAATCTTTCTTTGTTCTCGCAAAGGAATGTTCCCTTTCAGCAAAATATGCGATCTCCCCCACAATCACTTCACTTTGTAAACAAAAAAATCGTTGTTCGATTTTTCTGTTTACGCCGTAATTATTTTTGTCACTTTGTACTGGTAGACAATCGATATTCGATGCCCTCTTTTCGAGTTTCTTAAAGGGGGTTTACTTTAACCGTTTTGTATCGGATGGTCCCAGACATCCGCTACATAACACTACGACTTCCACGACGTTAGTTTTTTTTGTGTTTTTCTTTTCGAGGTTTTGATTACCCCATCCCGCTTAAGTTTTAATGTTGTTTTTTTTTATTTCGCTTATAACAAACAAACCTTGTCATTGACATCGTCATCGTCGTCGTCGTCATAATGCTCTACAACTTCCATGCGTGCACCTGTCAATTTGGTTCTTACTTAAATGAATTCAAACATCTTTCAGTAACTCATTCTGGCTGGCCGATTTTATTTTCAAACTTCGCCTCAGGGCTTCGGGTTCGATCCTATCAACCCCCCCCGGTTTATTTTTTATTTAAAAGCACACACACCTACAAACACCCGGGCAACGCCGGGTACCCCCACTAGTCCTTATTGAAAAAAAAAATGATTTATAAATTGACGCATTAGGTATGAACAAAACATAAATTGTGTATTTTTATGACTTGAACAGTGCAGGTTATAGAGCGAAACCTGAGGAGTTTTAGGCACTAAAATTTTTTTTTTGATATTGTCAATCATCATCAATAATAATCTGCAGAGACGGTACTTATTAGCCCGAATCTCTCCTCCTTTCTTATTTCCTTGATTTAACGAGAGAGAGAGAGAGAGAGAGAGAGAGAGAGAGAGAGAGAGAGACAGACAGACAGACAGACATACAGAGAGAGAGAGAGAGAGAGATCTTACTGAAGTTTTGTATGAACCTTTGTTATAATAAGGTGCAGCGAACTAAGTAGTGTTAGGAACAGTAAGTAAGAAAGCAAAACTAGATAAGTTTTAAAATGATATTAGGAAAAGGCTAGAATCGAACCCAGCAGGCGTTAAAAGATAATAGATATTGAAATCCTAGGAATGCAGAACGATTGGCATTGTTATCGCAAATAACTAAATATTATTTATGTCAGAGATAGATATTTAATTTAGGGATGCAGTCGATTGTTCATTCTTTTAGAAATAACTGGATATTAAATAGGTGAGTTAAAAAATTTGAACAATACGAGTTTTAGAAATAATTAACAAAATAGTTTTAAAAGAACATTCTTTTGTTTATCAGAGGTGTGTAGATACATGTGCAAAGGGCGCGGGTAAATTGAAACGTGATAAAGTCAAATTGGTTGACCACACTTCTGATGTCATAAAAAAAGGAGATTCTCAATATATTGAGAGAGGGTTCGAAGTTTGAGATAATCGGAATCAGAATCACAGTCACAGTCACAGAAAGCCAGAGAGGCTCAGAGAGAGTCGGTCAGATTGGAAGCTGATGCCCTCTTGGAGGCAAGAGGGAGGCAGAGTAGACAATGTAGTCGGAATAAAAAATCATATATATTTGTAAACTTGTCTCGTTGTCGTCGTCATTACCACTGAAATGTAAATGTGTTTTGATCATCGTCTTAAAACGAACTTTGTATAACTCCCTCAGGTATTATGTGTCATCTCCCCCATCATTAAGTAATGACTCTCCCCTTCTCTGAAGAGTTAAAAGTGAAGTATCTCCTCTCTATATGTGTTAATAAAAACTGTTGCATAAATGTCTCAGCTCCATATTAATAATATGAAGTCCCCAAGAATCGCCACCGTCGTCGTCATGATATAACCAATATATAAATGCCAGTACCATCCATCTGTTTGGAGTCCCTCATTATATGTGTCCCAATATGTACCCCGACTATTCAACATGTCTCCAATATGTACCCTGACTATTCAACATGTCTCCAATATGTACCCGCTACATAACAGCATTATGGTATCTGTTCGCTGCACATTTAGGGATTAATAGAAATTAATACCATAATATCACATTTACACTAGAAGTTTAGCATATATTCTATTTGTTCGTTTTTGACAGGCTAAATAGTGTAATTCTTACTCTCTTTTTTTAAACCGCTACATGTAATCCAAAAAAATGATCACTGTCTGTTTGCAAAGAAACTCAAACATGTGATCACTACAAAATTTAAAAATTTGAATTATTTTCTGAAATGGAACACATACATGAAATCGGTTGCCAAGATCGCTGGAAAGATGGTTGGATCACTCTACCGCTCCAGTAAGTATCTCACTCTCGATGCTATCCTCTATCTATATAAGGGCCAGGTGCGCCCTAGAATGGAGTACTGTTGCCATATCTGGACAGGAGCTGCTCTGCACACCTATACTGCTTTGATAGAGTTCAAAACAAGCTTTGAAACCTAGTAGGCGATGCTTTTTTTTCTTCCCTGCAACCTCTTTCCAACAGAAGAGACGTCGGCCGCCAGTCTGTCTCTGCTCTAGCGCTATTTTCATGGTAAGTGCTGAACTCCAATCTATGGTTCCCACTTGGCAAACTTTCACAAAAAGTACTCAACTAGCGAAAACCACTATATATCATTTTCCTCGCTCTCTATCTGTGCATAAATGTAGACGCAGATTCCATGAACAGAGTTTCTTTCTCAGTACTGCCCGCCTTTGGAACACTGTTTTGCTGACATGCTTCTCGGCTAAATACAACATGGTAGCCTTCAAATCTAATATAAACAAGTTCCTATTAAGTCGTCCTCATAAATTCTACCCAGTTTACATCATTACGGATTACTTCACTGCCACCTTACATTCATTAATCCTTATCCTCGAGTGGCCTTCGGGCCTTGATAAGCCGTGCCCCCCTCCCCCCCCCAGTAAAAAAAAAAAAAATGAAATATCAAATATTCTAATATTCACCCTAAAGGACTTTAGACAGTCTGCTCAACAATTTGCAGGTTTAAAAAATCCCTTAAAATTTCAAATTGTCACAAAATAATTAATAATTATTGATCTATTACCGAAAAAATAAAATAGCTGATTTACGAAGAAACTGAAATACATTATGATTAATTTAATTTTGCATTTAAAGTATTTAAAAAAAAAGTGGTTTTAATATTTTATACAGTTTTAATAATGCAGTTTTATTTCAATAAATAATCGACCTTAAATAAAAACATAATAATGTACAAGTCCCATACAGACGACAAACACCTACACATACACATTCACATGAGAGAATTAGAATGTCGACTAGACACTATCCTCGAGCTTCTAAGGTCTCTCTGTACAGGATTTTTTCAGGAGAAACTGGCATGAGGATACTTTCACCTACAAGTAAATCCTAACTAAATATTAAAAATCACATTTTGTATTTAACAACCCAAATAAAATCTCGTCTGTGTGACTAACGAGGAATTGCGCAGCTTTGCCAAGTGATGTTACCTCAGGTAATACTTCATCAGACTAGACGAATACTTGTCCTGGAATTCAGTAAGACCAAGTGACCACAAGAAAGGTATACTAAAATGGTAAATTGAGGAGAAGAAAATAATGTTCTCAACTTCTTTAATAACTCAGTGTTTGATATATAAAGGAGAATTTTAATAGAATATTTGAATATTTATGTATTTCATGTAGAGATCAACATTTGAAATATTTTAATATCTATGTATTTCATATAGAGATTAACACTTGAAATATTTGAATATCTATGTATTTCATATAGAGATCAACATTTGAAATATTTGAATATTTATGTATTTCATATAGAGATCAACATTTGAAATATTTGAATATCTATGTATTTCATGTAGAGATCAACATTTGAAATATTTGAATATCTATGTATTTCATATAGAGATCAACATTTGAAATATTTGAATATCTATGTATTTCATATAGAGATCAACATTTGAAATATTTGAATATCTATGTATTTCATATAGAGATCAACATTTGAAATATTTGAATATCTATGTATTTCATATAGAGATCAACATTTGAAATATTTGAATATCTATGTATTTCATATAGAGATCAACATTTGAAATATTTGAATATCTATGTATTTCATATAGAGATTAACACTTGAAATATTTGAATATCTATGTATTTCATATAGAGGTCAACATTTGAAATATTTGAATATCTATGTATTTCATGTAGAGATCAACATTTGAAATATTTGAATATCTATGTATTTCATATAGAGATTAACACTTGAAATATTTGAATATCTATGTATTTCATATAGAGGTCAACATTTGAAATATTTGAATATCCATGTATTTCATGTAGAGATCAACATTTGAAATATTTGAATATCTATGTATTTTATATAGAGATCAACATTTGAAATATTTGAATATCTATGTATTTCATATAGAGATCAACATTTGATATATTTGAATATCTATGTATTTCATATAGAGATCAACATTTGAAATATTTGAATATCTATGTATTTCATATAGAGGTCAACATTTGAAATATTTGAATATCCATGTATTTCATGTAGAGATCAACATTTGAAATATTTGAATATCTATGTATTTTATATAGAGATCAACATTTGAAATATTTGAATATCTATGTATTTCATATAGAGATCAACATTTGATATATTTGAATATCTATGTATTTCATGTAGAGATCAACATTTGACATATTTGAATATCTATGTATTTCATATAGAGGTCAACATTTGAAATATTTGAATATCTATGTATTTCATGTAGAGATCAACATTTGAAATATTTGAATATCAATGTATTTCATACAGAGATTAACATTTGAAATATTTGAATATCTATGTATTTCATGTAGAGATTAACATTTGAAATATTTGAATATCTATGTATTTCATACAGAGATTAACATTTAAAATATTTGAATATCTATGTATTTAATGTAGAGATCAACATTT
Source organism: Euprymna scolopes (assembly GCF_053919585.1). Classification (NCBI taxonomy): domain Eukaryota; kingdom Metazoa; phylum Mollusca; class Cephalopoda; order Sepiida; family Sepiolidae; genus Euprymna; species Euprymna scolopes. Next base: position 13,871,576 of record NC_136504.1, on the reverse strand, counting down.
GAAATATTTTAGAATTTCGATTGGAGTAAAATGAAAGAAAAAATGAGAAATGGTTTGCAATAGACAACACTTACCGCTTATGATGCGTACGATTGCCTGTGTCATGCATACTGGTTACACTAACTCTGATAAAATCAAGCAGTTTTTTGCATTGTGGAACTTCAGAATAGGCCGTGAAATACTTGAAATCAATGACGGTTGATTAAAACTTAGACTGGCAAAAGAATTGTATCTGCTAATCTTACAAGCTATTTCGGCTTTGTGATAACAGACACAATTAGAATATGTGGAAATTTAATTTCTTGGAATATTTTATATAATATTTGAATAATTAGAATATTTGAGATTTAATTTCTATATGGAACAATCATGTTGATACATCAGTTTTCGCCAGATTAGCAAAGTTAAGCAACAATGAACCTGGCCTGTACCAGATGGGTGACCATTTGGGAAGGGAAGTCAAGGCGCTGTATGTACTGCGCCAAGTCGTAGAAATTTCCAAGTTGTTATCTGGGGGCGCATTTAACTCAATGGAGGTGATGCACCCCTGATTTAAGATGGAAAGCAACGGGAAACTACCGTCTTTACTTGTCTTCCCGAGATTTCCATCACTCTACAATGTGGAGAGCCGTGGTCACCGATGCTGTTAAAAAAATACAAACAAAAAGACAGGACTGCTGCTGATGATGATAACAGACAAGTTTGATGTAAAGCTGCAAACAAGAAAGACTGTAAGACATGATGAAAACAGACTGTTTAGTTGATTTCTATCGACAGCGGAATACACACATATATGTAGTGGCTTGGTGGTTGTAATTGAGGTCCTGGTAATGGCGGAAGACCAGGTTGGGTTCAAGACATGACAGGGACAAATCAGATCCAAGTTCTTGGAAAAGTATCTATTTCTAAAGTTCTTGATGAGACAGATACTGCATGTGTGACTGTCAACACTCATTTTCCTGCAGACTTCCGTTAAAGTTTCTTTATAGAAATGGACAAAATGCAAGAGTCCTGCAAGCTGAAAAATGCTGGATTGACGACTTGGCTATCTACAAGTGTACATTGAATAGAAACTTTGATTTTTACAGGCTTTTATCTACGAAAGTAAACTATTAACTGAAGCAAATTGTTATAAAACTTTACTTATATTAACGCAATGAAGTTTAAATTTATAAAATGATTAAATGTAAACAGTTTCTAAAGCGTTCAATCTTTTAATACATGAAGATTTACTAAGAATTTTGCAATAAAAAAAATGGCTTTATAGAAGCAGCAGCAGTCAGCAATTTTTTTTTAAATTATCGACAATTGGTTGGATAAGATCTCCTTTTCAGTGAATCAGAAGCACAAAAAATATATGCCAACTTTGCGACATTTTAAAAGCCATTCTTAACATGGGAGGGGATATTGAAACAACTCAAATTCGCTTTAAAATGGTTTTATTAATAAAAATAAAATTACTTGATTAATTTATGTGATTTTTGGCATACGATATTTTCTTTCCGTCACAGTTACGTACACCATACAGATTTGTCTTTATTTTTGTTTTTGCTATAGGGGAAAGGACGCAAAAGCGCTTCAAGCCTTGTATCTAAGTATTAATAAAACTATCATATAAGATCTTGTATCATATGTCTGTATTTCTCGCCTATAAGTAACTTTGATACACATAGAATTATTTCTTTTTAATATTAATTGATTAGTTAGTGAAATCAAAAATGCAATTATGAAAAAATAAAACCTATAAAAAAAAACTACTTTAAAAAAATGCAAATATGGCTATATTTTCAATTATTTTTCTCTAAGCTCTCCAGTCGGCAACATATCTCCACCCAGGCAATGTTGGGTAAATACAGCTAATCTATAATAAAAAAAAAACAAATATGAGCACATTTACTGTAAAGTTATCGATGACAAACTTTCAGAATCCAACTGACTTCTATTGGACGGATGTTGTATGTAATCGATGCAATCAATTGGAATTTCAAGTTTTATATTAAAAAACAGAGACCAATAACTGTTGTGATTCACTTGCTAGTAAGAATAAAATATTGATTATGTAGGTAGAAAGCTATCGATGACAAACTTTGAGAATCCAACTGGCGTTTGGATTAGTTTAAAGTAGACCATATTTCTGCAAGCCTTCCTCTCGGCAACGTGTCAACTTGGTTAAGTGTGAGTAAATAAAGCTGGTTTACAATAGAGAACAACTATTATCATATTTATTGTAAAGAAATAATTTCAATGCACAGACACATCACTAATATTTCTTAGTTGGTTCAAATGTAGCTTTGGGATAATGAAAAACATTTTTATTCAAACTGGATCGTACAATTGTATCAACATTTCAGGCTACAGCTTTCTCAGGCACAAATTGAAACCACCGCCAGTAAAACGAGGCCCGGATTGGTTGTGCGGCTGAATCGGTGGAAGTCGATTTTGTGCGATAGCAGATTCCTTTTCCCTGAAAAACAAAAACGATAGTCACAACTTTATTTTATTTCTTCAGTTCTTATGAATGAGAAAGAGAGAGAGAGAGAGAGAGAGAGAGAGAGAAAGAGAGAGAGAGAGAGTTAGTGTTATAAATTTTTTCTTTTTTAAATTGTTTATTTGTTCGTTTCCAATTAAAATTCCAATTAAAAGCAGCGATTCATTTTAAAGCCTTGGAACTAAGCATTGGACATTCTGCCTCTGTCATCTTTTCGAGATGGTGTTTTGGTGTTTTAATTTATCTATAACTAACTGTATCTACTAATATCTATAACTAGTTGTATATATTTATCTATAACTAACTGTATCTACTAATATCTATGAAAGTGAAATTGTATGTGTGTCTATGTGTGCATTTCCCTATCAAACTACTCTGTTAATTTTCAACCTACAGACTCGAGATTTGACATAAGGAATATTGAGATTTGCAAAAATCTTTTTAATCGGTTTTCGGACAGAAATTCGGCTATCAAGGGGTCAAAGTTCAACGATTTGACCTTTAAAAACTCTCCCAAATTCTTCCACCAATTTTGGGTCTAAACACTTGAAATTTTACATGTCGGTTACTTGGACATCGATCAAAATTTTTAATTTAATTTGAGCCTAAAACAATAAATTTTAAGGGGTCAATGTTGGGGTTAAAGTTTTAAAACATTTGACATCTGCGGTCTCCACCAAATTACTCAGCCAATTTTTGGTTTAAACATTTGAAATTTTACATAAAATGTATTCAGACATAGAGCAAGCTTTTTAATCGGGTTTTGGCCGAAAATTTGGCTGCCAAGGGGTCAAAGTTCAAAAGATTTTACCTTTGCGGTCTCTAATAAACTATTCAGCCAATTTTGGGTCTAACATTTGAAATTTTACATAAAGGGTATTCAGACATGCAGCAAGCTTTTTAATCAGTTTTGGGTGAAAATTTGTCTGCCAAGTGGTCCAAGTTGAAAGAGTCGACATTTGCAGACTCTACCAAACTCCTCCGCTAATTTTAGATGTAGGCTACCCAGACATGAGTCAAAATTTTTAATATATATATATATATATATATATATATATATATGCACATAAAGTTATGAACAGTGCATAGGACCCGAGCAACGCCGAGATGAACTGCTAGTCTATTAATAAGTTAGAAGATAAATCTTAAATCTACCTGAAGTCTATGAAAGTTTTCTTTATTAGTGACGCAAGCTGGTTTTTATTTAAAAAATGTCTCGTGTTATTAATTGTTCGGACTTGGAATAAGTAAAGGTTTCTATAAATTATAGCGAATTATGTGGAGATATTAAGATATTGTAGAAAAATAACAAATAGAAATTGATAAGACAGAAGCAAAGTTTTATTTGTCAGCTTGAATGTTATTTAGGGCCAACTTTTAAAATCCTACCAACTTTTCTATAAATATATGATTCCATGTTCCAGCTGAACATTTTGTTCATACATTTCAAAATGGCCGCTATTTAATGATAACTTTAAAATCATAAAAACATTATACTTTACATTTTAGTTGAGATTTTTAAGTAAAAATGCATGAAGTATCTCATACAACACTAATAATGCATCGTAATTAGAGGAAATAAGTATTCGTACATGTTTTATGAACAGAAAAAAAAAATAGAAATTAGATGATTTGGTTATAGTCAAGATTGTCTGCTCTTTGTGACTTCCGGTTTCTGCTGTCCATTTAGCTAAATAATTAGACATGGCCAAATAGACAATAAAGCCATTTTTAACATGGGTTAAGGGGGAGGCTTTCACGTTATCTGAAAGGAAGATAATTATTACTCACAAGGGACCATATCTTGCTTGTCAGCATCGTTCTGTTTGCGGAGAAGATACCGGAAGTCAAAAAGAGTATATAATCTTGAACATAACCAATGATCCTTATACACATCTATCAGGGCACGTTTGAAATGGTTGTATATCATTAATGACACAAAGAACATAAACATATTATTTAATGAACAATTAAAAATAATGGTACATAAAAAAAGGAAGAATTCTGGTAAGTCATGCAATAAAAAATATATCGATACTAGTGTTGGGACGATTAATCGGAATCAGAAAAAATCCGGACATTTTCAGGTATTGAAAAAATTTGTGTCAATTTTCCGATGTCAAAAACGATTCCTTTAATTACATTTCTTATTTGGAATGGAAACGGCACTAACCCTATGCGGATTTAACTGGCTTCCTCCAGAGGAGGAAGTTCCATGGGAGTATGAAATTCACAAGCGGTCCCCAGTAGCATGTTTTATTTCTGTTAAGGGAGAAGACGGCATTAGGCATTAGATTTTTGCAACTCTTGCAGAGAGGAGGTGTCGACGTCCTCCTATTTTTTATTTGATTTTCTTTAAAGCAAAATCTTCCATTGCTGGTAATAATAATAAAATAATAAATATTTATTGGCTGGAAACTACCAGTAAAATTAAAATCTATGCAAGTGTTTTTATGCTTGGGAAAATATCTGCACATTTAACGTGTTTTTATGGTAATCTGGAAAAAATAACAACTCTATAATTAAATAATTAGAGAATCGGAATCGGAAATTGTATCAAAATCAGGAATTTAGTACGGAATTGGTCATTGTATCGGAATCAGAAAAAAATATTGGAATCTTCCCATAACTAATAGATTCAGAAGCGGACAAAACATTTAAAAAAAAAATAGAAATAAAAGGAACAAACACACGCAATTAAAAAAAATTATCACTTAAAAATTTTGTAATAATTTCGTTTAAAAAGAGAAAACAAACTCATGAAAATGCAATTGCTGTGTTTTAAAATATGCTCAGGGTTAAAATAGTTACATCGACCGAAACGATGTGAAGACAGTTGTCTGAAGAATCCAAACATTACATAAAATATCCTTTAATTTCTCTTATTCTGCCTTTGGGCTGATCTCAAAGTGATCTATTTTCTGTGGTTTCTAAAAGCCCCCCCCCATCCCAAGACATTACCCCCTCCCTTCAAAGGCGATGAAGTGTTTACTACTTCTCGTCTCTTCTCATGGGACACATGAGTGTTTATTGTTTTTAGTATAAACAGTAGTATTTATGGCGATAGTGTTTGGTAGTAGTGGTTGGTGCAATCCTGTCAAGTAGTTTCGGAGCCTATAGGTGACTATAAACAAAAACTAGTAAATTCTAAAACAGATGATACAAGAATAGAATTGTATTACCGAAGTCACAGCAAATTCTTCTCGTTTAACAACAACACAGAGAATGAATTGGTCTTACTTTCGTTCCTCTTCCTTCTTTTTCTGCATATAATATTTGGTTTTCATTTCCTGCAGTTCTCGGACAAGTTTATCTTTTTCATATTTATCTTCACTGGCCTGACATTCCAACATCGTCAGCTCAGCAGCCATTGCCTAAACATATGAAGACATTAAAAAGGTTCACATTAATTGATTCATTTATTTTTAAATTTAAATTTACAAAAATAGCGAAACATTTTCTTTCAATATCAGAAAACTTCAATTAAGATGGTAAAAAAATAAATGTGCTGAACAGTGGCAGATCGTCACTTCTAGGGTTACCAGGTTCAGTTTCAGAAAATTCAGAAATTTTAAAACTTTTAAATCTTCAATAAAAACTGGACACTTTATTTTAAAGTTTCTTTACTTTAAAATTTTAACTTTTTAAAAAATATCGCTAAACCCAAGCAAAAATGTTTTTATCATATTTCAAGATAGTGCGTAATCTATGAAGATAACGAAAAAAAAAATCTATGAAGATAACGAAAAAAAAAATCTATGAAGATAAATAACGAAAAAAAAATCCTTCCAATAAGGATTATAAATTTGAAAGGGATGGAAAGCAACAAAAGTTTGCTTTGTTGAGGTTGGCATCTGTTTAAATCGTGTTGATATATGAGAACTAATGATGGTCTAACAAAGAGAAAAAGCACATATAGAATATATATATATATATTTTGGATATCGTGGGATAGAAGTCTATGATATATATATATATATATACATATATATATATATATATATATATATATATATATATTTCTGTAGAAATATATTTTCTTATTATATATCAATCCTTATATAAGAAGCTCAATGTAATTACAGAGCAATATAGAGAATAAATGACAAAAAGTTATATTCCAAAATTCATGATGTTGACCATCTTATAATTCATTCCTTTAATTCAGTTGACTTATACAATTCTTGATAGTATCTGTCTCATAGCGATTCATTGAACTTTTGAATAGTCAAGTCGCTGCCTGATGATATCTGTTGTTTGATTGAAACAAGTGGCTATTTGTAGCAGCGGGATGTGAGCATGTTTATATAACAATAAACAAGTATTATATATATATATATATATATATATATATATATATATATAGGTTTAATAACTTTGTTTGATAAAAATTCAATATCGTGTAATGGAAAAATATAAAGGTATCTGCAGCTTCTCTTCCAATTTTCGGAATTTTACCAAGTAAAATCACATTTCAATTCCTTTTGACGGATTGATTTCTTCTGATGAGTTAAGGGCATAATAGATTCACTGATTGATATAATAATTAAGTGATTGATTTTGCGCTATGAGACAGATACTATCAAGAATTGTATAAGTCAACTGAATTAAAGGAATAAATTATAAGATGGTCAACATCATGAATTTTGGAATATAACTTTTTGTCATTTATTCTCTATATTGCTCTGTAATTACATTGAGCTTCTTATATAAGGATTGATATATAATAAGAAAATATATTTCTACAGAAATATATATATATATATATATATATATATATATATATATATATATATATATATATATATCATAGACTTCTATCCCACGATATCCAAAGAACTTTTTAACATTGCCTTAGAATTTGCCAAGGCATCCACTGATATATCCTCGGAAGAAATCAACATAATTAAAAAATGTAGAAAATCAGTTCTAATAAATAACAATAACCAATGGATAAAAACTAAAATGACAAATTCGTTTGATTTGGCGATGGGTGCCAGGGATTCTGCAGAGGCATCAGATCTTGTGGGATTATTCATTCTATATACCCTCACAACCATATTTGATACTACGGATATCGACCTATATAGAGATGATGGACTAGTTATAATAAAAGACTCCAACAAAGTCAAGGGAGATAACTTTAAGAAAACCATACATAAGGAAATGAAAAAAATAGGCCTAAAAGTAGACGTATTAGCTAACATAAAAATAACAAATTTCCTGGACGTCATGTTAAATTTAGATAAAAACACATATGAAGCCTACTTAAAAGATAACGCTAATCCAACATACGTAAACCCTAAGTCCAATCACTCACCATAAATTATAAAACAGATTCCTTACTCGATCATAAGTAGACTCAGTAATAATTCAAGTGATGTAAATGTATTTAAGGAATCAACCAATATCTATGAAACAGCCCTAAAAAATAGTGGGTACAAAAATATTGATATCAAATATAAGCAACAAAACACCAATAACTATAATGAAATTAAAAAAGAAGAAAAAAATATATAATCTGGTATATGGCGCCATACAATCAAATGTTAAAAACTAAACTTGACAAGAAATTTCTAGATCTTATAGAAAAGCACTTTCTCGCATACCCTAAAATTATCCTACAGCCTCTGCGAAAATTTAGAGATGATAATTAAAGCACATAATAACAAAATATTAAATAAAAGCAATGTAAACAACAACAAAATAAACAATAAAAAAGTGGACACCATGACAAAAATAAAACTCACACAAAAGACACATATGTAACTAGTAGAAATAATAATAATAATAATAATAATAATAATAATAATAATAATAATAATAATAATAATAATAATAATAATAAACCAACTCTGGACAACAACAACAACTATACTAGAAATAAAAATAAAAATACTAATAACGAACAAGATAAATGCAACTGTAGACACTGTACACTTTGGCCACTTCAAAATAAATGTCTAACCAAAAGCATAGTTTACCAGGCCACAATATTTACGAAAAAAACCCCCTGAATAACAAGAAATATTACGTAGGTATGACTTCCTTAGATTTCAAAACTCAATATTATGACCACAAAAGTACATTCAATAATAAAATAACACTGTATGAAAGCAACACTAGCAAACAAATACTGGGAACTCAAGGAAAGCGGACGTTTGCCGGTAGTCGAATGGAAAATAGTAAGACAAGCAAACACATGTAGAAACTTAGACGATCCATGTAGATTATGCCTTCATGAAAAAATTGCTATAGTATACTTTAAAGAACCCCAACATCTATTAAACTGTAGGAGAGAAATAGCAAACAACTGTGTTCACAGGATAAAATTTACTCTAGGATAGAGATATAAAATAATTTTAAAACTAACAAAAACAATAGAAAATAAAGAAATAAAAAATATACATGCATATACATAAACTATCACACACACACACACACACACACACACACACACACACACACACACACACACACACACACACACATATATATATATATATATACTAACATAAAAAAAACAGGTCAAAACACTAGATATCTACGCTAAATAGCACACACAAAGGAACGGGTCAACCGGAGGTAAAATGGGGCTTTGTCCTGTAAGTGCCTGTTGATTGGCTGATTAGGAAGGGCGCGGTGGATACTAGACAGCTGATTGGCTAACTAAAAACTCAATAGAAGGTGCATATATAAAAACGCAAGACAACCACAAATTATCGCATAAGCCTGAAGAATCCTAGAGAGGATGTAATGCAGAATATTCAGTGTAGCTTAATCGCCATATATATTTTATAACTTACTACTACTATATATATATATATATATATATATATATATATATATATATATATATATATATATATATATATATATATATATATATATATATACACTAGTGTTGGGAGAGTTAATTGAAATCAGAATTGGGATTCGGAAAAATTTGAACTTTTGAGAGTATCGGAATCTGTATCGAAATTAGAAAATATTAGTGCCTATTTTCCGATGCCAAAAACGATCTATTTAATTATTTTATTTTTTGGTTTTATTTTATTTAAAATTTAATTTTCCAAAGCTAGCATTAACATAAAATTATAAATATTTATTGATATAAAACGCACAGTAAAATCAAAATCTATAGATCATTCCAAAAGTATATGTTTTACGTTTGCAAAAAATATATGTATGTAATATTTGGTAATCTGAACAGAAAATGATAAAAAAAATATAATCCATAACTATATATTTAGAGACTTTTAAAGAATCAGAATCAGTAATTGTATCGAAAAAGAGAAAATTTTTTAAATCATCCGATCACTAACACACACACATACACATACATATATATATATATATATATATATATATATATATATATATATATATATATATATATATATATATATATATATATATGAGGATGGGGAAAGACGTCTTGGTTTAAAAGGAACTCTCTTCTCTGTCATAAATAAATTTTGTACCCCTAATAAACTCTGATACACACACACACACACACACACACACACACACACACACATATATATATATATATATATATATATATATATATATATATATCTTTTAATCAAAATTTTAATCTATTAAATTCCGGTAATGTCCATATACCAATAATATGATTCAATTATTTGAACTTCATGATTATCATTTTTCATAATCGAGCATGCATAAAACTAAAATGAGAACATCATACTGTGTATTTTCATATGCGTTACAATTGTTTCATAACCATTTTGACAATTGTAAATATATTATTCAAAAATATTCCAAAACAACTACTCTTCAAATAGTAAAATGCACTATTTATACATGTATGAATATATTCATAATCTCTATTTTAAGAGATCACACACACACACACACACACACACACACACACACACACACACACACACACACACACACATATATATAAGTATGTATATATGTATATATATATATATGTATACATATATATATCCATATTTATATACATGTATATTCATACATATGGTAAATAATGCTATAAGCATGAGGTGATTTTGTTGTAGATACCTAAATGATTACATTACTGAAAGGCACAGCACACATGGTAGTGACTAGTGAGAAAACAAGATTACCATATAACCATTTGGTGCTTGGCTTTTTGGTGCTTGGACCAGGATTGTTGGTTAAACTTATGTTTGAAATATAATTCTCATGGTTAAACGCACAGATATGTATAAATACACCATGTCTTGACATGTCTTCTTTTGTATTTATTTCAAATAAGTTTCAAGTATATTTTCTTATATATCTTACCGAGGATTTTTGTACGGTATTCACTATATGCATTCCCACATTTATATAAGAAACTTTGTAGTTTGTATGCTTACTTACATAAGCATAAAGTGATTACTCTTAAGCTTTAATGTCTATTTAATATGTAAATGGTTACTCTGATCGTCTTCACTTTATTACATAGATATCTTAGATGTGTTCGAAAATTTCTGTGAAGTATTCAATCTTCAGTCGGTTTGTCACGCTTTACTTTTAAAATATCATTTTTATTGGTTAGTTTGAAATAGCATTTTAGCTGTATCTCCACATCTGTATATAAGGCTCTGTCTGTCTTCCGACCATTAGTTTTTATGCTTACGTTATTAATGCTTATTATTAATTTTTAATGACTATTTAATAAGCAAATGGTAACTATGTAACATTTGTTGTTTTGGTGCTTGGACCAGGATTATTAGTGAAACTTAAAAATTGAAATGAATTCGTTTTATGAAGGGATCTGTTCTAGATTTGTTTACCTTCATTTGTTTCACTTTCTTCTTGAAAGTTTGTTGATAAATTGAAAGTTGCTCAGCAACTTCCGGTCCAGGTTGTCGAGCTAGAATGCGTTTGAGTTCAATATAGAGTTTCTCCTTTTCTTGTATTTGCAGTTCCTTTTCAACCACTTCGTCTGTTTTCTTGATAAGCCTTTTTTGTAGATCATGGTTTCGTTGAATCATTTTGTACATGTTAGGATCAGTGCTCTACAAAACAAAGAATCAATTCTTTTATACATAACCAGCTGTCCATGCACGGCATTGTTTTATGATTGTAAATTAATATTACATTTTGATTTATCGTTTCTATTTACTTTTAATAGATACAATATACAATTTTTAATTGTACGATAAAAAAGCGTTTTTTAAATATTCATATTACGATACATTAAAAAATTTACAGCAAAAATGAATTGCCTACATCAACATTAGAAAATTGTGTTATACATCCAGATAACTTTATGATGTTCACCTACTTTTCCAAGTGGTTATAAAATAAGACTTTCCCCTGTAGGTTGGTTTTGTCTTTCACCAATTGCTTTAACTTAACCCTTTATGATCTGAATTATGATGTAGATTGTTAATTTTAGTTAGTTTTTATCCATACCATGATTGTTTTCAAACTGAAAAAATTATGAAGCTCAACAGTTAAACTACCACTGAGAATTCTGGCATTTCATAAACTTACCCTGATTATTATCCATAGTGCTAGAAAAAGTGTGTTTATGACAACAAACGAAATCCTCCATTCTCTGAGACAGATGGCAGCATACCAAATGTAAGCAATGGACAGTTGCAATCTGGAGGTATCTGCCATCTATCCACATACTGAACTAATACGTACAAGGCATGTTTGAATAAATCCCCACTTTATTTATGACGTTATATCCATTATTTACGTTATTCATTTATTTAAGAATAAATAAATTTGTTCAACCAGGTCATAAAGGGTGAACTGACTATTTGAAAGTCTTTCTTCTAACCTAATATATAATATCTTTTTTTTTTCTTACTTTTTAAACTTTTGTTATCTCCAAACAAAACATACTATCGCTGAAGCACAAGGGGCTAATTTGATAGAGGCCAAGTGTATGAGTAGAAAACTTAGGTAGGGATTTGAGCAGCAAGATATTTATTCACATTACATTTAAATTTCTGCATGTTGGTATGGACGAGAAAACAGGAAGAATAGGGGAAATTCCAAAGGCAAGTGGTTCAAGGAAAACTCTATTAAAGTAGAATATTTTCTGCTATTTGGGAACGTCTACAGTGAAGAGGTAGGATTTTGCTGCTATTCGGTGGTTGCGCAAATTTCTCATAGATATTTAAAAAAAAAAAAAAAGGAGCTTTGTTTTATTAGTATTAAATTCGTCCATTCTCATTTAACTACAAACTGGAGGTAATTTTCCAAGGATCCAGCCAGTGTCTTTCTTGTGTTGGGCATTCAGTCCCCCCCCCCCTGCTAAAAATAGATTACGCTTCTATCAGCAAATACACTGATTGAGGACGCGATTGCATCAAGGAGATCGTTTATGAAGATCAGAAATAGCATAGGTTTAAGTATTGACCTCTGGAGCACACCCACGTTAATGTCAGGTTGTATGGCTAGTGTTTTACGGATATTCGACCAGCGAGGATGACTTGGATTGTTTTTTGCATGTAATCACGATTTGGTATTTCTCAGACTCCTCCTCCCTTATACACACTGGTTCTCTAACCAAAGTCTTAAGAAAAATATCATTATTTTTTTCAATTTGTTTTGAATCATGGAATCATTTTAATTTCAAATTTTCATCACCAAAAATCCTTTGACACAACACTAGATGCTGACAATAGGCATCTTACAATAATTATTTTTCATTCTTGTTAGCTCCTTAAATGAAATGGCTTAAAGCTTTGTCTGGGGCGATTTCTATATAAAAAAAAGAAGCGCCATAGACACTTATGAGGTTTTAGCAATAACTTTACTGTAACCTCATTTATTCAATTACAAATTTATTTTCATATTGTTTTGAAGACATGGTGACCATTACAAACGGCGGGGGGGGGGTGAGCATTTGAGAAGACGTTTTCCAAACGTGCATGGAAATGTGGTAAAAATGGATGTACATGAAGGATTTTTCTTTGACACTTTGTGACATTATACAAACAGGCCGTGTATATTGTGTATGTTACCTGCATCGAAACAAAGAATTGGATTGTGGTTATTTGGTACTACATAAATAAATTTTACTAATACGGAGTTGTTTCTTAAAGGAACTTTACCATTATTATAATGCTCATCTTCACACCGCACTACTGATCCTGAGGAGAATCTGGTTGAGAAATTTTGTGCCGTCCTGTATATTCTTCTGACCTAGTTCCCTTAGATTATAACTTATTTTAAATGTTAAAAAACCATTCAGCTTTATGTCAACATCACAAGAGGAGATTAAACATGGGTTAGATACGTATTTCACATTCAAACCTAAAGAATTTTGAAAACGAGGTATTTATAAGCTCGTTAGCAGAAGGGATCAAATTATAGAGAGAGTAAAAGCCGTTATTCCTATGAATAAAAAGTTTCAAAAACAATTTTTTATTTTCAAGATTAAATATTAAATCGTCAAGACCATTCACATCAACCTGATAAATTTGAATAATCTTGAATTTCTCTTGAGAGGACCGTTCCCACGAGACTAAAGTTTATCATGAAATATGCCTGTCATCAGTGCATATTTATGTGTCATAGAAGGATGGGAAAATCCATAAGACACGATGAGGGGGGGGGGGAAGGGGTACGTTTAAAGGGGAAACAATCATGTATTGTTTGGAATTGAAATAAATTGTTTTATTTGAATTATTCGAACTACTGTTCTCATCTTAAATGCTATTCTCACAACGTTTCAGCCGATGTAACCTCCGACTTTCTTCAAATGCATTTTCTTGAATTTGAGAATCTTTCTGTAACAGAGCGCATATGAGCGCATGGGAAATATCAGCAGCAGCTGTAAAATGCAAATGAAAAAGTCTTGTAGGGATGTTAGCAGCAGTAGCCGAAAAAAAGCACATATGCAAATTAGGAAGTGTAAGTGAAAACAAAAAGAAAAAAGGATACCACGTGTCTGGGAGAAGAAAAAGTGCAGTTTCAAAAGATGGATGTTTAAAGTTTAAGACGAGAAATGGCTGTCTACGGCTGGCATGTAGTGGAGCAGCAAGGAAAACGCACCAGGTGAGATGGACATGTGGTAACAAGAGACAGGGAGAAAAAAAAAACAGTAATAAATGACTTGTGTTAAAAAATAAAGAAAAACCAGGTCAAATTTATTTATTTTGTTTGTTCCCTTCCAATTGTGCCAGACAGCATGGGGATCCGAGAGATGTTTGAATTGTAACAAACACAGTCCGAGCATAACGGCCACGTTGCATTTCTGTCGGACTTGAGAATCTGTATGAAAATTTGAATGGAACTTTTTATTTAATCCACAGTGGTAACTTGCTTTAGTACCGTCAGCCATGACTGGGTAAAGGTCTTAAGTAATTTATAATTGTATTCTTTGCACTATCCACACTAAGGAATTTTTTTTTTACAAGGAAATCACCACTTATCAAGGCCTGGAGGCCACTCGGGGATAAGGGTTACTGCGTGTACCGTAATCAATAGGATAATATTGTAGTAATCGCTAGTAATGGAGATCTGATAAAGTGTCTTACTTAAGGGGGCCGTTTATCAGGAATTTGTTTATGTTGGACTTGAAGGCATCCAAGTTGTAGTCAGGTGGGAAACAGGCAAACGGGAGAGAGTTCCACAGGCGTGCACTTCTAAGAAATAAGCTTTGTTCATGGAATTTACATTTTGATTTAAGCACAGATAAAGAGTGGGGGAAATTATTGACAGTGGTTTCAGCTAGACAGGTGTTTTTGGTGAAAGATTGGCAAGGGAGAACCAGAGATTGGAGCTCAGACGAGCACTTCCCATGGAAATAACGATAAAACAAAGACAGGCTCGTAAAGTCCCTTATGTGGGAGAGAGGTTGCAGGGAAGAGAAAAGGGCATCCCCCACTAGGCTACGAAGTCTATTTTGTACTCTCAAAGGCAGGATAGGCTATTTTTAGCAGCTCCTGCCCAGATATGGCAGCAGTACTCCATCCTTGGACGTACTTGGCTTTTATATAGATAGAGAATTGCATCAGCAGTGAGATATCTACTGGAGCAGTAGAATGATCCCACCATGTTTCCCCGCGACCTTGGTAACAGATTTAATGTAAGTGTTTCATTTCGGATCAGGAGTAAAGGTCAATCCCAGAAGCTTGTCAAAACATGGAGCCTCCGCAAGACTATTGAACATTCAACCTCCAGAACACGGTCACTAATTATTATGCTATCATTTTATCCGTTACACAATAAATTGATTATGATTCCTGACACATTACTTTTAAGACAAGTTGTGTATAATGACAGGAAACAAAACTTTATCAAGAAAAAAATGTTTTCATAATAATAATAATACAAAGATGGAGAATCTATTTCAAGACAAGTATGAAAATGGGTCAGAAAGCATCAACAATTTCTACCTTCAATTTTCTCCAACGATGAATGTTTAAAGGGTTTTCAAGTTCTTTTTCCAGAGCTTTACAGCGAGTTCGTTCCATCAACAGCTTTTTCTGTGCCTCAGAGACTTCTTGGCTGAAACGGAATATTAGTCACATTCAAATAATTTCAACGACAACAAAAATATTTTTTTCATTTACTTTTTATAAGGTTCAAATTCTTCTAAAAAAAAAAACGTTGTTATTTCTCAAACTTTCAACAATAAAATTGATACTAGCATTCAGTGTTCGATTTCTATCGCTTCCATAGAAGTACTTCAACATATTGGACACTTTCACATGATCCGTTTTGAAAGGAAATAATGCAAAAAAAAAAAATAGAATCAAGCCAATAAGTTATATTGCCGCAGATCGTTAAAAAGCAAATTGTTCGAATTAGTTACCGTCTTTCTTTCTTTCTCAAGTTCGTTTCGATACACTCGCTTCGTCACTTCCTATGGCAAGTAGGTTTTCACAGGAACGTGTTAACTCAAAGTATATTCAACCAATGAAAATCACTTCAGATTCTAAAAGTAACAAGTCCATGTCAAAATAACAAGAATTTAGAAACTCCTATTATTAGTTTTATTTATTGTCAACAATATCTGTTTAGATTTATTACAATGCCAGTCGTTTCTAATAAAATGTCAAACATTAGTCTATAAAATGACCCCCATTTTTACCCTGAAAATTCAGACATTATAGGGAAACAACCGACCACTTCCTATGCAAATCTTTTCAACTGAAAACCAACATATTAGCATTTTCCAAACATTACAAAAAACATATTAAATATATTCCCAGTTTCTTACCATTCCCCAAACATCTTTGCTAAAGTAGGTAGCATTCCCTCCCTATAAATTATGTACTCCCACACCATCAGTCTACACTGTAGAGTTGTTTACATGAGGGAAAATTTCCTCGAGCACCAATACATTCAATTATTTTACCATTCCAATTCATTAAATCTGCTCACTTGATTATTAGACGCTCTGTGTAACTGTATTTTGTTTAAACGAACACATAAGTCACATATAACCTAATACTGCATATAACCTAAGGCAAGGAAACTTCGCAGGTAAGTCTTTTCCGCTTATGCTGTTGTAGCGGTACGCCAGAGACATTAAAATAAATAAATAACATTTCAGTTATGTGCATATTGCCATATACAACCAAGCAAATTCTGTAGAAATAAAAAGTAAAACTGTCTTTTTGTGCGGACGTATGACAGAGCATAACATGTGACAGGATGTCCACTTTCCGTCAAATCAACGCTCAAAGAAAAACACATTTCTTAGTTCTTTCTGGGGCCACCCAAAAACGTATAAAAGATCAAGCCTCGTTTTACCTCGTTTCTCCATGCTGGCTGGTAGAAAACCAGCTGGGGGCTTTGACCCCAGGCTAACCAACTTACCACAAACATGCACGTTCCATCGAAAAGGGAAAATATGTTTTTGCCGCTCAACATTACTCATCTTTCGAGCCGATCAGAATAACTACTTGAACAATATGCACATGGATAAAAAAGTGATGTTTTCTTCAGTAAATTTCTATATTAAATGTTGAAACTGGTTTTCATATTGTTAATTACTGTCACCTTTTATTTTATTTATTTTTTTTTTTTTTGTTAAGGGAAATATTTATCTATGCTCAGGCATAGGTGAATATCGACCAAACCTCCTTAACACTGTTTTACAAATAATTTAATTCAAATGCTATATTGTTCTTAAATTACACAAACAGCTCATATTTTCTTAGTTTGGCATATACTTCATGTCATAATTCTTGCGATTTAGGCATGATACCTCTATGTATCATGCACGGTCTGATTTCAACATTTGTTTATACACACACATTCTCATATACTAAATTTTTTCCTCTCCTTCAACCGGGGCTGATAAAAGGGAGTGCACATTAGTTTCTTTCTCATTTTCGGCTAAGAGACCACACAGTGAGCTAACTCATTAACAATATTGCTGTTACCACGACTCCAAACTTTTCTCTTGCCCTACAACCTTCACCCCAAGCCCAGAGTATCTGGTGTCAGCAGATATCCTAACTGTAATCTCTGAACGTATATACCATTCACTGGACAAAGCGGGGGAGGGCAGAGCGGTAGCTCTAGATATATCTAAGGCTTTTGACAGGGTATGGCATGAGGGTCTCCTCAGGAAAATTAGATCATACGGTATCACTGGTAGAATACTTAACATAATTAAATCCTTCTTAGATAAGAGAAAAATCCAGGTTGTCCTCGACGGTCGTACAGCTAAACAATATGATATAAATGCGGGAGTGCCCCAGGGGTCTATCCTTGGACCTCTACTGTTTCTGATATTCATGAATGACCTCCCCGACAAAATTGCCTCTGAGATGGGTATATATGCTGATGACACCACACTCTATAACAGGCACGACAGGAAAACAAATGAACACATATCTAAAGTAATGGCAGAAACACTAGAAGATAACCTCCAATTTGTAGTGGAATGAGGACATAAATGGATGGTCACGTTCAATGGAACAATTACATTGAAAGCATTACCAGGGCCGCTGCAAAGAAGGTAGGCTCTCTCTACCATGCTAGAAAACTACTGACATCTGAAAGTATCCTGTACCTCTATAAGGCCACCATTCGCCCATGTATGGAGTATTGCTGTCATATTTAGGCTGGTGCATCTGCTACTAGTCTCTCGCTCCTAGACAAGTTTCAAAAGAGAGTCGCCAATCTGATAGGCCCTGAACTGGCATCTGAGCTTCAGCCGCTGTCCCACCAACGAAATGTTGCATCCCTCTGCTTGTTCTACAAGTATTTTAACGGTGAATGCTCTGACGAACTGCAGACACTTGTGCCCCCACGACGTAGACACCCTCGACAAACCCGACAGGCAGCTAAATCCCACCCTCACACAGTAGAGATCTCTAGATGTAAAAGATCTTTCTATTCCAGTAGTTTCTTCCCCAGAACCGCTAGACTTTGGAATTCAATTCCAGGTCCTTGCTTCCCCAGCTGTACTGACGTGCAGAAGTTCAAGTGTAACATGAACCGATATCTTGCTGCCGAAATCCCTACATAGTACTCCAGTAGTTGTTACCCCTGATAGTAGCTCCCTACACCAAAGTGGCAATGTGCCTTGTTTGGAGTGAAAACGTAATTAAAAAGAATTTTTTTTTAAATAATAAAGTACTCAATCCGACATGACTTCACACACACACACACACACACACACACACACACACACACACACACACACACACACACACACACACAAACACACTTAATGTAACACACACATACATGCTTACATACACACATAGACAAGATCTGACTTCTACACCTGTGTACATAAAGTCATATTCTCATATAATTTTTCTTTTCCTTATAAACAGGACATTCATCATGTATGAACTCTTCTCTCTTCCCAACAACAACAACAAAAAACAATCCTCCTCTTTTATTCTCTTTTACTTACAGGTTAATGTATGTACCCAGAGGACGATCCTTGGACTTTTATTATTCCTGATTTTCATAAACAACCTCACTAATGCAATTGGATCTAAGATGGGCATATATTTGCCGATGACAACATGCTTTGTTCTTGACATGTGAGCAAAACAAACACGAACATATCCAAGGCAATGACTGATTCCTTAGAAAACGAGGCATTTATTAACCTTTTATTTTCGTCTTTAAAAACAAATGAATTCATTTACTTACTCTCTGCCTTTAAATTCACTCCCATTTACGCTGAAGATGGCCCAATAAAGTTGCTTTAAACGTTAGAATAATACGTTGTCTTTCTATAGAATATTTTTGATGAACTGCATACTATTTAAAGTTCTCCATCCCTGATAACCTCAAAAGAGATTTTGTACAGAGGAAGGGGGGGGGCACAAAACAGCGAAAAGGATAACTTGATGAAACTTATACAAATATTTTTCAGGGTGCATTGGCCATCAACTATAAATATCCGAGCAAGGAACGTCTATGTGGACGTCTTTCCACATATCTCAATCTCGTTAAGATTTAGAAGGCTTCAGCTTGTCAGTCACTCCTGGAAAAGTAAGTCGGAACTTATTAGTGAAGGCTTTCTATCGAATCAATTATGCAGCAAAAGATCAGTAGAAATACCTTGTTGCACCTACATTGATTAACTTATAGAACACTTATGGAAGGCCCTGCGAACAGCAATGTCTGACAGAGATGGTTGGAGAGAACGAGTCAGGATAATACAAGAAAATTTTTTAACCCTTCAGGGTTCATTCATAATAAAATCAAATCGGTAAATCTAGTTTGAAAGTTAGTTTCAATAAAGTTGTGCAATCTTTTCCGTGGTTTTTCTAATTGACTTAAACAATGTCAGTTTTAAACATGTCAGTCTCTATGGTACGTCTTCTCTATGGTAGGCCTTTTCTATGGTACGCTTCTTCCAACTCAACCTCTATCCATTCTCTTCGCAGCTTCTTTTATGCACCTGGTATAGTCTCATTTACATAGAAATGGCGAGAGTCTGCATTACACATGTGTCATTGTAAAGCACAAACACAACTGTGAGTCGCCATTTTTTTCTTGTCAAGTGACTGAATACTACAAAGCCCACACATACACACACTAATCAGGTAAGTTACGATTTTCCCTACAGCAACATATATTCCTTGTTGGGGTGAGGTATGGTCCTGTGCAGTTCTAAGAGGTCCAGCTTTGCCTTTTCACATTTCTAGAATGGGTTACTTTATTACTAATCGCTTGAGGTGCCCATAACAAGCAATGTTGACAAAGCTGCCTTGTAGAATGGTGGGGCTGACCAAGCATTTTTTGCAGGCCAGAGTGCTCTTTTTCTCGGGTTTCAAATCCCACTTTCTAGTTCTCATGTCATATCTTCCTGTCGTGGGAAAGAAATAAATAACTTCTCAGTAAAAACTTCATTAAAAATATTTCATTACAGAATTAAATTACACCATTTTAGTTGATTCGTAAACAAATCAGCCATTTTATTCTTTTGTTAATAGTTGAAAAAAGAAAGAATTAATTAATTCGTATTAGTTCTTCTGCACAAAATACTTTTTCAACATTAACTTAACAAAATGTAATATAGCTTAATTACTAAAACTATCAGTTTCATTCTGAAATTACCGTTTGCATTTTTATTTTCCATTGGGATTTCACAGTAATATGGTGGGGTCTGCATTCACGCCAAACATCAATAATCAGCAAAGAAAATGTTTTACTTTATTTTACTTACAACTTGGAAACTGATATTATAGAAAGTAAACAAATTTGAATATAAATTGGTTTTACAGGTTAGAGCAAAAGTTTATTCGTTTTCTCAATTTTCTCGGGCTATACCAGAATATCAATAATATGTAGGACAGTTGTCTGTATGTATACGTCTATCTTTGTATGTACGTCCGTCTAAAAGTCAAAAACGAAAAAACAAATACCACCAAAGTTGGTATTTTTCATGACTGGCTAAATAATCTCAAAAATTAAAAATAAAATATATACTCATTCTTTGAACGTAAACTGGCGCAGATCTCGTAGGAGAGGATGGTATAGGTGTTGGCTTTCCCGCCAAAATCATGTACTAAATAAAGGGAAGTGACTCTGATATTTTTAATCGAGAAATTAATTCCCTTAAGGCAACTAATTCCTTGCTGAATCTATACACAAAAACGAGTTGTGTGTGTGTGTGTGTGTGTGTGTGTGTGTGTGTGTGTGTGTGTGTGTGTGTGTGTGTGTGTCCAGAGATACGAATGGGCTTGGCAGGCAAGTGGAAGGTGAGAAGAGGGAAGGGAAAAAGAGAAAGATAGAGAAGTGACAGAAGTTTTAATGGAAATATGTTATACTTTTGCTCCGGGCAATGCCAGGTGACCTTGCTGGTACATGATAAATAAAAGTGTTTTTTTTTTTGTATTTTTTTTTCTACTTACCGAAGATCATTGACATTACCAACAGATTTTGACAAGATCATTTTCTCTTTCTGTATCTTCCTTATTTCCAACTTGAGGATGCGGATATCCTCCAGACGCTGGTTGTACTGCGTTTCGCCATTTTCCAACGTTGACTGCTGGATTTTGATCTTCTCGAATAATAATCTCAATTCATCATTCCGACGAACAAGTTGGGTACCAAGAATATCACGTTCACTAATCACCTGATTTTGAAATGAAAGCAAACATTAAAATATTTCACAATTTTGCATACGCACATACAGCTGAGTTGGTTTAGAGTTAGTGTGGTAATGGAATGACATGCTAAGCAAGAAAAAAACTACACAGAAATAATTAACACAAAAATACTTAAAATTACTTCTTCAATAGTTCGATCGTTTGCATAAGGGTGTGTTTATCTCACTCCCATCGCGAAAAATGTGACACAAGAGTCGGACAGTGCGATTGGAAAGTCAGTGCCCCAGAGGCGCCAAACTTTCATGTGAAACACTCGTCTAGCTGAAAACACTATCAATAATTTCCTAACTCTTTATCTGTGCCTAAACCTATTCGTAGATTCCATGAACAAAGTTTCTTTCTTAGAACTGCACACCTGTGGAACTCTCTTCCTTTTGCCTGCTTTCCAGCTGATTATAATATGGTCGTCTTCAAGTCCAATGTAAACAAGTTCTTGATGAGCCATTCCCCTTAACTAATCCAATTTACCAAATTTCTACTACTAACAATTACTACATTGTCCCATTGACCACTGTACGCTTATTAACCCTTATCCTCGAGTGGCCTCCGGGTCTTGATAAGTGGTGACTCCTTTGTAAAAAAAAAAAATTCTAACCCTGCAAAAAAATGCGTGTGCAGTCCTATCGGCATTCTCAGGCAGAGGCGCCTCAGGCGATTAGCAATAACCTAACCCCTTCTCAAAGAAAGGAAAGTCTGGGAAGGTGGACCTCCTAGAACTGCACAGAGCCAGTGTTACACTGCATTCAACCGGTAACAGATCATTACAGGAATGGTCTCATCTCATCTTAATTTTGGAGCTGAGGGAAAAATCACCCCACCTCCGTTCAATGAGCCTTTTTATTGAATTTAATTAAGATTATTAGTCAATACATGTGCACGAATATTGAACAATTTTCAGTGAAGACAGTTTTACAGCAAGTAATATTAACTATTATGAACCCGACTCGTTTTATTACAAGTTACAACGTTTCAAATAAAGCCAATTTTTATGCACTCATTGTTTGGACTCTTATTCATCCCAAATTAGTTATATTGCCGCTTAGACATAAGGGGCTACGATGTGAGGGTCAGGGTTACAGTAAGATATCTATTTGCATTACATTTAAATTACTGCATATTAGTTTTTTTGTTGTTGTTTTTTTTTTGCATTTTCACTCCAAATACGGCACAATGCCACTTTGATGTAGGGGGTTACTAACAGGGACACAGGCTACAGGGGTACTAGGTGGGGAGTTAGCCAGCAAGATGTCGGTTCACACAACACTTGAACTTCTGCATGTCAGTACAGTTGGGGAAGCAGGAACCTGGCAGGGAGTTCCAAAGTCTAGCAGTTCTGGGGAAGAAACTACTGGAGTAGAAGGCTCTCTTACATCTAGGGATCTCTACAGTGATGGGGTGGGATTGTACTGCTTGTCGGGTTTGTCGGGGGTATTTACGTAGAGGAGGTACAAGTGCTTGCAGCTCGTCCGAACATACACCGTTAAAGTACTTGTAGAACAGGCAGAGGGATGCTGCACTGCGTCGATGGGACAGAGGCTGACCTATTAGGTTGGCGACTCTCTTTTGAACCTTGTCTAGGAGTGAGAGACTAGTAGCAGGTGCACCGGCCCAAATATGACAGTAATACTCCATACATGGGTGAATGGTGGCCTTATAGAGGTACCGGATACTTTCAGGGGTCAGTAGCTTTCTAGCACAGTAAAGAGAACCTACCTTTTTCGCAGCAGTCCTGGCAATGCTCTCAATGTAATTGTTCCAACTCATGTTTCCTGTGAACGTTAGGCCGAGGAGTTTAAAAGATGTGTTTTCAGATAAAGAGTCTTTGGCCATTGCTATTGGTGGTAGAGAATGTTTCTTGGAGTTATTGAAGGAAACAAGTTTAGTCTTGGCAGCATTGAATGTGACCATCCACTTTTGTTCCCATTCTACTACAGATTGGAGGTCATCCTCTAGTGTTTCTGCCATTTCTTTAGATATGTGTTCATTCGTTTTCCTGTCGTGTCTGTTATAGAGTGTGGTGTCATCAGCATATATACCCATCTCACAAACAATTTTGTCAGGGAGGTCAGTTATGAATATTAGGAAGAATAGAAGTCCAAGGATAGACCAAGTATAGTTAGGGAAGCAAAGAACCTGGGAAGGAATTCTAAAATCTAACAGTTGTAGGAAAACAATATTAGAGTAGAAATCTTTCCGGCATTTAACGAACTCTACAGTGAAGGAGTGGGATTTTGCTGCTTGTGTGTACGTCCAGGGGATACAAGTGCTACAAGTTCGTCAGAGCTCATTTCATTAAAGTACTTGTTAAACAGACACAGGGATGCAACATTTCAGCGATCAGACAAAGGTTGAAGGTTGGTTGACAGTGCGGGACCTATTAGATTGGAAACTCTTTTTCAGACATGGTCTGAGAAAGAGAGGCTAGTAGTAGATGCACCAGCACAGAAGTGGCAAAAATATTCCGTGTATGTGGCTTTGTAGAGATATCAGGTGTGAGTAAGTTTTCTAGCACGATAGAGAGAGCCCACCTTCTTTGCAGCAGCATTGGCAATGTCTTCAGTGTATTGTTCAAGCTCTATCAACCAATTTAATTTGCAAACGTATTTGTACATAAATTACAACAACAACAACAACAACAACAATAATAATAATAATAATATCAATAATAATAATAATAATATCAATAATAATAATAATAATCCGTTTGATTGTTGTCAGTTAAGGAAGTTTCTGGCAAACGATGTTAACTATTATGAATCCGACTCGTTTACAAACTACAACATTTCAAATCAATACAATCTTTATATAATTCTTTTCTACCAATTATATTTGTATATAAATTACAATAGTCTATTTGAATGTCGTTGAAATCTTGCTTCACTTTGTATGAGACGAACAATAGAAATTCTATTGACTATAAGTGATTTGTAAGATTAACAAGATAACAGTGTTGGGACGATTAGTTGGAATCGAGAATCGGAAAAATTGGAAATTTTTTGAGTATTAGAATCGGTATCAGAATCAGAAAAAAATAATGCCTATTTTCCGATGCCAAAAACGATTCTTCTAATTCTGCTTTAGTTTTGTTACAAAACGTATTTTTCCGTTGCTGTTACTAATAAAAAGACAAATATGATTTGTTTTTAAATTACCAACGTAGATCACACCACACCAGTGTATTACTGTATTTTTACGTTTGCGTAAATATATGCACATATTACATGGCTCTTACGATATTCCGAAAATTAAAAAAAAAAAAAAAAAAGAAAAAACACAGGAACTCCACAGCTAAATATTTAGATTAAAAAAAGAATCGGAATCAGTAAATGTATCGGAATCAGGAAAAAATATTAAAATCGTCCCATCACTACAAGATAATCATTGCAGAATTGGATTCAACTTTTTATCAAAGAATTCAGAATGGATTGCAAAAAAAAAAAAAAAAAAAAAGTGTGAATAGAAAAACTAAACACATTGATAGAGAAATTTTTGTGAATGTAAAATTAATGCTAAACACTTGCTTGACTTTATATGCCTCTAAAATAGATGAGATATGGATATTTATGCAGAATAGGAACCGTATCATCGTCGGCAGATTACGTAAACCGCCAGAAGGTGCCGAAATGCTCAGCCAATGAAATCGCAGCAGCCGTAGGTGTGTCAGAAATTTCGTGAAAAATATTGAATAATTCCACCTCTGTCTTTCCAAACATATAACTCCTCGAAAATGTAATTCAAGCCCTTATTTTTTTTTCAATTAAAGGAGCAAGGACCAAGGTTTTATTAAAAAAAAACAAGCAACGTGTTTAAAAAAAAAAAAAAGGTTTTAAACTTCGGACTTTACCGGTAAATTTCTAAAAAAACACTACTTTTTTTGTTTTAAATTTGAATATATTATTAATTGATCTTTTATCTTCAATCTGTGATATATAAAACTTTGGTGATTAAATTAATTATTTACTTTTTAATAGACATTTGAAAATGGGGGGGGGGCGTGAATTAAAAAATAAAAACTTTTGTCTAAAATATTATATTCGGTTTATTGGAAAGAGCATAAAATTTCACACTGACTCTGAAAATATCGTAAAAATAGAATCAATAGAAAAATTTTGATGGATTTTTAAAGTTTAAAAATTGAAAAATACTGAACTCGTAAAATCAATTAATTCCATTACTATTTTTTAAAAGATTTAAAAAAATAATATTTCTATTACTTTTTATACAACTTTAATAGTTTATTTTGGAAGTATAATCCATTACAGAAAATAAACAACCCACTTTTAAAAGAGAAATTACGAGTTTTTTTTTTAATATGTTATTCGCAGTTTCGTGTTACTGTTAGGGGTGTCAAAAATTCCTACAAAAATTCTGATACACCTACAGCCGACAATTGGCAAACGGTATTTTTTTGTTTATTACTTTCTACGTTATTTTTGTTTATTATTTTTTTACGTTATTTTTTGTTTATTATTTTTTACATTATTTTTGTTTATTATTTTTTTACATTATTCTTTTGTTTAATGGATTTTTGACGTTATTTTTTGTTTATTATTTGTTAACGTTATCTTTTGTTTATCAAATAGTTAAATAAAAGTACAGAATAGTTAAAAAGCTCCCCATGCTTAGAATGGTTTTCTAAATAATAACGTTATTATTTCAGCACAGTCTGTAAACTGCATAAGCAATTTTGTTTGATTGAAATAACCATTTGATGACAGTTTTCGATTCGAATTGTTTTTCTTTTTTAAAATTTTCAACTCTTTGCTTAGCGTTTTAAACATTTGCCATCTGTTTCGCTAAAATAAAAAAAAAACAAAACAGAGTTTTCCTTCGGCACCTTCCGACGATAACATGATCTCTATTTTGCACAAACACCTAGAAATTTTCCTATTTATTTGCCTCCCCACGAGAGCAGAGTTAGACACGGCCGGATTTTAATGTGGGGAAAATTCAGCTCTCCGAAAAGAAGGACACTGGATAGGAACAAAAATAAAAATTGCCTCAGTTTAGAAGGATTTCTTCTCCATTAATCGAGGATTGAAAAGGTAAAGTGTAGTATCAGAACAGATACTACACTTTGCACCCAGCCTCGCAGTTAGCTTTGCGATTAGCAAGATAAGAATTTCAGAATTGGATTCAATTTTTTACCAAAAATTCAAAAATTCAGGAATTCAAAAATTCAAAAATTCAAAAATTCAGGAATTCAAAAATTCAAAAATTCAGGAATTTAAAAATTCATAAATTCAGGAATTCGAAAATTCAGGAATTCAAAAATTCAGGAATTCAAAAATTCAGGAATTTAAAAATTCAGGAATTCAAAAATTCAGGAATTTAAAAATTCAAAAATTCAGGAATTCAAAAATTCAGGAATTTAAAAATTCAGGAATTTAAAAATTCAAAAATTCAGGAATTCGAAAATTCAGGAATTTAAAAATTCAGGAATTCAAAAATTCAGGAATTCAAAAATTCAGGAATTCAAAAATTCAGGAATTTAAAAATTCAAAAATTCAGGAATTCAAAAATTCAGGAATTTAAAAATTCAAAAATTCAGGAATTCAAAAATTCAGGAATTTAAAAATTCAAAAATTCAGGAATTCAAAAATTCAAAAATTTAGGAATTAAAAAATTCAAAAATTCAGGAATTCAAAAATTCAAAAATTGAGGAATTCAAAAATTAAAAAATTCAGGAATTCAAAAATTCAGGAATTCAAAAATTCAAAAATTCGGAATAGATTAAGAAAAAATTGTAAATGTGAATAGAGAAACTAAACACATTGTGAGACAAGATTTTGTAAATATAAAATCAAAGCTAAACACAAAAGTAAACACGTTTAAAATGCAAATAAACAATTTACCTGATCAAGCTCTTTCTTCTGTCGACATCTTTCTACGTCAGCATCCATGATGATTTTTTTCAATTTTCTTTTTTCCGCTTCCTGGATATTAATGCAGGCATCCGTTTCCGCGGCTTTGACTTTCATCTTTTGCAGCTCAACTTTAAGCGCATCTTTTTCCTTTTCCACACTTAGTCGAGCCGTGTTCTCTTGAACCAAACCGCTTTCCTTCGATTGGATTTCCTCTTTCAACTGATCGATTTGATGATTCATAATTTTTAGTTTACGTTTTTTTTCAGTGAGTTCATCCTGGAGTTAACAAATAAGCAATAATAATATCGGGGAGTGCATGAAAAAAGATTGTCAACATTTAAAAAAAAAATAATGAAATTGTCATAATAAAGATGAAAACGAAACCAGCTTAAAATTATATTGGATGTTTCATATATCAGAGGACTATTTTCCAGAGAGAGAAAAATACTTGTGTTCATAATTGCAGATTTTATAGTTTGAACTAATTTGCATGCGTGAGCAACTTATTTGTATATGTAAAGACTAACTAACCTTTACAAAAATTAAAAGCAGACGAGAGTTGAAGTTTGGACAATTGAGAATATATATTGATGTAGGAAAATCTTGTCCAATAGAATGCATGGTGGTCGTAACTGATTGTAAAATTTAATATTTCAACGTTTGTTATCGTCATTTTACACATGTAAACAAATTGTGGTCGTTTTTTAAAGCGGTCACTAATTTCAGGCTTAAAAACTAATTAAAAGAAAACCTCACCCTAATCCAGCAGACAACCATCTCTGAACTTAGGGTTAGTTGTACCGTAAGTTTTTTTTTATTATTCTCTTTTGCATCTGAAATTAGGAATTACCTAAAAATAAACGGTTCACCATTTTGATACTTGTGTGTGCCTAAGTGTTATATTCCTAAATACTTAGGAAATAAAGACAAACGTGAGTTACACCGAGTGGTATGTGTAATGGGGTTTATTTATAATACAGAAACGTAAGGCTGCTCGCCTAAGGTAAATAGAAGTACATAGTAACAAGTATGGGGAAGAAAGTCTGATAATCAACACGTAAGACTATCCGTCTTACTGCGACTGCTTGTCTGCCGCTGTCTGCCAAACAGTCCAATATATATATACAGTTTGTAACCGGTGTATAGCCAGTTATGTTCCTTCACAACACCTCCCCCTGAAGCTGAAATCTTCCTGATTTTAGCTTAAATACCTCTTCCTTTTAGGGTCAGGGCTTAATCTCCTGGTAACTTTTCTCTTTCTTGCGCTTTTCCTTCTGGTCAGCGTTACCCGGGGTAAAGGTTTCTGTCCAGCCCGTATGGTCGGTTCAGGCGAAATATTCATTGTTTGCGGTACACACGCTGGTTTTGGTATATCAAAAATATCGCACAATGTTTCCATTGGTGTCTCTTCCACATTTGGAGACAGTCTGGGACGTATTTGATTTCTGTGTCTTTTGCAGACAAAACTTAATCCTTGGATGGTATAGACCATGCTCCCAATCCTTTTTTTGATAATACCTTCAACCCACTGATTTCGTCCATTTTGAAAATTTTTGAAATATACATTTTCACCTGGGGAGAAGCACTTGGTATTAAGGTTTTCTTTTTTGAAAACTTTCTTTTTCTCTGGTAGCAGCCTATCGAAGACAGATCTTATCTTTCTTGCAAACATTAGCTCAGCCGGGGAAGAATTGACATTATTATTAGGATTTGGTGTCACCCTGTAAATTGCTAAAAATGTTTGAATACATTGTTCGTCTGTGTCCGTAGTAAGATTTTTCTTAAGTGCCCTTTTAAACGTATCTACAAATTTTTCGGCCAACCCATTCGATCGTGGATGGTACACAGGTGTTGTCATATGTAGAATATTTAGTGAGTCACAGAATTCTTTGAATTCATGAGCAGTAAATGCTGTTCCATTATCGCTCACTAAGGTTTTTGGCACTCCAAAACGGCTAAAAATTTCATTAAGCGCACTCACAGTGTTTTTTGCTGTTGGATGTCTAAACTTAAATATTTCTGGCCATTTTGAAAAAGAATCTACAATAATCAAGTAAAAATAACCATTTATAGGTCCCGCATAATCAATATGCAGACGTGACCAGGGTAGGTCCGTCTTTGGCCATGGCGTCGTTTTTACTGGAGGATCTCGAGCTGCTAATTGACATCCTCTGCATGTCTTGACACATTTTTCAACTTCCTTGTCCATACCAGGCCAGTACACATATCCTCTCATAAGGGATTTCATTCTCGAAATGCCCGGATGACCTGTATGAAATTCCTTCAGAATTTTCCTCTGTAACGTTAGTGGAATTACGATCCTCTCACCATACATGAGCACATCTTCACAGATGGAAAAAGGCGTTGTTTGATCTACCTTTTTATTTTTTTTTATCCATCCCAATTGATTTTTCATTTTCTTAATGAAAATGTCATTTACTGCCTCTTTTTTTATTTTTTCGAAAGTTACCGGAAGTTCACGTATCATATTACACATTGAACTTGTACATTCACTTTCGTCTTTAAGCGCAGCAATTACCGTTTCTTCGAAACTTTCGCTTCTTTTAGGGATCAACCGTGATAATGCATCTGCGTGTCCTAACTTTTTTGAGGATACATGTTCCATCTTAAACTGATAGTTTAAGAGGGTTACAGCCCATCGCTGTAATCGATTCGCAGTATGTGTGGGAATGCCTTTCTTTGATCCAAATATGGTAAGTAGGGGTTTATGGTCGGTTTGCAAAATAAAAGATCGTCCATGGAGAAATCGATTGTACTTTGTAATTCCAAATATTATCGACAGCGCCTCTTTTTCAATTTGGCTGTAATTTTTCTCCGCTGCAACCAACGTTCTTGAAGCATGGGCGATAGCTTTTGTCCTACCATCCTCATACTTGTGAAGTAATACAGCGCCAACACCGTAATCACTGGCGTCCGTTGCTAGTATTAGTTCCTTTTCTGGATTGAAATGTGCCAATGCTAAGTCTGACAGTAGACATCTTTTGATATTTTGGAAAGCAGATTCACATTCCTTATTCCAGTTCCATTTAACACCCTTTTTCAGTAACTCGTTAAGAGGAGCTCTTAAATTATGTATGTTAGGGATGTAAATTGCATAGTATTGAACTAATCCCAAAAACGATTTTAATTTTGTCACTGAATCTGGAGCAGGCATCTTTTCAATTGCTTCAGTCCTTTGTGGATCCGGTCTTCGACCCTCTTTGTCGATTATTTGACCTAGATATTTAATTTTTTTCATAAAAAAATCGCATTTTTCTGGGCTCAATTTAAAACCAAATTCCTGTATTCTTTTGAATACTTCTTTTACATGCTTCTTATGATCTTGCAAATTTTCACTTTTAATTAGGATATCGTCAAGGTAGGCCATTGAAAATTCCAACCCTGCCAGCATCGTGTCCATAATTTGCTGGAAAATAGCAGGAGCAACCTTTAATCCAAAAGGAAGCCTCTTTAGCTTAAAAATGCCCTTATGAGTATTTATGCCTAAGTATTTGGAGCATTCATCGCTGATCTTAATTTGCAAGTAAGCATCTGAGAGGTCTATCTTAGAAAAAATTTTTCCTCCGTTAAGCTTAGAGAACAGATCTTCTGCGGACGGAAGGGGATAATTATGGTCCAATAGACAATCATTTAAACCCGTTGAAAAATCTCCACAGACCCTTATTCTGTTATTTTTTTTCTTTACATACACGGTTGGACTTGCCCAATCTGTGTGGTTAACTTTTTCAATGACTTCCAGTTGTTGAAGTCTATCCAACTCTTTTTCGATTGCGTCCATCGCTGAAAAAGGCACATTCCTTTTAGGTTTGAATACTGAAGTGGCATTTTTCTTTAATTCAAATTTTGCCTCTGTCTTAATACAGAGTCCTAGTCCTTCGGCAAAAACATTGGGAAATTCAGTTTTCAAATCCTTCAGGAAGTCTTCCCTTTGGTTTGCTTTTTCTGCAGTTAAAACGTTACAAAACGAATTTATGGGTTTCTCCCATAAATTAAACAGGACAATCCAATCTACCCCAAACAGGCATGTATTCTTTCCTGGTACGACGTACACTTTGGATTTATGAGTCTGGTTAGCGAATGTCACTTTGCATTTTAATTCTCCCTTGAACTCTAATCTTTTGCCGCACACACTTCTCGCCGTCTTTCTGGTTTTCGTTAATTCAGGTCGACCTATCCTTTTCCATATATCTTCATTTATAATACTAATATCTGCACCGCTATCCAGAAGCAATGTAACCAGATGTCCATTTATCCGAACATCAACATATTTCCGTCTTTCGCAGCTTTTTTCTTTATTCATGCGAAGCGTATTTACATTATCGGTCCCTTGTCTTTTCTTCTGGGCACAGTATGTTCCCTTGTGACCTCTGAGACCACATTCATAACATATTTTGTTCCTAAACCAGCAGGTCTTATTGTTGTGTCTTAAACTACCACAACATTTACACTTTAGCTTTGGGTCTTTGTATCCTTTAAGGATCCTGTGTTCTTGGAACCTGGACTTTCTTGTGGTCCCTTGCCTTTTTACTTGCTGCACCTTAAAAATATTTTTCTCTTCAATGCGAGTGTTGTCTTTCTTTATGTTAATCAGACGTTGACACTCTTCAGTGACTTTTTGCAATGTTATGTTAGGATCCGCCTCCATAATTGTTAGGATCCGTGAACGTATATCTTTGTCCCTTGGTGCTGTGAGACCTTGTACAAAGATTAAACATTTAAATTGGTCTGCGGAAATTTCATTCAATTTAAATGATTCGCATAAACAGTTCACAGTGCAAGCATATTCTAGATAGTCTTCAGCTTCTGCCTTCTGAATGTTCAAACATTTGTATCTAGAGTGAAATAGGCTATCCCTTTTATCAAATATTTTCGACAAGGTACTAATTGTTTCCTCGAACGAAACCTCCTCCGGTTTTTTTGGTAGAATTAGATTTGCATACTTGGTGTTTTCATCAGTACCCAGTTTTTGTAGTAGCAGGGTAACTTTTTCCTCATCGGTCCAGTCTAAACATCTTTTCGTAAAAATTGTTTCGTATCTTCTGTAGTATGCAGGGAAAGTAACACCAGTATCCGGGGAGTAACGAAATTCCGTTAGTGAATTTGAAATACCCTCGGCAGAAAAATTAGTCTTCTTCCCGGTCGACGTTAGAATTAGCTTTTCTAAATTCTTTTGCTGTGTCGACATTTGTCGTTGTAGTATGTTTGTTTGTTCTTGTTGTGCCTCTAAAGTTTTTTGTGTTCTTTCTTGTTGTTGTTGCAGCTGTTGCTGTAGCTGTTGTTGTTGAATTTGTTGTTGTTGTTGCGCTAAAAATTGTTGAGTCATTTTTGTCTGTTCCTGGATGCTAAGGGCTAGAGCCTTAGTTAACTCTGCTAATTGTTCCATGTTAGCTTCTAGTACAAAAATGTCTTTTCGAATTCTACACAATAATTCCAAAGAAAAATCGTAAATTTACGTATATCGTAAATTAGTAGCAATATGCAGACACAACACGTTTCA
Organism: Euprymna scolopes; assembly: GCF_053919585.1. Classification (NCBI taxonomy): domain Eukaryota; kingdom Metazoa; phylum Mollusca; class Cephalopoda; order Sepiida; family Sepiolidae; genus Euprymna; species Euprymna scolopes. Next base: position 13,838,132 of record NC_136504.1, on the reverse strand, counting down.
ACAAAGTTCATCCATAGTAATTCAACAGGCTTTGTAAAATAATTCTTTTTTTTTTTTTTTTTTTTTTTTTTTTCAACAACGTAAGTTCATACACAAAATATTTCTTACTTCCCACGACAAATAGTTCCAATTATTTATATAAAGGCAATAACAAACAATTAATTTTCCAAAAAAAAAAAATATATGGCTGCCGTTCCCACGTGGCATAAAATGGTACAATAGTCGTTGTATTTATATTTTTTCTTTCGAAACTCGTAATCCTTTAGTGTAGTTTCGAATTCAACTTGCGACCATTTTTTTTTTTTTTTTTTTTTTTTTTTACTTGTCAAAATAAATATAAATTCCACTTTACCTTGAACATGTTTCTATAATTTCTTGTGAGTTCTTTACGAAGAAAAATCCGTACTTTTCGCTACTTTAGGTAGGAAAAATTTTTAAATTCATTGACGCACGTGGTCAAAAATCCTTGTGTAGTTTGTTTTTTTCGTAAAACAAAAAATCCTTGCATTGTACACAGTCCTTGGTACGGTAATTTATCTCTGTTAAGAGAAAGAACATCCTTTCGTCGCCATTGTTATATTCCTAAATACTTAGGAAATAAAGACAAACGTGAGTTACACCGAGTGGTATGTGTAATGGGGTTTATTTATAATACAGAAACGTAAGGCTGCTCGCCTAAGGTAAATAGAAGTACATAGTAACAAGTATGGGGAAAAAAGTCTGATAATCAACACGTAAGACTATCCGTCTTACTGCGACTGCTTGTCTGCCGCTGTCTGCCAAACAGTCCAATATATATATACAGTTTGTAACCGGTGTATAGCCAGTTATGTTCCTTCACAACACTAAGTAAACGTAACGATAACAACTTCAGATACAATAAATTTTTAATCAATTTCTATACTTGAAAATTTAACAGATTGGTAGGAAAATAACTTTTTCTGCATTTGATAAAAGTTGTATATTTTCTCTCAAGAAAACTTATGACAAAGGCTGTTGTTTGTTTCATCTTCTGTCAGTCGTAGTTCTCAGAAATCAAGGGTCCTTATTCCCGGGGCTCTTAATCTCTATATGAAACACACCTTCAAATTATCTTCTTTTTATGCTTGCAATATAAATAGTAAAAACTGCTTAGAGGAAAAATATTAAATCATAAACTAAAAAATAAAAAACAAATTGAACAAAAAATAAGGAATTATAACTAAATGCAGACACATAAATAATTACTTGCTCTGTTATTGAAGTTTGGATGTGTGGAGTTTTGGACAACTTAATTGCTGTGTGAATCTCATACATCGAAATCGTTGGGAAATCTATTAATTTGAATACATCTGATGACAATGTTGTCAATGATATAAGAAAAAAAATTACCCACATATGAGTACAAATACAATGAATAAAGGCAGACTTATTTTCTTCATTGGCTTATTTTAGTAATTACGTTAAATTCATTAATGGGAATACTTAATTTAAAATCTCTTCGAATAAGCATATGAAAAAAAAAACCCGTCAAATTTTGTTTTCCAAACCAATTAGAAGTTGTCAATTCAGGTGATAAATAGTGCACAGAGGTCAAAGAGGTGAGCCGTCGACATTTGGTGACTTGATGGTTGATGTCAGATTGCTGTGGGAGTTTCAAAAATTAAATCAGAATAACATGTCGACTGCATGTTGGGAATCAGATGGCAAATTGAGGGGGGGATGTATTTTTGAGTTACAGGTTCTCTGAGTTTAGAATGCAACTTATGGTGTGTCACGAGAATGTGCTCGTTGCAGCCAACTATAATATAATAATACTATAATATAATAATACTATAATACAATAATACTATAATACAATAATACTATAATATAATAATACTATAATATAAGAATACTATAATATTATAATACTATAATGAAATCACAGAGTTGTCTAACAGAGTGCATTTGTTTAAAGACAAAATGTCTTGTCCATTTTATATGCATTCATTTTTTTTCAACTCGCTGAATTAACCCTTATCAAAATTAGCATGGCTTCCATCTCTGAAGACAAAAGCAAAGAAGAAAAAGACACTTGCACCAAATTCAGATTATTAGTATCAGTATCACAGTTTTATTGATCTAAATACAAAGTGACTGGTCGGAACTCATGTGACCATATCCATAACGCACTACTGTGCAACTCATTTGTTCAATAAGTAGAATTCATCAGACAAAAAGCAATGACATTATGAGTACAAGAAACTATAAAGATATTAGTATGGCTAATACAATATAAGATGAAGTAGATATTGGCAAATATAAAATGCTAATTAACATTTAGTCACTGTATTAACACTTTAATTAATTGACTTACTTGGCATTCAATAACACGTTTGCTGCACAGGTTTCGATCGCTGCGAACGTCTTCATAAAGTTTCTGTTGTTCTTTTAACTTTGTTTCTGCTTCAGCAATTTTTTTTGTGAAATCAGAAATTTGTTGATGTCTCATCTTGACATCTTCCATCAATTGTAAAACCTGCAATATTACAATAATTTAACTTTAATTTTAGCTTTCTCTCTCTCTCTCTCTCTCTCTCTCTCTCTCTCTCTTTCTCTCTCTCTCTGTATATATAAAGAATAACAGAATTATATTGTCATGCATTGTGTATTTACGCAAAATATTCTAATTTTTTTCTGAAGAGTATATGCATGAAAAGAGAAAAAAAAGTTTCGACCGACTATTCTTCTGGCCTTCGTCAGGTGGTTAAGCACAGCAGATTAGAAATGCAGTTTCTCTTAACCATGTGCTCAGTAATTACTGCCTTCCATAATTGTCATCGAATCACCACGTTTTTTGGACAACTAAATCTCTGACCAGCTTTTGGGTAGGATTGAAACCGCTATCCTCAGACAATGCTCACCTGGAATCGTAGGAATTCAACACCTCTATCCATTGTGCCATGGGCCACGAAGATCATAGGAATAGTTGGCCGAAACAGTGTAAAACACTAGCTATGAAGATAAAGATAACAGTCCGCAAATAAATAAATATACAAATTACTCATCTCAAAGGATTCCAATAATAAAATAAATAATACTAAATTGCATTCTTTAGTGAAAAGAAGACGGTGTAATGATAAAACAGAAAAAAAATTGTTAGTCAGAATCAAATATCGATTTGTCACATTCAAATTTATCGCGGTCTAACTTCGAGAGTCTAACTCCATTTTCTATATTAGGAAGGAAGAGGAGGTAGAAATAAAGGAGATGCACATGCGCATACGATTTATATAAAAAAAGATATATGCAAACCTTCTCTGTCTGTGCACTTGCTTCATTAATGTATCTGTCACGTTCCTTTTCAAGTTGGTAAATCAGTTTTCGCTGCTTCTGCGCTTCATCTTTGTGATTACTAATTTCTCGTTCAAGATTCTTTTTATTTTGTTCGTGTAATTTCACTTGGTTCAAATCTTTCTGTCGTTGATTCACAGCTTTCAGTTGCTCCTGGGGGAAAAAAAAAACCCAAATCACTTTGATTTATTATATCGATAACAATATTACTAAAGAGAATTAATCCTGCAGTTTTGTGCTTGAAGTATCTCAACAAAATAATTATTTCTCATCTTATATATATATATATATATATATATATATATATATATATATATATATATATATATATATATATACTAGTAAAAGTACCCGTCGTTGACTGGGTTCAAAAACAACCTACAGAAAATTAACTCTTATTTATGAAAGTATGATAGGTTATGAAAAGGAAGGGTTGTAAAGAGATAGCTTCGAATTTGGGGGTATCAAAACCAAAGCAAAATATGATGAAAGTAAAAATAAAATAGATAAACCCCATAATTTATTATACCATACCTGTTCACACTGAAACACTTATCACAATATTCTGTGGATCTATATTAAAAAACCTTTTAAACTTTGTGACATATTTCCATTCTATGGAGGTCAGGTACGAACGAACACCCCATAATTTTATTATACCATATTTCTTCAAACTGAAACATAATTATCAAAGTATACTTACGAAGATAGATATGAAAAGTCTTTATTAAAGTTTGTGGCTATTTCCATTCTATGGAGGCCAGGCGTGAACGCAGACCCCCACAATTTTATTATACCATCCCTATTTAAGTTAAAACATACTTATCAAAGTATTATTATGTACATCTATATCAAAAACATTTGTAAACGTTTTTTTTTAATTTTTTATTTCCATACTTTGTGGACCAGGCGCGAACGCAGACCCCACAATTTTAATGAACCACCGTTCTGCCAGATACATCTTCTATCATTATATGTAATCAGTTTTTTAAAATAGTCAACCATATAGGAGCCTATTCGTGACCAGACACACACACACATTCAGCTTTATATTATATATATATATATATATATATATATATATATATATATATATATATATATATATATATATATATATCATAAGACATATATAACATATATACAGTACTTTGGGGTAATTGCGTCAAATCCGGGGGTAATTGCACCAACTAAAAAAAAAGTGCTCTTTATATGCGTGGTTGCCAAAAGAGCGCACTTTTAGCAAGTTAGCGCAATTACCCCCGACTACTGATGCTGCTTCATTTAAGGCTATCAAATTGGTAAAAGGAAAAATTATCCCCAGTAATAAGACACTTTCGTATAAATAATTGAATTTATTCAAAAGCATTGCAAACAAAGACAAATAAATAACATCTTCATAAGATATATATATAAACGCGACATATATTATCATTTTCCCAATAAAAATCCAATAAATTCGAATATATAATTGACCTTGTTTTTATCATATTTAATTTAACATTTGTTGTCATGTCATTTGAGTTGCTGCACAAACTTGAATTATTACACATAATAAAGCAAGTTAATGAAATACTGGACTGTTTTTATCAACCAATCAAACTCATTCGTTATCAGCAATATGTAAAATTCACTTTTAAAGTTAATTAACGAAAATATGACAACTAAAAGAAGGTAAAGACAATAATGATGTCGAATTGTTAGTTTACAAACGTGAAAATTATTTTCGCTTTTTTGCACAAAATTTAAATTATTTTTTAAATAAAGTTCAGGAAAAAATTTTTAAACTGACTTAAAAAAAAAAAAAGGAATAAAAATACTGACCTTTTTTAATAAATCTCTCTCTTTTGTCAAACTAACAACGGTTTTATGATCCTGTTCGGCATCTTTTTTCATCTTTTCCATAGCTATGGATACAAACAAATACCAGCATAAGATTTAAGAAAAAAAGAAATGTCTATAGTAGATTTTTCAGAGGATTCTCTCTCTCTCTCTCTATCTATTTCTCTCTCTCTCTCACACACATACACACGCGCGCGCGCACACACATACACAGACAGACAGACAGACAGACAGACACACACACACACACACACACACACACACACACACACACACACACACACACACACATGAACACATTATAAACAAACATATGAGGACGAACGTTGTCCAAAACGAGATGAAGAAAATATCTATTTTGAAGATGAACACGTTGCTATTCCAATTGGTGTGTACGGGGCAAGCAACTCTGTTACGGCAAATATGAGGAAGTGGTTCATAAAAAAATGTGTAGGCAGAAATTTTACTTTATGAAGCAGAAAGAATAGAAGCCGATTACGCATTTTCTTAATTTGGTTAAAGTCATGGCAGCACCTGCGAATCTCAAAGTAATAATCCTGGCTAATTCTTTTACCTTGTACAATTTTCAAACAACCCTGACCCTTTTTTACCCGTTTGACAACAGGTGCAAATCTATCCACTCTGGTGTTTAATTGCTTATATTAGTCAATCTTAAAAAAATCTTTGAACCAGAAAATTATTTATATCCTAACATCTACATAATTGTGAGGTTGATTCAGATTTGATATATAAGATAGATGATTCGCCTATTCAGAAAAAAAGTGAGAACATCATTTAGTTGAGGTAGATTTAGCAAGAACAAGTGCTTTTTGATTGAGGCGGTGTTGGTGGGAGCTGTGCAGCTTTTGGTCGTTGGACAACTAAAACATATTTCACTTGGGTACGGAGAAATTAAAAAAGTTGCTATTCTCACTAGAGCAGTATTTTCATAGGTTCGTCAGCCGAAACACTGGCAACCTTCACGTGTAAGTATACAATGTTTTTCTAACTAGAAAGATATCAAGGAAACGAATGCCAACAATAGAATCATCTGATTTATACGAAATGTAACTTTTGGTCGTTGGGCAACTAAGACATCTTTAATTTTGGTACCATAAAGTGAAAATCCAGAAATCAGAATGTGATCAGTATCTTATGAAAACTTTCTCATTAAAAAACAAATTCCAGTGACAAATGTTGGTCAACTAAATGATTGCAGGGTTTGCTGATGTCAAACACAAAAAGTTAAGCAACGTTGAGCCTGGTCATTACTAAAATGGGTGACCAATTTGGGAAGTCCAGGTGTTGTATGTAGGAGGACGTCGACACCTCCCTGCAAAAAGTTGCAAAAACCTAACGTCGTCATCTCCCCTAACGGAGATATACATGCGACTGGGGACCGCTTGTGAATTTCATATTCCCATGAAACTTTCTCCTTCGGAGGAAGCCAGTTAAACCCTGAATAGGGTTGGTGCTGACTGCACACACACAATTTATATAAATGAGCAGAGAAGTTTTGATAACGATTTTTTTCTTGACCCCTGAAACTCACGGCTCTTATTTAATTTATTCAGATCAACTAATGAATCGCCCTTGTTTTTACAAGAACTCTAAAAATATTCACGAACATTCTATGCTTTTCCATTTTAAACATTATTATCTCTTTTGGTAATATTTGCCTTCTATACTCATTATTTTGTGTTATTGTCTCTCGTATTCTCACATTAGTTTCTAAACCCTGCAAACCTTTTTCAGTGAAAATATTTCTCTGAATTCGGCTTATCCCCAAGATACTTCTCCTATTACAAAACACCCTAAAGTAAAACCTCAAAACCGGCGTGAACACATGCCTAAAAACTAATGACCGACATCCCTAAAACTGGTGATCAAAATCCGCAAATTGTATTCGTATCACTCATAATAGTCATATGATATTAATAATAAATTCGGTTGATTATTATTTCAATTGTCACCAGGTGACGTTATCACTACATAAAGGGTTCAACTCCGATTTCTTTCACGGACAATGATTTCCCCTTGAACCCTTCTCGCAAAATTCATCTTCAAATTTAATAACTTTACAGCACAGCACCTTCCAATAACAAACAAACAAAAATATTTGAACGCATTTTTTTCTGCTAATATCGTCTTACCTCTTTCAAGGCATCCAATATTTGTCTTTAAGATATCTTTGTCTTTGTCGACTTCACACTTGGAATCCTCCAGTGTTTTCACTTTTTTCGTGAGACTTTCTTTTGCTTTTGTGATGCGCTCATTTTCACGTTTCAAATTAGATATTTCTTCTTCTCTTTTCTAAATAAATAAAAAAAAATATTTTTCAAGATAAAGATTATCGAATCTTTCGCTTCTCCTGAACATACGTTTGATTCAACAACAAACCCTTGACCTTTAAAAGGAAAAGCAAACGCGTCAGGTTGGCGTAAACATTTATGTTGATTTAAAATTTCATCTTAAAAACGAAAACCTGTGTTTTTCAAAATATTTATAGCAATAATGACCTTTGCTCTTTATAACTTGATTTTATCTCTCAAAAAGTTTATAATTTAATTCTATCTCAAAAGTTTATAACTTAATTCTATCTCAAAAAGTTTATAACTTGATTCTATCTCTCAAAAAGTTTATAACTTGATTCTATCTCAAAAAGTTTATAACTTAATTCTATCTCAAAAAGTTTATAACTTGATTCTATCTCTCAAAAACTTTATAACTTGATTCTATCTCAAAAAGTTTATCACTTGATTCTATCTCAAAAAGTTTATAACTTGATTCTATCTCTCAAAAAGTTTATAACTTGATTATATCTCTCAAAAAGTTTATAACTTAATTCTATCTCAAAAAGTTTATAACTTGATTCTATCTCTCAAAAAGTTTATAACTTGATTCTATCTCAAAAAGTTTATAACTTGATTCTATCTCTCAAAAAGTTTATAACTTGATTCTATCTCTCAAAAAGTTTATAACTTGATTCTATCTCAAAAAGTTTATAACTTAATTCTATCTCTCAAAAAGTTTATAACTTGATTCTATCTCTCAAAAAGTTTATAACTTGATTCTATCTCTCAAAAAGTTTATAACTTGATTCTATCTCAAAAAGTTTATAACTTAATTCTATCTCAAAAAGTTTATAACTTGATTCTATCTCTCAAAAACTTTATAACTTGATTCTATCTCTCAAAAACTTTATAATTTGATTCTATCTCAAAAAGTTTATAACTTGATTCTATCTCAAAAAGTTTATAACTTGATTCTATCTCAAAAGGTTTATAACTTAATTCTATCTCAAAAAGTTTATAACTTGATTCTATCTCTCAAAAACTTTATAACTTGATTCTATCTCAAAAAGTTTATAACTTGATTCTATCTCAAAAAGTTTATAACTTGATTATATCTCAAAAAGTTTATAACTTGATTCTATCTCAAAAAGTTTATAACTTGATTCTATCTCTCAAAAAGTTTATAACTTGATTCTATCTCTCAAAAAGTTTATAACTTGATTATATCTCTCAAAAAGTTTCTAATTTGATTCTATCTCTCAAAAACTTTATAACTTGATTCTATCTCAAAAAGTTTATAACTTGATTCTATCTCTCAAAAAGTTTATAACTTGATTATATCTCTCAAAAAGTTTATAACTTGATTCTATCTCTCAAAAAGTTTATAACTTGATTCTATCTCTCAAAAAGTTTCTAATTTGATTCTATCTCTCAATAAGTTTATTATAACTTGATTCTATCTCTCAATAAGCTTCTAAATGCCTCGATTGTAAAATTCCTTAGGTTTTGCTGTGAAATATGAATCTAACATTTGTTTAATCTCATCTCGTGATGTTGACCTAAGACCATATAAATGCTTATGTAATCCTTGAAATAAGTGATAATCTGAGGGAGCTTGGTACGAATAATATACAGGATGGCGCAAGATTTCCCAACCAAATTCTCTTAAATCTCTTTTCTTAATAAATAAGAAAAATGTTTTTCTTTTTTTGAAAACATTAATTTTAGAATCTTTAGATTTTCCTGAAAATATAAAACTCTGTAGCAATCATAAAAAGTAACATTTTTTTTCTCGTGTAGAGCAGTCCCTACAACAGCATTTAAACCAATTTTAGTTAACAATGAAGACAGGAAAAAAGAGCCTCATTTTAACATTCTATTAAAACTTTATTTGTCATCTTCGTTAGTAGCGTGTACAAGAGAGAAACGAGTTTGTAGCTGGAAGTGTCCTAGTGTGTAAAGATAGTATGAATATTATGTCGGCTTGTTAAAGGGGAGAATAGTTCAGTTTACGCATGTTTGTAGCCAGTAGTCGTCTGGACGGAGGAGGCTGGTTAAAGGAGAAAGAAAGAGCAAAGTCTTCAGTGTGCTTACATGTTGTAGTGTGTGTGTGTGTATGTGTGTGTGTGTTGGTGTTGGTGTATCGCAGAGACCAGTTTTGTAGCAAGGAAAGAAAGTTCATGTGGGTACCGTACATGGAAATTGTTGTACTCACATTAGTCTGGATCAAAAGGCCCAGGCGAATATCTACTACCAGCGAAAGCTAGGGAGAAAAGAAAAGGAAGAGTTGCCGATTTCGCCTTTTATGTACTCGGTCACGTGATTGAGAGCTGGCTTCCGGTTGAATAACCAGGAAGAAAATGAATTTCAAATCTCGAGCTTCGAGAATAAACTCCTGCTACTATGCTTGTTGCAAGTTCGTCTACTACACCGTCAGTCACAAAGAGCTTCCAAGAATTAACGGAAAAACTCAATTTGGTGCCGAGTCGACTGTCGTCACCTGAAGATATTCTATTCAGAAAATACTTTCGGCATCCGACAATTTTTACTTTATTATTACTTCCTTCACCATGACATTTTTAACTTTCAGAAACCTACACGCAACGGTGTAGGTTGCTGAAATAAATATGTACGTTGTTGTTTATAACAGCCCCTGTGAGGTGATTTGGTTATACAAGGATTCCAGAGCATATTAATTTATCCTAAACTTTGAAGGACTGTTCCAGCCCCTTTGAGAATTACAGACAGCAGTTAGAGAGGTTACCGGTACCTATGAAAAAGACGTCACATCTCATCAACTTAATGCCCGAGCAAGATTATTTCCTGTTAAGATGTGTATTGTTTGAAAAAAAAACATGCGCCTAATCCTTTTTTACTTTCTTAATTTATTAATTTCTTCAAACACCTTACACTCTCTGCCCTTACAGTCTCTCTCGTGAAGATTACCACTCCAAACATCACTTTAAACGAGTAAGGGAGATAACTGTTAAAAGTATGATTATGTCAACTTACTTTTAACAGTTATCTCCCTTATATGTATTAAAAGATATATCCATTGTTATCGGAATTTTATGTGTAATTTTATTAATAAATAATTATAATAATTTTATTAATAAACCAATATAATAATTTTATTAATAAATGATTATAATAATTTTTTTAATAAATATTTATTAATAAATAATTATAATTATTTCATTAATAAATTATTACAATACTTTTATTAATAAATAAATATAATAATTTCATTAATAAATAATTATAATTATTTTATTAAAAAAATTATGATTATTTTATAAATAAATAATTATAATGATTTTATTAATAAATAATTATAATAATTTTATTAATAAATAAATGTAATCATTTTATCAATAAATAAATATAATAATTTTATTAATAAATCATTATAATAATTTTATTAATAAATAATTGTAATAATTTTATTAATAAATAATTATAATGATTTTATTTTAAAAAAAATATAATAATTTTATTAATAAATAATTATAATAATTTTATTAATAAATAAATATAATAATTTTAATAATAAATCAATAAAATTATATTATATTATTAATAAATAATTATAATAATTTTATTAATAATAAATTGTAATAATTTTATTAATAAATAATTGTAATAATTTTATTAATAAATAATTGTAATAATTTTATTAATAAATAATTGTAATAATTTTATTAATAAATAATATAATAATATTATCAATAAATAATTATAATAATTTTATTAATTTTTTAATAATTTTATTTATAAATAATTATAATAATTTTATTAACAAATAATTATAATAATATTATTAATAAATAATTATAGTAATTTTATTAACAAATAATTATAATAATTTTATAAAGAAATAATTATAATAATTTTATTAACAAATAATTATAATAATTTTATAAACAAATGATTATTATTATTTTATAAATAAATAATTATAATGATTTATTAATAAATCAATATAATAATTTTATTAATAAATCAATATTTGTAAACTACTTGGCCTTACGTTCACAGGAAATGTGAGTTGGAACAATTACATTGAGAGCATTGCCAGGACCGCTGCGAAGAAGGTTGGCTCTCTCTATACCATGCTAGAAAGTTACTAACGCCCGAAAGTATACCAAGTATGGAGTATTGTTGTCATATTTGGGTTGGTGCATCTGCTACTAGTCTCACTCCTAGACAAGGTTCAAAAGAGAGTCGCCAACCTGATAGGTCCTGAACTGTCATCTAAGCTTCAGCCTCTGTCCCACCAACGAAATGTTGCATCCCTCTGCCTGTTCTACAAGTATTTTAATGGTGAATGCTCTGACGAGCTGCAAGCACTTGTATCCCCTTGACGTAAATACCCTCAACAAACCCGACAAGCAGCTAAACCCCACCCCTACACAGTAGAGATCCAATAGATGTAAGAGAGCTTTCTACTACAATAGTTTCTTCCCTAGAACCGCTAGACTTTGGAATTCCCTTCCGAGCCCCTGCTTCCCCAACTGTACTGACATGTAGAAGTTCAAGTATAACATGAAGTGACATCTTGCTGCCCAACTCCCTACATAGTACCCCTGTAACTTAGGCACCTGATAGTGGCAATGTACCTTGTTTGGTATGAAAATGTAATAATAAAAATTATATATATATATATATATATATATATATATATATATATATATATATATATATATATATATATATATATAATGTTATTAATAAACCAATATAATAATTTTATTAATAAATCTATATAAATAAAGCAGTAAACGCATGTATGTGTGTGTAAATATTTTATCGATAAACTCTTAAACTACTGGTCACATAACACTGAAATTAACAGGAAATAGCAATCATACCCCAAGAATGGTTTATAATAAGTAAAATCTTTGTTTGGATGGATGAATAACGCGTACAGAAATATGTCGGCAAGTTGAAATGCAAAAATGTTCATTTCAACTTGCTTTATAATGTGTAGAGATTCTTGGGGATCCAGATAAGACAAAGACTAACGCCTTTCATTTGAATCTAGTGCGAGTGTAGCCAATTAGCGAATGCTGACGAGGCGGATACAACATCATTGGGGGTAACGTTATATCAATACATGGCCTCCATAATAGGGCAGCTATCAACCCATCATTTTTTGTTTCAGTCAGTTGATCTACATGGAAATTAGTATATTCACATACACAAATTAATCCCAACTATAGAAGTCTAACAGTGTGAATAGAAACCTTTCTTTTTTCCTTCTTATTGATGGGCGCTCACGACATGTAAAACATCTCATTCACTTTTTAGTTGATAAAGTTTTCCTTTCTGTTGTCACGTGATTTATATGAGCTTTCAAGAGATGTGATGTCTCCTTGTGAACATTCTCAGAGAGACCCCGATTTCAACAGACACTTCTTAGGACTTAACAAATTCTTCTTCTTCTTCTTCTTCTTCTTCATCATCATCATCATCATCATCATCGCCATCACTTAAATCCAGTAGCTTCTTCATATCCTACTTCGAACAATTCTAATACAGAAATAAAAAACAAACATTCTACAATGTCAACATTATCCACATCAGTTTTTATTTTCTCTCTCTTCCTCATTCGCTCGCTTTTTACATTTCTTTTTCTGTCGAAATAAAAGACAAGCATTTTATGGCGTCAATATTATCTACAACAGTTTTTATCTCCCCTCTCTCTCTCTCTCTCTCTCTCTCTCTCTCTCTCTCGCTTTTTACATTTCTTCTTATGCTGAAAAAAAAACATTTTATGGTGTCAACACTATCTACAATAGTTTTTATTTCCTCTCTCTCTCTCTCTCTCTCTCTCTCTCCCTCTGTATATATTCTTCCCAACTCTCCTTCTCTCCCTTTCTTTCAGTCTCTTGCTCGCTCTTCTCTCACTCCGATTATTATTATTTCTCTTGCACGTTTCTGTGTCTGTGTGTTCGTTTTACTATGTGGCTCGTTACGATAAATTACTATCATAAAAGCAAAAACAAATTCATCTACCAACTTTTCATTCCGCCTTTACATACGTATTCACAGATTGTCACGAAACAACAATTATAGAAGATGAGGATAACAGTCCACAAATAAATAAATACATAAACTATTTTCTTTATTAATTAACGTACGGATATTTTTCTATAATGAAAATAAAAAACAGTCCTTCATACTAATTCTATCTTTAAAAAAAATGAATTTGATCTTTTTTTGGTGGTGGTGGCGGTGGTAGTGGTGGTGGTGGGGGTTGGGGTTCCATTTATACAAACTGAGCTGCAGCAACGCGTGGCCAGAGACGGCTAGTTTTTTTTTAATAATAAACAAATGATAGCAAAAAAATTTTTTTTGTTATTTTTTATGATTTTATTCAATATAAATATTTAATTTTTTTTTAACAAACCAATTATAACAAATAAATGTTTTCTGAAATGGCTGCTGCTATTTCATTGGCTCAACATTTCGATAACTTTTAGTTTAGATAAGCAGTGATCCCCATGTAAAAAAAAAATCTGGTGATAGCACGATCCTTACTCTGCAGGCTTACCAAATCCCTACATTAAATTAAAGCGACAACAGCAAAAATACTGACCTTTAATTCTTGAAGGTTCAACACAATTTCATGATTCATTTGTTCTGCAATATCCAACTGATTTTTATAATCCATTTCAGATTTGTGAAGTTTTGTCTCAAGTGCTTTATTATCGCGTACATTTCTCTCTAAAGAGACCTGTAAATAAATAAAAATAATATTGTAGATATTTATGATTATATAATGTTGAATCACTAAAATCAAACAATGTTGGCTTTGGTCAGTATTTGGAGGAGTGACTGATTTGGGAACACCAAGGGTCATATGATTTTTGTTAGTGAAAATATCTCACTCTCTCTAATCTTGTAAAATCACTCTCTCTAATCTTGTAAAAGCTATTAATCCTCTCTGTAACATAGCATGGACAGCAAATATACAAATACCAAACCGTGAGCGAACTGACGTCACGGTAAGGAAAAATAAGACTATAATAAAGGGAGAGTACATTCGAGAAGACGATCACGTGAGAGACGTCACAACCGTAACAATAAATCATGCAAAACGGAAAAATGAGGAAATAAATGTCGTTGTTAAAACGGGAAAAAGTGAGTTGAAGTTATTTCCTATTGTTTTGTCTACATTGCGACTGAGGCTACAACGTTTTGGGTAACGTTACATGCTATGGGTAAAATAGAAGGGTAGAATAGATCGAGCTTAAAGTGTTGATAAGATATTTAGTCCAGGAAAAGGAAAACTTGTGGATAATGCCAGCCTTTCTCTGTTTATCCCAGCGTTGATTCTGGTTATATTGACTTTCTTCTTAACTAGACTTGTGTAATTCTGACTTAAGGGAAATGCAGTTGGTGAATATGCAACCCTTTCTTCAGTATGAAACTTTTCATCATACAGATATCCGTTCAAAGTTTTATATGTTGTCTCTTGAGACAGAAGGAAGCAAATCAATTTGTATGCAGGAGGTGTATATGCTACAACAGATATACTTTTCCAAAACTTATCACACATGCCAATATCCTATATCTCTACTAAACTACAATTGAATGAAGTATTGTTGCTGCATCTGGTGCACCAATCACTAATTTCTTCTTATTATTAAAGTTCAAAAAGGTCTCCAATCTAATTGGTCCCACACTGTACACTTGATTTTTTGGTACATTACAAAAGCGTTACATATTAGGGCCAGTCAATAGCGATTAAGTTATCTAGTATGGATTTGGCAAGGGGCACACTAAGTGCATGATAATTAACCAAATCTATAAAACAAAATCATTACCAGAGTTGAATCAAGGATGCCTGACATCTGAGATTAAAACAAAATAAAAGCTCAGAGCAGTTTGATCAAAATGACGTCACATCTTTGGAGTTGAGAGGAAACAACGGTTTTCAAATCAGTTTGTCTGTGGAAGTTGATCAGAAGACATCGAATAATGTGAGTTCAACATCGGTTGCATGAAGTCGTTGGCCAATAATGTAGAAAACTTTGATAATCGTTAAGTGCTAACATCTGTCTGCATGTCACAATTTCAGTTAAGAAATTAACTATTAGATAAGAGAAAGTTAGTCACTCTCTCCCGAGTCAATTATACATTTCTCTAATAGCAAAAGAAACACCTATTGATTAATCGGTTTTTCGAAATCTGATTTGACAATAATCGTTTAGATTGAGGAGAAATATTAAAAAAAATGTCCACAATATTTTGAAACGTCATTAATTATTTTGAAAGTTTCTATTACATCATCTCTCATTTGTCTCTCTAGTAAAGTAGTTAATTCTATTTTTTAAGTCTCTTGTGAAATAAACTTGTAAATTACATCAAAATATTTTGCTCCTAACCAAAAGGTCAAAGATGAAAGTTTTTCAATGAAAAAAAAGAAAAAAAATGGCAACGATTTTACTCACTTTCAGTTCTTCCAAATGATGTTTTTTCTCTGTGACTTCTGTTTTGTATTTTTCCTTTTGGCTCTCCACAGATTTCAACTCATTCTTCATATTTTCCAGTTCTTCTTCGATTTGCTTCATTTCACGTTCTATTTTATCTTTTTTACGACTTTCACATTGAGATTCAGTTTTACACATTTGAATATCCTGTTGAAGCTGCAAAAGAGAAAACATTTTGTTTAATTCCCAGAATTGCTTTTGAAACAATTAGTAAACATTTATTAAACACTTCTTAAACACTTTGCAAAGACTTATGAAGCATTTCTTAAACACTTATAAGCATTTATTAAACTCTTATCAAATATTTATTAAACACTTCTTAAACACTTATCAACTATTTATTAAACAACAGAAATAAAAACGCTTCATTCAAATCACTTTGACGCCATTTTTATTTGTTAATCCTTACATAAAAATCATCATTTTAAAATTAAATATAAAATGTATCAAATGGAAAA
Organism: Euprymna scolopes; assembly: GCF_053919585.1. NCBI lineage: Eukaryota > Metazoa > Mollusca > Cephalopoda > Sepiida > Sepiolidae > Euprymna > Euprymna scolopes. The sequence continues at coordinate 13,821,725 of NC_136504.1, read as the reverse complement.
GTTGTTTTCATTAATGCATAGCACCATTATTGCTGTACTATTGTTGGCATAATATTGGGTATGATCACACATATTTGGCCGATTATCTATCTATATATCTATAAAAACAGAGATGTGTGTGCCACAGACGATTTCTGATTGGTTAATCCAATAATCACATCTCCTAAAAAACTATGGTTCCTACGTTCTAAAATTTACCATAAAATATTATGCTCTTATTTATTGTC
>NC_136504.1:13631498-13816498 GCF_053919585.1 Euprymna scolopes | reverse complement strand
TTTCGGTGGAGGAGAAATCCTTCACGACTGAGACAATTTTTATTTTTGTACCTTTTCTCCACGTTAAAAAACGACCCTGGTGTCTAACTCTGTCCCGTGGGGAGGCACAGTAAATAGGCTCAATTTATTTGTTCCAGTTCATGTTTCCTGTGAATGTTAAGCCGAAGAGTTTGAAAGAAGAATTCTCAGGTAGGGTGTTATTTGTCATGGATATCGGTGGTTGGAGAGACTTCTTGTAATTGTTAAAGGAGAGCAAAATGTTTTGATTGATGCAATCTCAAATTTTTTCAGGTAAATCTTGTGGAATTCAGGAATGCTTTTATCACCCTCAAGAATCTACATAGAATTTCGAACAAAACTTTTTATTTCATCAACAAACAAGAATCCATGACAGATAAAGTACTAAGTATTAAGTGACACCTTTCTGGTGGGTGATGGTTTAATCCTCAGTGCGGGCGATACTAAGAATACAATTACAAATTACTTAAGACTTCTACCCGGTCATGGTTGACAGAATGAGAACATGCTACCCTCGTGAATTAAATAAAGGTTTCCAATTGAAAATCCGTGCAGATTCTGGAGTTTGACAGAAAGATTCCCGAGTTTGACAAGATACACGTGAAGAAAGTCGTGGATTACATTGACTGAAGTGCGACAATAATACTCAAGATGAGAACAATACTGTGAATAAAAAAAAAATAATACAAAGATCAATCCTCATCTCAAAATTTCAAGAAACATAATTGTTATTTGTTTGTTATTTGATTGTTATTTGTTTGTTGTTTGATTGTTATTTGATTGTTATTTGTTTGTTGTTTGTTTGTTGTTTGATTGTTATTTGATTGTTATTTGATTGTTATTTGTTTGTTGTTTGTTTGTTGTTTGATTGTTATTTGATTGTTATTTTATTGTTATTTGTTTGTTGTTTGTTTGTTGTTTGATTGTTATTTGATTGTTATTTGATTGTTATTTTATTGTTATTTGATTGTTATTGTTTGTTGTTTGTTTGTTGTTTGATTGTTATTTGATTGTTATTTGATTGTTATTTGTTTGTTGTTTGTTTGTTGTTTGATTGTCATTTGATTGTTATTTGATTGTTATTTGTTTGTTGTTTGTTTGTTGTTTGATTGTTATTTGATTGTTATTTGATTGTTATTTTATTGTTATTTGTTTGTTGTTTGTTTGTTGTTTGTTTGTTGTTTAATTGTTATTTGATTGTTATTTGTTTGTTATTTGTTTGTTGTTTGATTGTTGTTTGATTGTTATTTGATTGTTATTTGTTTGTTGTTTGTTTGGTATTTGATTGTTATTTGATTGTTTTTTGTTTGTTATTTGATTGGTATTTGATTGTTATTTGATTGTTATTTGTTTGTTGTTTGATTGTTACTTGATTGTTATTTGATTGTTATTTGTTTGTTGTTTGTTTGTTGTTTGATTGTTATTTGTTTGTTATTTGTTTGTTGTTTGTTTGTTGTTTGTTTGGTATTTGATTGTTATTTGATTGTTATTTGTTTGTTGTTTGTTTGTTGTTTGATTGTTGTTTGATTGTTATTTGATTGTTATTTGTTTGTTGTTTGTTTGGTATTTGATTGTTATTTGATTGTTATTTGTTTGTTATTTGATTGGTATTTGATTGTTATTTGATTGTTATTTGTTTGTTGTTTGATTCTTACTTGATTGTTATTTGATTGTTATTTGTTTGTTGTTTGTTTGTTGTTTGATTGTTATTTGTTTGTTATTTGTTTGTTGTTTGTTTGTTGTTTGTTTGTTGTTTGATTGTTATTTGATTGTTATTTGTTTGTTGTTTGTTTGTTGTTTGTTTGTTGTTTGATTGTTATTTGATTGTTATTTGTTTGTTGTTTGTTTGTTGTTTGATTGTTATTTGATTGTTTTTTTATTGTTATTTGTTTGTTGTTTGATTGTTACTTGATTGTTATTTGATTGTTATTTGTTTGTTGTTTGTTTGTTGTTTGATTTTTATTTGTTTGTTATTTGTTTGTTGTTTGTTTGTTATTTATTTGTTATTTGATTGTTATTTGATTGTTATTTGTTTGTTGTTTGAGTTGTTGGATTCACTATTGGCGTACTCAAATGCAAAATTAAATTCTTTTAAAACTAATAAGGTGTTTTCATTGTAATGTTCTTGTTCTATAATGCTTACTTACCTCTAAAATTTTATTTTGGGCTTCTTCCAATTTTGCTTCCAATTCCTGTTTGGTTTCTGTCAAGTTGGACTGTTCCGCAAGCAAAGAAGAAATGTCCATGGTAACCTCATCATGTTCAGTCGTTATTGCATCCTTAACGCTTTGAACATTGGCTGAGCTAAAGAAAACAACAAAAAAAGAATCAAAATCTCATATACAATGGCTTCTGGAATTAAATTACAAAAGAAACCGCCGTCATTCGGAAATGAGATATATTAGAAGAAAAAGCACATAGTACATACATTTGTTATTTCAAAAGAGGTGTTCAATAAGTCATGTCTTTGAACCACTTTCACTTGTTTAATCTAGCTAAAATTTTGCATGTGCAATGATTTATATCTCTATGGATTATGTGGTAAATTACAGCATTGTACTAATTGTGGTTTCTGATTTACACGTGTTTGAACTGAATCAGGTGTAAAATGGAGCCTATTGAGTATCACACAGTGATCCGCTTTTTTGTATTTGAAAGGACCTACACCACAGGAGACTTTTGATGAAATGAAAAAAATGTATGGTAATGATGCCCCATGACATGACCTTGTAAAACTCTGGCATCATGAATTCAAACAATATTTGAGTTATTCAAACTATTGTTCTTTTCTTGAGTGTTATTCACACAAGGTTCAATTCTCAGTCCTGGCGACACTAAAAATATAATTTCGAATTACTTAGAACTTCTACTCAGTCATGGCTGACGAAACGAGAACATGTTACCCCCATGGATTCAATTTGAAATTCCGTGTAGGTTCCCGAGTTCAGCAGAAAGATTTCTGAGTTTGATAGAAAGATTTCCGAGTTATAGATAAGATACCTGAAGGTAGAAGGTTACATCGACCGAAACCTTGTCTCAATAAAACTCAAGATGAGAACAAATAACACGAATTATCAATCATCATCTACAAAATTTAGAAACAAATTATGAAATGAGCTGTTTAAAGTGTCATTCCATCTACTTGATCAAAATATAATTTTTTATGAAGAAAAAAAAATCAAATTGTGATCATCATTTTTGTATTGCTGTTTTTATTTTGTTTTTGTTTTTTGTTATTGTGAAACTGTTTTATGGCAGAATCCCGATTTTCATGAACAAAAACAGAAAAAAAAACATTTAGAAACTAGAAAAAGTTAATTTTTAAAATCGTTTAAGTCAAGCCATCAAGATCAAAAGAAAACCAATTAAAAATATATATATATATATTTCTAGATAAAGTGAAAAACACTTTAAACGTCATATTAATCCAGAAAAAGTGAACCGATTTATTATTTTTATACACGACATCATTCTAACCTTAACGTTAATGCAACAAACATATTTTTTTTTTTTTTTTACCTTTGGTCTTCTTGTGCCAAGCTTAAACATTCTCCTTCCTGGACTAAACGCCTTAGATTTCCAATATCAGTCTCCAAAGATTCAACAGTTCGTTTGTAATCTTGCTCTTTTTGTTGGTTTTGATCCAAAAGTTTCCAGGCTTTTTCAACTTCCTGTTAAGTCCAATATTTAAAGATGAAATTTCAATCAATTAACGGCATAAATATTATTTATTCATTTATTTATTGCGGACTATTATTTTCATCTTTTAGTTGTTGTTAACAATAAATAAATAATAAAAATTACTCATCTAATTAATTAAATAATATGGCACAAACATTATTCAATAATATTGCTAAAAATGGAAATTAACATCGTTGTAATTACATTTTCTTTCTGATATTTTTATTTATAAACTTAAACCATTTTCTTTTTATATTACGACTCAAGACAAATAGAATGATTGGCGGGATGGTCAAAAATAGTATGTTAATGAAACCAAACGTTATTGTAAAAATATATCAAGTTCTAATAAGGCTTTTGTTTCTTGCATATTGTCGCTAGGTGTATGTCTTTGTCAAAATGATTTCTCAGTAGACACGGCCTGGATATTTAACAGGTCGTGGTCGCCAAGATCATCAAATTTAAACCGTTGTGATTTTTTTCATTTGTTAATACCTAAAAACAAAAGATTTTTCTACATCACCCTTCAACACTTGAGAATATGAAGTTGATATGAACCATACTTTTTGCTAGTGTTATTGACCCTTCTTACTAACAGTGCCTAATAATATTTGTTTTTTTTTTTGTGCCCAGTATTGTCAGGGAGAAACAAAATTGTCTTTATTAATATTACTTTATTATATTTGGTAAGTGATTAGGGGTAACAAAATATTTTGGTCGACTTGGAGTTGTTCGGAATAAATAAATGAAAATTACGATGTAATATTTTATCTCTTTAGACTATTTTCATTATCAACATAATTTCTCTTTTATATTATTGTGAAAGTGGATAGAGGGAACAGAATTACCCAGAATAAAAAATATCATGGTGTTTCGTTCTATTTGGTGTTGTCCAAGAGCAATAAATATGAGATTACAATACTACATTTTGAAAGAGATAGCCCCAGTATCTGAATTACATTGCTTTCAGCATCTTAAAACAAGAGAGATGAATGAGTTGGACAAAGGATAAAGAAAGGGTTAAGGAGAATGACGGTAAAAGGAGGAGAGAGAAACAGGAAAAGATTCAGACACAACTGAAGAGAGAGGGAGAAACAAAAATTTTAATATAAAGATGTTACACACATTATTTAATTTCTATTTAATTTTAGATGGCTCTGAGCAATACCGTGTAGCCCTAGTAAGAAAATCGACATAATTATACTAAAGAGGAAATGGAGATGAACTATTTTTCATTTTTTTTTTTTAGAATTGTGGGCAATATGAACTGGAACAAATAAATAGAGGACATTGCAAAGGCTGCTGCAAAGAAGGTGAGTTCCCTCTATCGAGCTAGAAGACTACTCACACTTGAGAGTATCCTGTACCTTTACAAGGCCACCATTCACCCATGCAAGGAGTATTGTTGCCATATCTGGGCTGGTGCATCTACCACTAGTCTCTCCCTCTTAGATAGGGTCCAAAAAAGAGTTGTCAATCTAATCGGTCCCACTTTATCAACTAAGCTTCAGCCCCTGTCCCATCGCCACAATGTTGCATTTCTGTGCCTGTTTTACAAATATTTTAATGGAATGCGTCTGATGAACTTGTTTCACTTGTACCCCCTCGACGTACATACCCCCGACAAACCTGCTTAGCAATAAGATCTCACCCCTTCATGGTTGATGTCCCTAAATGCCAGAAAGCTTTCTATTCTAATAGTTTCTTCCCTCGAACAGCTAGACTTTGGAATTCTCTTCCTGCTGCCTGCTTTCCTGGCTGTACTGATATGCAGAAGTTTAAATGTAACATAAACAAATATCTTGTTAATCTTTCCTAGACATGGCCCCAAATAGTAGTCCCTTATGTCCAAGTGGCGATATGCTTTGTAAGGGATGAAGATGAGTAAAAAAAAAAAAAAAAAAAAGCATGGTGTGGCATAAAGATTTTCCACATTTGAAGAAATGATGCAGTAGAGAATGAATGTCTCAATCTATATTTTCTTTCTTCATCAGCAATTCATCAGCAATTCATCAGCAATTCATCAGCAATTCATAGCAATTTATCATGCTCATTTCTTCTATCAATGGTCGTGGTGTATTGAGTGAAATGGTACTTAGGTGTTTGATCTCTTTAAGAAAGGATGAAGATGGTGACCACCAATGTCCTCAGATTTACAGTCTTGTGAGTTTTTCATTTTTTAAAAATGATGCAAGCTAAGGTGTTTAATCTCATTAAAAAGAGATTTGAAATTGAGCTATTGTACTTAAACATTGCTAAAATAATACCTACATGATGGAGCATAAAGGTTTCCCATATTTGGTTTCGCAGTAGTTGCAGTAGAGAGGCAGAGTAGGTTTCAATCGATGAGATAGGTTATATAATTTAATTTTTTTTTTTTTTCATAAATTATTAAAACAATTTCTGTATCATGTTCATTTCTTCTATCAATGATCGCGAAAATGTTTCCTCTGCATTTGATAAGGAGAAATATTGAGCTAGATCACCAAGATCACCAGATTTGAGACCTTGTGACTTTTTCCTTTCAGCATACTTAAAGAAGAAGATTTTTTTTCCGAAACTCTTAAAAATTTAAAGTATAAAAAAAAAAATTAATCGACATAATTCTATTACACACAAAATGGAGAGTCATAGAGAGCTTCCGGTAAAAATCCAATTAATGTATTGTCAAATATTCCCTCCATTTTGGTTTGATATCATTTTTAAAACCCATTAAAATAAAACGATTTTTTATGTCCGTTTGTTCCTCGATAATTCTGTTCTTATTTTTATATCCAACTAAAATATGAGAAACACATATACTTTTGTTACTGGATTTGATTCTAAGAAATAAACCGAAAACTTCACCTGTTTAAGGGATGCAATTGTGCTCTTGTCTTCTTCCGAAAGGGTCATTAGTTGGGTAACTTTCGTCCCATGCGTCACTATGTCCGCGTTTAACTCGAGACATTTTTGCATCAACTGCCTTTCATTTTCATGCGACTTCTTGAAAGACTTGTGCAGTTTCTCATATGCTGCTGTGAATCTCTCCAAAGTGTTGTCACCCTTAAGTTCCTGGATGACCTATAAAATAAATCAAAAACACACGAAAGAATTAATTATTATTTTACCACGGTTACTCATTTAAATTTATATTTACTTTGATATAGAAAACAAAAATCTATTAACAATGGATTTTATATTTAATTATTATTTGCTAAGGTATTGTATTTGCTTTTACAAAATATAATTACATAATAAAGCATAACTGCACATTGAATAATGACTGTGTAAGCGAAAGTGTAATATACAAATGCATTAAAAAAATCAGGTGGAACTATGACAATGATAATACTAACTTGTCCAATATTAATAATAATAACAATTATATATCCGCAAATAAATAAAAGATAAGACAAGTCCCCAAGGCCTTAACATATTTAAATTTGAGTTCAGCACCATGCAAAACTGCTAAATAGACATACACAGAAAATTTTGGACAAATATGGTAAAATAGTCCCAAAAATGGAGTGTTTTTTATTAGCCTTAAAAGAACCCTTGGGGACACACCCAAGAGTTATCGTGAAGTATAGACAAACAAAATTATATAGCAACCAGTTAGTTACAACTTTTCAGAAAGTTTTATAAAAATTCAAGGCATGCTGCAATATTTTAAGTTATAAATTTATTATATTTTTTAGTAGAATATCTTGTCCTTTTCTTTTCCAGTTTTAACAACTAGTCCTTTACTTTTCCATGTTTAAGCTTAGCCATATTACTTTTCATGCTCACATTTTTTCTATTGTAATCCATGATTTTTCAGGCTTCCAATAAATTCACTTGTTCCTTGTTTAATTTCAGTTTTATTTTTTGCCCCATAAACATAAACACATATGCAATAACAATGTACGGCACCCGTCTCCTTTCAATTATCTCCCTTTCATGCTTTCATTCTCTCTGTTTCACGTGTTACTTCTCTTTTCGCGACAACAGTGAATTAGTAGCAACAATAGTCACTGAAGCGACGTGGTTGCCATGGAAACCAGTCATTAAAAGCGTCGCTCACCTCCTTACATATTTTTACGATTTTGAACACCAATAAATTCATCATAACTTTTGTTTTACTGAACGAAAATTGAAAATTTCTTTCCAAAATATAACTGAGAAGGTGATCTATAAACTGTAATAATTGTTTTAAATTTTGTTGAAAAATGAGTGAGCTGTAAAGCTTTAAAGCAGTTCGAAATGACTAAAACTGTCACTAAACCATATAATATATATAATTTTTACTTGGTTCGCTATTATTTGTTTTTATAAAATTTTCTTGTCATTTTTAGCTTTTAGACAGACATTCACCCACTATCTCATACATTCCACCTGAGAGACCTTTTAAGAATCTAACCGTCTCTTTAAGTGCGATTGTTTGTATCTCTCTTGCACTTGGTTCACCGGGTATATTTGGCAGGTAGTTTTTGACATTCTTTTTCTATGAGTCTGGTCGCCCCTATAATTACAAAAATGATGGAGATTTTTCTGGGATTCCAGTTCTTTTTCACGTCGTCAAAGAACGAATGTTAAAAAATCAAAAATGTTTTGTAGCGAAACCAAAATTATAGTAATAATAACGATGATGATGATGATAATGATAATTTCGACGAAAATAAATAGAAAAAGTTTTTTTTAAAGCGACAACACTTAATTTCTTTCTTTCTTCTTCTGTTCCTTTTTTTTTTCTTCTTTTTTTACTTTTCCAATGACTAATCAATGGCGAGAACAATCAGAGCTGCCCAACCCCTAAAAAAACAGGATCTGAGGGACATATCCGGAAAAGGGAGATAATACAAGGGTCCCCTGTCTTCCTTTCAAATGACCAGAACCAAAATAAATAAATAAATAAATAAAAGATAGCAAAAACAAAACGCAGCAGTTAGCGAGAAAAGGGTGATAAGGGACAAAGCGTAGTTTGTTGCACTGAATTTCGGTTCAACACATTCGACCAGATTTTATTCTTATTTCTCCTAGCTCGCCACTCCAACAATCATGGAATTTTAAAAGAAAAGAATTCGGGAAAGTCAACAAATACCAAAAGAATTCGGGAAAGTCAACAAATACCAAAGGAATTCGGGAAAGTCAACAAATACCAAAGAAGAAATCTCGTATTCCTTTCAACAACATCAACGTCCAAAGAACATGAACAATATGAAATTGACATTTGTTATTTTACACATACTGAAACGCATACTAAAAGACCGGGGAAAAAATGCTAAGTACTACGATATCGTACTTATGATAAAAACATTATAAACATTTATCGGTTTTGTACTAGCTGGAACGAGGGGCGGCGTTGCTCGGTGGTAAAAAAAAAAGAGAAGGGACTTGGGTGCCATCAACCAGAAGCAAAACCAAAAGCAAAATTTTATAAGTAAAAAATAATGATGCGAACTCACAAAGCGTAAGACCATAAATTATTCATTGGACTAAGACGTTAACGATGTTATCACATTGCAAATTTATTTATTTAAAAAGAAAGTTAGAAACTCGCATTTCTTCATGTGTGTTTAAGATTCACCGTCATAGCAAATATTTTTACATGACCCCCTTCAAATAAAACATTTCTACATGAAATAATTAACGACTTTTTCTAATTTTTCGATATTATTTATCCGAGGGATCACTTTTTCTTACGATATCATGTCTATGCCGCAACGATATGGATGACAAAAGTTTTTCACAGATTTATTATCTTATAGAACTTTAAAAGAAAAGAATTTGGAAAAATCAACAAAAGCAAAGAAGAAAAGAAATTTCGTATTGATGTGGCAATAGTACCCCATTTTAGGATGTAGAAAATTGTGTTAGGAGTGAGATACCTTCTGGAGCGATAGAATGAAGCAAACATTTTTCTGGCGACCTTGACAACAGATTTGATGTAAACGCCAATATTTTGAAGTCAGAAATAAAACATGTTTATATTTTTCATATATTTTCAATAACTAAAATCAACCAATATCACAGTTTAATTGTCGCTTTCTTTGATTGGTTTATGAATGTAAAAGTAAAAAAAAAAGTATGGAAAGTTTCAAACATTTCATTTTTAACTGATTCATTTATTCTTACCTGTTGGATTTCATTGTCCGTCCTTTCAAAGCTCGTCTCGTCAAGGGATAATTCATATTTCTTTGGATTGCTTTCTTTACCATCAGGCTGTCAAGTGAATTTAAACACACAAAAAAGGAAATCCTTTATTTTTGTTCAATACAACCACGCAACGATACAGCAACAATAATAGCATGTTTAATGTAATACAACGAAACATATCTATATCATTATTAGGGCTAGGACAACAGCATATTCTTTTCATTGTTTTGACTCTCGAGTGTGTATCCGTTGATATCTTATATGCTTTTATATAGAGTGGTGTGGTTCTCGGTTGATTAAGTGTATCTATGTCGGATATATACTCGAGAGTCAAAACAATGAAAAGAATATGCTGTTGTCATAGCCCTAATCATTATACACTAAAGCAATTTTGTGTTCGTATATACTTTATCACCTTTCACACTCATGTCGGGCTGAGTGTCAAGAACGGATCCTTGACAAGTACTCTACCCAGTCTCCAAGCCGCCTAAGCAGCAAGTAGATTATCCCCATCATTACTGATAAGGATATGACCCCAATGATTCCGACGATCTTACTTATAACTTACAGTTAGGACAATCAACCAATCAGACATGTTCAAATTTATTATAAAAAATATCGAATTTTGGATTCAATTCAGTTCACTGTAAAACCTCTGTCTTGAAACGATTGAATTGTGACAGCATTGATTCATCGCCGCCATCTTTGTTACTAAGAATTATTTAACATTCGAAATCATGACTGCATTGATTCTTCACCAATTTGATTTACTACTGCCATGTCTCAACACTTAACAGTGTATCTCTACAAATCTGCTATCAGACCATTATGGAATACTGTTGTCATATTTGGGCCAATGAATCTTTGTCCCATTTGAAGGTTCTTGATAAGGTGCAGAAACGTATCTGCTATTTGATAGACTCCTACTCTTTCTTCTTCTGTGTTTTCCTCCTACTTATAGCCTTAGTCTTCTCAAGACTAATGTCAGTAGGCATCTCCTGTCTTTGCTATAATATCTTTTCATTCTTATTAGTATCTTACATCAAGTGGCTTCATGCCTTGTCTGGAACAATTTCCATTAAAAACATATGTTAAATTCTGTTAGTGCCTGTTCTTTACTTAAAATAATTTTATTTGTTTGTTTAATAACATTTTGAAATAGTAAAAACATTTTGGTTCCAAGGAAAAAAACATCAGAAAATAATATGGCCACCAGTAATTAAATCATTAAATTAAAATTTAGTTTTCAAGGCTTTAAAATGTTAGAATTTTATTTCGAAATCCAATTAAAACTAAACGAAACAGGTAACATATTCCAAGAGTCACTATGTTACAAGTGAACCAATGTATTTGTCCCTATTTACTTGTATCCCCACGAGGACAAAGTTTGACTGAAGGTTGGATTTTCCCCTCAAAAGAGTACTCTGGGAGAGGCAAATCTACACAGTACCTCAGTCATAGAAGGATTTAAGAAATAAAACTAAATACAGCTTAAGTCTAGATTCCCAGCCGAAAATATATTTATCTTGACTAACAGGACCTGTAGAAATTCCACAGCGGCATCTTTCATGTGTAATATATTGCTGCTGGACAATGTGAATGGAGACTGCAATATTATTGTAGCCTTTTTGTTAAAACTGTAAAAGTATTTATCTAAGTAATCTGGTTAATGTAGTGTCAGAATATATCAGGTTATTGCGGTTTATCTCCAGTATCCTTATAGCAGTCTGTGATATTGCCATTGTATAGACCCCCGGTGCAAAAGGAAACTCCACGATATCATTATACCATCTTTAGACAGAACAGAAACTACCCTTGGATCTTAGCCAAAAGAATAAGAAGGTACATTTTAGTTTCACGTATGGCCCAGAAGCGACATCATCGTTTTTAATTTATTTTTTTATATTGCGCTTTGGTGATCTGGAGATACTAATTTAATATTCGTAGTGTGTTATCACCTTCTATCCTCCTTAATAAATAGAATCTCCCAATCAAATCATTTATAATCTGGAAAGTGTGACACATGTACGTGCATACGTTAAAAGTACTACAGTATTTTCAAGTACGTAAGAATTTGCTTAAAATATTTTTGTTTGTTTAATAGCATTTTTAAAGAGTAAAAATAATTCTCCCCCTCCAAAAAAAACAGAAAATAATACGGCCACCAGGGATAAAAACATTAAAATACATTAAATTCGGTTACAGTGTATTATTATTAACTTGATCCATATGACGTCATCTGGAAGTGTTTGCCCTTTCAGTTTGTTTAGTTTTTCTTTTTTTAACCAAATTTTTTTTTAACTTAATTATTTTTTTAATCAAATTGTTTTTTAACCAGATTATTTTTTTAATTGAATTATATTTTAACTGAATTATTTTTTTAACCAAATTATTTTTAACAAAATTATTTTTTAACTGAATTATTTTTCAACCAAATTATTTTTTTCAATTGAATTATTTTTTAAATGAATTGTTTTTTTTAATCAAATTATGTTTTTTAATCAAATTATTTTTTTAATTGAATTATTTTTTAACTGAATTATTTTTTTAACCAAATTATTTTTAACGAAATTATTTTTTTAACTGAATTATTTTTCCATCAGATTATTTTTTTTAACCAAATTATTTTTTTAACTGAATTATTAGGTGTATCATAATTTTGAGGGAATTTTTGACACCATTCACACAAAACTGCGAATAAAATATTAAAAAAAAAACCCCGTAATTTCTCTTTTTAAAGTGGATTGTTTATTTTCTTTATGGAATATACTTCTAAAATAAACTATTAAAGTTGTTTAAAAAAATAATAGAAATATTATTATTTTTTTTTTTTAAAAACAGAGATTACAAAGTACCGGCGCACTTTCATGCAGCCATTTTTTTACATAATGAAATCAATTGAATTTTACGAGTTAAATATTTTTCAATTTTTAAACTTAAAAATTTTTCTATTGGTTCAATTTTTACGATATTTTCAGGGTCAATGTGAAATTTTATGCTCTTTCCAATAAATCAAATATAATATTTTGGACAAACGTTTTTTTTTATTCACTCCCCCCCCATTTTGAAATGTCTATTAAAATTTTAATAATTAATTTATGTACCAAAGTTTTATATATCACAAATTGAAGATAAAAGATCAATAAATAAAATATTCTAATTTAAAACAAAAAAGAATAGTTTTTTGGAAATTTACCTGTAAATCCACAATGTAAAACCTTTTTTTTATTTTTTTAAACACGTTGAATATTTTTTTTAAGTGGAAGCTTATATTATGCTCAGAATGTCAAGTAAATATGGGATGCTTACAACAATTTTTTCTATTTCATTCAATATTTTCTTTTTTTAGATATAAAAAAACAAAAAATGCAGTCGATAAAGAAGTATTAAAATATATCAATCAAAAACTCATATATTTCATTAAAAGAATAAAAAAGATCCAAAAAATACAGTCAACTGTTTTTTTTTTAACAATAAAAACTTATAAGTGAATATGTTCGGTTTTTAAGTACGGAGGACCGAAATACAAAATTTGGTTTACAGCATGCATTAAAAAGACATAAATTATGTCCCTTCAAGGCGCCGGAATATAAGGCGAATAAAATCAGACTTGTCTCCCTTTATTTGAACAGTTAAAAAACGTGAGTTCGCATTTGTTTTTAATCCTTGTTTAAAAAAGTATTTTATTTGAAAAGGACATGGAATATAAGTATAAATATGGATAAATTCTTAATAATGAACAATTGAACTCCTCATCGAATACTAGTTTTTATAGATAAGTAATTTTTTGGAATTTATATATATTTTTTTATAATTGAAGGAAGTAAAATTTCGTTGTTTTTTTTAATCTTTTTTAAGGAAAAACGATTTTAAAAAACAAATATTGCATGATTTGTTTTTAAACCTGTTATTTTTTTTTAAATTTTGGTCTTTGCTCCTTTAATTAGATAAAAATTAGGGTTTGAATTACATTTTTCAAGAAGTTATAAGCTTCAAAAGACAATAAGTCTAAATATTTCATTGTTTACCGCAAATTTTTAATGACGATTTCTGACACTGCTACTGAATTATATTTATACGAAATTATTTTTTAACTGAATTATTTTTTTAACTAAATTATTTTTTTAACTAAATTATTTTTTTAACTAAATTATTTTTTCGACTGAATTATTTTTTTAACCAAATTATTTTTTTTAACTGAATTATTTTTTTAACCAAATTATTTTTTTTAACTGAATTATTTTTTTTAACTGAATGACATTTCTGGCAATATGTTATATTAACAAAGTCTTGTCAATGCCATTAAAAGGTTAATGGTCACTTTTGACATTGCAATTATTTTCATAGAAATAAGCTTGTTTATGTTGGGAAATTATTCCAAACCAAATAAATTTATTTCAGGTTAAATTGCATCAAGATGATTAGCAGTAAACTAATCTCTTCTCAAAAAGAGAAGTCAAAGCCTGGGACAATAATATTAAATTAAAGGAACAAAGTGTAGTATCTGTTTTGATAATACATTTCACTTTTTTTAGTTACGTAAATTATTTTGAGTGTTCTGATAATATTTCAAATATCAGAATCTTACTTAAAACTATGTGTTAGCAACAACAAAAAAAAAGCAAACATTGTTATTAGCAACTTAGGGTTAGGGTTAGGATTAGCGATCCAGTATTTTCTTAGAGGGACAGAAGACTCCAAATGGTGCATGGAAGATGATAAATTGAAATTAAGTATATTTTCTAAATATTAGAAAAAAATTGGGTGATATTCTTTATCTAGATACAAATCAGAATATAAACTGGCATGTGTAACCACTTTTGAATTTGTATCAGCAAACTGTCAGCATATGTCCTGAATTTGTCATCAAATCTCAGGAATCTCCATTAAATTCAGGAAAGTCTATTCGGAACAACTCCCCCTACCCCTCAAAAATAGATTAAAAACAGTAATTGATAACTAGTTGACTCACCTGCAAGAAAATTTTAGTTTACTTATAGAAAAATGATGTCCATGTTAAAGTTGCGTTTTCATAAACAGACAATGTCATTTAGTTATCTCCCTTTTCAACCTACTAACTTCGTGTTTGCTTTCTTTCCTTTTTTTTTTTTTTTTTTTTTTCGGAACCTGCGGTAGGGGAGAGTAAAAGGGAAATAACTTAATACCATTTTTCTGTTTCTGAAAATACAACTTTAACATAATCGCCATTTTTCCACAATCAATTTCACGAGTTTCGGAAAAGAACAACTGGCTGCTGCAAATCTATTTTTTTTTTTTTTTTTTTTTTTAATTACTAAAAACATGTTTTTAAATAAGACTTAGATGTTTGACATTTGTTTAAAAATAGTGCCAAAACACTCCAAATAATTTACGTGACTAAGATAGGAATTTACTAAAAATCAGTTTATTTGTTTTGAAATAAGTCCTATTTATTAATAAAATAATTTGATTTCCATGAAAATAGTTATAAGCAACTTTTAACCTTTTAGTAGCATGAAGTACAATTTGCCAATATAAGATATTACCAGCAAAAAAGTAGAAATGTTTTTAACTGTTTTGTGAAAGTTATTAATCTGAAGAATAATTATGAAATATCAATATAAGTCAGAAATACTTTTTTTTAGTTTTTTGCAATAATGTATTTATTTATTTCTCTTCCATCGCAAAAATATGTGACACAAGGATCGGAAAGTGAGATTGAAAAGTCAGCACTCAAGAGGAGGAGCACTCTGACTCTACAAAAGATGCCTGTGCAGCCCCGTTGGCATTCTCTACTATAGGCATCTCAGGCGATTAGCAGTAAACTAACCTCTTCTCAAAGAGAGAAGCCAAAGTTTGGGACAATAATATTAAATTAAAGGAGCAAAGTATAGTATCTGTTCTAATACTACATTTCACCTTTTCTGTCCTCTGTCAATAGAGGAGAAATCCTTCATGACTGAGACAATTTTTATTTTTGTTCCTATCCAGAGTGGCCCTTTTTGGGGAGCTGGATTTTCCCCACATTAAAAACCGAACTTGTGTCTAACTCTGCCTTCTTGGGGAGGCAAGTCAGTAGGAATTATATTAAATTAAAATATTCTAAGTTTTTTTTCTTTATGTTGAAAAAAAAAATCAAGCATATTAAACAGATCAACGGATTAAACCCATTTCTTTTTTTTTTTTTTTTTTTTCTGTCGAGTTAAGAAAATTACTAACCTCTTCGTCCATGATTAAAAGCAATTTGCACGAAACTAAAATCCCATGAAAGCAATAAGAGTTGCTTGTTATGTTAGGGTAGGAATCCTAGCAACAGGGGAAATAATTCATTATTTTTTACTTTCGTTTATTTAATTATATTTCCACTAACAATCACATTATTATTTTTTTATTGATTTTTTCCGCACAAAAACTTATGTTATACAAAGCTCTTTTCCCTACTAAAGTTTTGAGGTTTAAAAATATGTATTACCTAAGTAGAAAAAAAATAGATAAAAACTTCTTCCAAGGACGATAACTCTATTTAGATTTAAATTTATGATGGAGTTATCCCACTTCCCAACCATAACAACTACACATCTAAAACAGCAATAAATAGTTGCGAGTTAACGACGAAATAAATAAGTAAGTAAATAAATAACCATTGTTTGTTTTTTTTGTTTTGTATTTTTTTTAAATTTTATTCATCTCTTCTTTCTGAGAGTTAGACTGCGCGTCTATATCATAATAATGAATAAAATATTGGATTTTAAGTAAAACAAATGGTACCTACGTAATTGTCACGGCGGAAATAGTAACATATCCAAAAATTACGAAAAACGATGGAACAGAAAAATAATTATTATTGAAAAAAGCACTTTGTGAAATCACTGTATTGACAGGGAGATAATTAAGTTCTGTTGCTTACGTCACGTGATAAACGTAATTCAAAATTTCAGACAAATTTTATTCCTCATCTAAATTTTATCGAAAACTGTTTTTCATGAATAATTATTTTTCTACCTTATCGTTTTCCATAATTTCCGGACATGCTGCTATTTGTGTCATAACAAGGTATCATTTGTTTTTCCTGAAATTCAATATTTTTTTCGTGATTATAATATAGAAGTGCTGGTTAGACACAACGTCAGGTGTAGTTTTGAAGACCCAGCACATCTGGATGTGCACTCTGGACTACAAAAATGCCTCAGCAGCCTCGACGACATTATCCGGTAGTGATGCTTAGGGCGTTTAGCAATAAACTCACCTTTTCTCAAAGAGAAAGGAAAGCCTGTACGGAGGTCGCTTTTTTTTGGGGGGGGGGGTCAGCATTTGCGAAATCTCTATTTTTATTGCGATATTTATAATGGTAGAAAGATATTTATAATGGTAGAAAGATATTTATAATGGTCGAAAGATATTTATAATGGTCGAAAGATATTTATAATGGTAGAAAAATATTTATAATGGTAGAAAGATAGGAAATATGTTGTACAGAAAGGACAAAAAAAGAGAGACATACATTCACACAAGAGATATTTTATAGTTTTTTTGTTTTTTTTACATGGGGGTCACCATTTATCAAGGCCCGAAGGGCACTCAGGGATAAGGGTCATTGCATGTACTGTAATCAATGAGATAGTATTGTAGTAATCATTAGTATTGGGGGTTTTGATAGAGTGTCTTACTTAAGGGGGCGGTTTGTCAGGAGTTTGTTTATGTTGAACTTGAAGACGTCCCCGTTGTAGTCAGGTGGGAAACAGGCAAGCGGCAGAGAGTTCCACTGGCGTGCAGTTCTAAGAAAGAAGCTTTGCTCATGGAATCTACGTTTGGATTTAGGCACAGATAAAGAGTGGGGAAAATTATTGACAGTAGTTTCAGCCAGACGGGTGTTTCTCGTGACAGATTGGCGAGGAGAGACGAGGGATTGGAACTCAGACGAGCACCTGCCATGGAGTTTAGGAATAGAGGATTACAGCAATATAAGAATGAAAACAGAGTTTTTAGTTGAGATATAAAAGAGTTCTGATGTCGACAGTTTTAGTGCCATGCGTTGCACGGGTCTGAAATATTATATCAGAACTTCAATCAATTATATGAATTATATTTGCTTGATTTAAAGTTATGAAAGAGAGTGTTCATTGCTTTTTATATTATTAAAAAGAAATTGAAAGAATGTTTAAATGTTGTGTGTGTGTGTGTGTGTGTGTGTGTGTGTGTGTGTGTGTGTGTGTGTGTGTGTGTGTGTGTGTGTGTGTGTGTGTGTGTTCGTTAAATTGTGATGGGTTTATTCATCTTTTAGTGCCAACAGTCTCCCGATGAGGCATTGGTGTATGCGTGCTGTGAGTTCTAGATTCAAGTACGGAAGAGAGGAAAAAGAAAGAGAAATGTTTGAATTCAACCTTTTTATTTACTATTTCATATGTTCAACTTCCTCAGACTGAACAGAGGAGAAACCACAACAGCTCATCGTTTGTCAAACTGATTGTCAAGCACGTATCCTCAGCAAGTACAAACACACTTACACAAGCTATGCCAGACAAGTATGTCGGCCATTCTCATCTTCTTTTTAAACAAGTTCAATGATGTCGTTTGGTTGTGTCATTAAATTCGAGTGTTTAAAATTATTAATACTTTCTAAACGTTAATTTATAGTGAAAACTGTCGCACAAAAAGAAACACAAAACCTTGCTTGTTGCCCAGAATTCAACAAAAAAAAAAAAAAGAAAGAAAAATACAGAAAAATCTTTATGATGTATGTATCCATCATGGAGCGAAAATTTCATATCCCAAAAATCACATAAATTGATCAAGTAGTTTTTTATGTATAGAAAATCATTTTCTTTTACAATTTTTAGTTAATTTAATAGTAAATCGTAACCATTACAAGGATGATTTTGATTTCGGTAGTTCAAATTCATTTGTATCCCTTTAGTTATTAAGATTAGCTGGAAGGGTGCCTGGCGTTACCTGGTCGTAAAATACAGTAAAAAAAAACGACTTAGGTGTCATCAGCCAGAAGTGAAACCGGACTCAAATTTTGTAAGCAAAAGAAAAAGAAAAAAAAATGCTGTATGGTGGATTCAAACTTGCAAAAGTTAAGTTCATAAGAGAATATGTTATCAATTGGACCATGATGACATAGATGTTATGACGTTGCAAATTTAACTTCTTAAAATGAAACAGTAAATCAACCATTCACGCATGCACGATTAACAAACGGCGTCGAAATTAAGGTTTTTTACCTGACCCTTCCTTCAAACAAAACAATATTTCTACATGAAATAATTTACAATTTTATTCTAATTTTTATATATTATGTGTCTGAGAGATCACTCTTTCTAATGATACCAGCTTCATGCCTGTTCGATGCGGGTGACAAAAGTTTTTAGTGGACATACAAACACACAGCCACACTAACACACACACACAGATAACTTAAATTTATACACTAGATTGACGGCACAAGACACGCCATCCTTGCTTTCTCATAAAATTTGCTTTTCTTAGTAATAGAATAGAACTACTTGATAAATTTACATGATTTTTGGTATATGACATTTTCTTTTTGTGTCAGATATGCACACCATAAAGATTTATTTTTATTTTGTATTTTTATTTTTTAATTAGTTTGAATTCTAGACAAGAACCAAAAGCTTTTATAATCACGAACGGATTTATTTAAATTTAATTACCCATATTGCTCAGTATTGGTAAAAGAATATTGGACAGTGTCTAAGTGAAAAAAAGGAAAAGTAAAATTTTGGGTGGTTGTCGAAGGTCTGTCAGTAGTTGTGTTCAGTTGAAGATAGTCAATGCTTAAGCATCCAGTGGACAGGGACAGAAGAGGAAATGGGGAATGTTCTGCTTTGGGTTTCTCTCATTTAATCCACAGGATAGCATGCTCTTATTTTGTTAAGTATTTCGCAGTTGTGTTTTGAGTGTTGCCTGTGTTGAGGATTGAACCTTCAACCTTCAGAAACGTGTAACTTTACAATTGAATTTTACCAAGTACTTTATCCACTATGTCACAGGTCATTGCAAATTATAAAATTCGGAAACAAATGTTTAGAATGTATATTTTCAGCAGATCCACAACACAATTGATTTTCATGAAATTAACAAAATGGTCCAGAGTTTTAAAAAAACAGTTACATGTCATTAAAAATGCTATTTGGTCCAAAAGTGAGTAATCATTTTATGTTGAATTTATATGCAAGCTTTTTCATGTAATCGCCAAAAAAGAAGTAGAATTACACTTTTCTATTTTTGGGTGAACTAACATAGGATGCAGGAATACAATCATACTTAAGAAGCAATATTAGTGGGGCAGATTGCTAAAACAATCTTTCACTTGGTGATACAAGCACCAAAATTGGCACACAGGTGCTTTAGAACTCCTTCTTTCAGAAAAGCACGTTAGCCAACTTCCAAAACAAAATGGCCGCCATTTTTCAAGATGGCCGCCATTCATACCAGTACAGAACAGATTTTGCACTAAATAATATCAAAGTAATGACATTTTGATTATCTGTACACAAGGAATCGAATTCTGCAATCAAAATTTCAATATCATTAAGTGTTATAGTAATATAATTAAAAAAAAAAATTTTTTTTACATAAGCATCACCCCTTATCAAGGCCAAGAGGCCACTTGAGGATAAGGATTAAAGAGTGTACAGTAGAAATTTGACAATATAGTAATCGTTAGTAATGAAAATTCGGTAAATTTGTTAACAAGTGGAACAGCTCATCAAGAATTTGTTTACGTTAGACTTGAAGACAACCATATTGTAGTCAGCCGGAAAGCAGGAAAACGGAAGACAATTCCACAGGCGTGCAGTTCTAAGAAAGAAGCTTTGTTTATGGAATCTACGTTTAGGTTTAGGCACAGATAAAGAGTGAGGGGAATTATTGATAGTGTTTTCAGCTAGACGAGTGTTTCTTGTGAATGTTTGGCGAAGAGGGACCATAGACTGAAGCTCAGTAGAACACTTTCCATTAAAATAACGATACAGTAGAGAAAAACTCGCAACATCTCTTCTGTGAGATAGAGGTTGCAGGGAAGAGAAAAGGACATCTCCTACGAGACTACGAAGTCTATTTTGAACTCTATCAAGGCAAGACAAGTCCTTTCTAGCAGCTCCTACCCAGATGTGGCAACAGTATTCCATCCTTGAACGTACCATATGATGACAATTATATGAACTAGCACTTTCTCAGTGAAGTTTCCGATGTGGTATCTCAAATTGTTGTGACAGAAGCACCATATACTATAAAAGACTGAAGTGACTTGCTTGAATCTAACCTGAATCATTGTTTTACTCTTTATATTTACAGCTACACATTAGTGTACACTTCAGGGTGTAGTGATAACATTTGCATGGTCCCCGACATTCATGCGTGCAACAACATTTTGTCAGTTGCTGGCAGGACTGGCTGGAAGGGTTGACCAGAGAACTTCTTAGGCTTCACCTTTTTTTGCCAGCCCCAGTCGCCAGGACTTTCAGGTTACATTGTACATTCTGTTGAATGGCCCTATATGCAAGCAGCTTGGAATGCAGATCGTCTAACATGCTGAATGAGATATGCACTAGTTGGTGAAATGGAGTCATAGGGTCTTTGCTTCCAAGTGCAGTTTTGCCTCATCAATCTTGGTAGTGTTGCTGTGTTTGTCATACATAGTGACAACAAATTTCTCGAGATCAGCATCTTCTATGGAAGGTGGGTACTGACTCAGTTTGCTGAAGACTGGGCCCACTTCAGGACAGACTGCACATGTTTGCCATGCAGTTGTCTTCCCTCTACCTCGAAAGGCTGAGACCGCAAGGTTCATTGTCTAGTCATGAATTGAGAACCATCTAATGGACTGTCCATGGCCAAATTTTAGTCAAAGCATTTCTAAGCCACTAAGTGAAAGATTCTTATGGAATATTGAGATAACCTGCCCCACTATAGAGTTTTATCCACAGTATTTGAGTTTGACATTCAAAAGTGATTGTGGAGTCTTTAAATTTCTGGCTACCATTAGGTCAAACTTCGAGTCTTTTGAGTCATTTGTGTTTGACTTGAAGATTAAGAAAATTCCGATTATTTTTCTTATTTCAAAACCGTTTGAAGAATTTACACAGATTCCATCCAGTTTTAAGAGAGAATAGATACCACCTATAAGTGTAACTGCGCATGTAATTGTGAAGCAAGGGTTGCACAATTCCTAACCACACTTTTCCTGAATTAGCACTGCTTGATTCTAATAGCAAGAAGTGCTAGACGACTGGAAACGATATCGAAATAAGTGGAGATCACATACAGCACCTGGTATTCGCAAATGATCACTCATTTTTTTACTGACCAAGCTTAACGTTGCTTAACTTTGCTGATCTAATGGGAACTAGTATGTCAACATGATTATGTCATATTGAAGTTTTTTGACGGCAAAAGTTTTTTTATGAAAATCGCTCCAGACAAGCTTTGAAGCTATTTGATGTAAGGCACTAAAAGAAAAAAGATAAAATACTACTACAAGGTCAAAATACTACTACTTGTACGCGTTAAGTGTTAGATGGAATATATTCTGACCCAGAAAACAGCAATTCTTCCCTCTTTGTCAGAAACATCGTTTATGGAATGTGAGGACTAAAGGACAAAATAAAGGAAGCAAGATTTAGATTTATTGAATGATATGTTAAATAAGTGTAATTTTGCTGGCAGTCATATTGAATTCTAAATAAAATTCTCTGCTATTCACTTATTCAATTGTTTCTAAGAATTTTATTGCTGCGACACGATGGACGATTGGAGAAAAGAACTTGAATATTAATCGACAATCCCCGAGTGGCCATTGGGCCTTGATAAGTGGCGAACTCCATGTAAAAAAAAAAAAAAATGCTTTGCAACATGACAATTTGCGTTTGATTTTTAAAAAATTGGAAATCTTAGCTGCAGATCAGTGCTCTTTTGCTTGAAGATCATGAAATGCGAGCTGGAGAATTGGGCTGGAGATGTGGAAGCAGTGTCCCCTCGATGTACATATCCCAGACGAACCCGTTTAGCAACAAAATCACACCCCTTCACTGTTGATGTCCCTAAATGCTAGAAATCTTTCTACTCTAATAGTTTCTCCCGTCGAACAGCTAGACTTTGGAATTCCTTTTCTGCTACCTGCTTCCCTGGCTATACTGATATGCAAAAGTTTAAATGTAATGCAAACCAACATCTTGTTAATCTTTTCTAGGCATGGTCATATATAGTAGTCGTTTTCATCCAAGTAGTGATATATCTTGTTAGTGATGAGCGTGAGTTAAAAAAAGAAGTGAAAAAGATCATAGTAGGCATTGATTGTGTCTGCACGACGGAATTCATCAAGAAGAAATAAGATGAATCAAAATGGAATGGTAACTATGGAAAAAGCTCTGAACGAGAATCTTTGTTACTTCTCATTGCAATGCCCAAAAGAAATGTTATATTAATGCCAAGGAATTTCTTGACATGATCAAACACCCAGTTTTGCCAGGGATGCTCCAATTCTCCTCTGGACAACTTGTGGCCTACATTTTGAATGGACGCTTAAGCAGTGACTATCTTCAACTGATCATAACTGCTGACAGACCTTCGACAGCCCAAAGAAAGAAGAAAACATTTAAATATAAAATCACCAGAAAAAATATATATAATGAAAATATATATATATATATATATATATATATATATATATATATATATATATATATATATATATATATATATATATAATGAAAAAAAAATATATATATAATGAAAAAAAAAAATTTATATAATCAAAAAAAAAATATATATATATAATGAAAAAAAAGTATATATAACGAAAAAAATATATATATAATGAAAAAAATATATATATAATAAAAAAATATATATATAATGAAAAAAATATATATATAATGAAAAAAAATATATATATATAATGAAAAATATATATATATTTAATGAAAAAAAAAAATTTATATAATGAAAAAATATATATATATAATGAAAAAAAAATATATATATATAATGAAAAATATATATATAATGATAAAAAATATATATATATAATGAAAAAATATATATATATAATGAAAAAAATATATATAATGAAAAAAAAAATATATATAATGAAAAATATATATATATATAATGAAAAAATATATATATATAATGAAAAAATATATATAATGAATATATATATAATGAAAAAAAATATATATAATGAAAAAAATATATATATAATGAAAAAACAATATATATATAATAAAAATATATATAATGAAAAAATATATATAATAAAAAAATATATATAATGAAAAAATATATATAATAAAAACAAATATATATAATAAAAAATATATATATAATGAAAAAAATATATATATAATGAAAAAATATATATATAATGAAAAAAAAATATATATAATGAAAAAAATATATATATATAATGAAAATATATATATATATATAATGAAAAAAAATATATATAATGAAAAAATATATATATATAATGAAAAATATATATATATAATGAAAAAATATATATATAATGAAATATATATATATATATATATAATGAAAAAAATATATATATAATGAAAAAAATATATATATATATAATGAAAAAAAAAATATATATATATAAAAAAAAAAAAGAAACAACAACCTACCGTAACAATTTCTGTTTTATTCTTGCAACACTTTTTTTTATTTTTGTTATTTTTTTCCTTTTCATGAACATTTTTTCCTGTAGGGTGGGGCTGGGCAACCGTTTCTTGTTTGTTTTTTTTAATCAATTAAAAAAACAACCAATTATTACCTTAGGATAAGGTAGAATTTTCTACGGTCACATAAGATGATGTCAAAATGGGGTGAGAAGAGAAAGCGGATTGGCTGATCAACGTCTTACGTTAGATCACAGTCAAACCCAAACGCATGACGTCATGTTCCGAGCAAAGCTGAGTGGACGGTTAGTTTTTTTTTTGTTGTTTTTTTTTTACTCATGTTCACCCCTTACAAAGCATATCGCCGCTTGGACTACTATTTGGGGCCATGTCTAGGAAAGATTAACAAGATATTTGTTTATGTTACATTTAAACTTCTGAATATCAGTACAGCCAGGGAAGCAGGCAGCAGGAAGGGAATTCCAAAGTCTAGCTGTTTGAAGGAAGAAACTATTAGAATAGAAAGTTTTCTGGCATTTAGGGACATCAACAGTGAAGGGGTGAGATCTTGTTGCTAACCGGGTTTGTTGGGGATATGTATGTCGAGGGGATACAAGTGAAACGAGTTCATCAGGAGACATTCCATTAAAATATTTGTGAAACAGGCACAGTGATGAAACATTGCAGCGATCACACAGCGGCTTGAGTTTAGTTGATAAAGTGGGACCGATTAGATTGACAACTCTTTCTTGGACTCTATCCAAGAGGGAGAGACTAGTGGTAGATGCAGCAGCCCAGATGTGGCAACAATACTCCATTCATGGGCGAATGGTGGCCTTGTAAAGGTCCAGGATACTCTCAGGTTCAAATTCTGCACAAGTACCCAATTTTCAACTGTTTAAATGATTTGATTTCTTGTCTCAAGCAACTTGCCTCGTCTCACCTCTGAACGAAATAAAGTTAATAACTTGTATTCTCTTTCTTTCACAATATCGTTTGTATCGTGTCGTTGCAATAAGCTTCTCATCCGTTTGATTATTGTATCCTCCTTTCACAATACACTCAGTATTCCGTGGTCACAATAAGCTGCTCCAGTAATTATCCACTTGTAGATCAATACGTTACACATTGACGAAATATAACTTTGCTTTTACCCTTTTCTAACAAGGACCAGATGTGACAAAAGGCTGGCTCAACGTGAGGGACATTCAGCTCACCAAAAAGGATCTACCTAGGTGGGACAAAATAAAAACTAACCCAACTGAGAAGGATATCAAGGAAGCAATGTATTGACTTGGAAAATGAATTCGGTCATAAATGATGAATTGTAGTTGCCAATAACAATATGTGACGTCATAAATGATGAATGATAGTTACCAATAGCGGCATGTGTCATTGTAAAGGATGAATGATAGTTTGCAAAATTTGTGTTTGTTTGAAAGCAGCAGCAGCCATAATTGTTGGTTATTGTCGTTTTATCAACCAATGTAAAAAGTTAAGAAATCATATATTAATAATATATATGACAAATACTAATCCACCAGGTCATGAATGGTCTACTCATTTTTATCAATCTGTACTGTGAACTTTAAGAAGATTTTTAGAGTTGAAAAAACAAAAACCACACATATTTCCTAGAAATTAACCCAGAAAATGTGCATATGTTAATTGGACCTAGTAATTCACTCTCTGTTCATTTGTTCACACTTTTCTCAATAACCACGCCTTGGAATTTTTGGAAATCTTACACAAACATTAGTCATGGTGAAAGTAAATTTTTGCCAGAACGAATTTTCTGGGATAACAATGGTTGCCCCCTTAGGGGTCATTATAGGGTAAAATTTCCCCCAAATCGTTCATCCATTCATTTTATTTTCGCACTTTTCTCAATAACCACGCCTTGGATTTAAAAAAATTTTGCACAAACATTTGTCATGGTGAAAGCAAATTTTTGCCTCGTGAAGGGGACCCTGCATGCTTGGCTTGTTCCCCACCCCCTGAATTTCAACAAATTATTTGATTGCTGTAAATTTAAAAAACTGGAATACCCATCCCAAAACAGGTAAAATTAATTCCTTAAACAGAATAGTTCTACACGATTTTTATGTCCTCTCATGTCCTCTCAAGGAAATTGAAATCAAGATATAATGATACTAAACCTTATTCCAATTTTTCACTGCAACCCATTAGATAATTTTGATTCTAGAAAAAATCAAAAGAATCTAAGAAGTCTTACAAAGAAATTGAAATCCAGGGAATCTTCATTAATTGATGTCTAATGTCTATGGATCAAATTTAATTCAAATCTGAAATATTTGAATTTTAAATGAGAGATTGTTCCTATGTTCTGTCTCTTAAAAACGTTTAAAATACTTTTGGAGTTCCTATTTTAGGGAATCACTAATTTTGGGGGTTCCTTATTTGGGGAGTCATCATTTTTGGGGGTTTTTTTTAGGGGTTTTAGTTGGGGTGAGATATTTTAGAGAAATATTTGGATTTAGAAATGTTTTAATGTGAAGAAAACAAGAAAAATGTTATACGATAAACAAACAAAATAACAAGATCAAAGGCATCCATTCACAAAGAGATTTTTATATATGTTTAAAATGAAAGATTACGGCAATAGAAAAACATAGAAGGTTTGTGAATATTTTACAGTCCTTGTAACACAAGGGGAATTCATTAACTAAGATATTGAAGGAGTCAGAGTCGATAGTTAAAAGCTCTGTTACTCAGGTGTGAAAATCGGAATCAAAACTTCTCCACTCAGGTATACAAATTATATTTCATTAAAGGTTGTAATAAGAGCCAATGTTCATTTGTTTGCATATTAGGAGGAAAGTTCAATGAGAAAGGTTGGGAATATTTCAATGAGTAAGTTTATACAGATTGGTAGACGATAATGAGTCAATGAATTATGTGCCTGTTTGTTCGCTAATGTTTGTATTAGTTAAGGTATTTGCAGCCGGCTCAAGGTCCAACAAAAGGGTGTCGAGTGATGCTAATCCAGGAATTACAGCTCAACTGTTTTATTGAAGAATAATTTGACCTTTAAATGGTCGAGATGGTCCCCAGAAAGGCCACTTAGAATAAGTTCAGAAAATCGTTGGATTGTTTCAAAATATAATTATTTGTTTTTATTAATTCAGGCCTGCGCAAATTTGGTTGCACAAAAACAAGTATAAGCATTTTAATGTTGGACACGAAGGTATAAACATCAGTGCTGCATACTCAAGAGAAAATAAATGTCATCAATTATTTATTAATTGATATCTAATATCTATTGTTGACATTTCACAAAAATCTGAGCTACCTGAATTTTCACGATGCCCTTCCATACCCGTTTTACCCCTTTTGTATGTCTTATGGCCTCTTTCTCGATCTGAGAATAATTCTTTTCTGCTGGCAAGAAAGTCCATGATGCAAAAGCAATAGGCTGTTTCGAGCCATCCGGCATTCGATGTAGCATGCACGCCCCGACGCCATATTGACTAGTGTTGCTAGCTACTATTATGTCCAACTGCGGGTTGAAATGCGCTAGGAATAGTTTTGAAGTCAGGATTCTTTTTATTTCTTGGAATGATGTCTGGCAATCTTCTGTCCACTCCCAAGCCTTTTCCTTTTTCAGCAATTCATTAAGTGGTGCATGCAATTTGTGCATATTTGGGATGAACCCCTGGTAATAATTTGCCAAACCTAAAAAACTCTGCAATTGAGTTATGTTTACTGGTGCCGGCATTTCTTTAATAGCGGTCGCCCTATCTCGGTCTGGGTGCCTGCCATCTTTATCGATTATTTGACCCAGGTATTTAATTGCTCGTAAAAAGAACTCGCATTTATCTGCTTTGATCTTAAATCCATAATCTTGTATTCGACTGAATACTTGTCTGATATGTTTTTCATGTTCCTCCCTGCTTTTGCTTGCTATGATAATGTCATCAAGATATGCGATTGCGGTGTCCAAGCTGGACAGCATAGTATCCATTACTTGCTGGAATATTGTGGGTGCCACCTTGATACCAAACGTGAGTCTTTCGTATCTGTACAAACCCCGATGAGTGTTAATACAGAGGAGGTTAGCGCTTTTGTCGTTTACCGGAATCTGTAGGTAAGCGTCACTTAGCTCAATCTTAGAAAAAAGCTTGCCACCATTTAATTTCGTGAACACTTCTTCTGGACTAGGTAATGGATAGTGAAAATCTTCTAAGGACCCATTCAGTCCGGTCGTGAAGTCTGCGCAAACGCGAATTTCCCCGGACCTTTTTTTTACGTAAACTGTCGGAGCAGCCCACTCACTATATTCAATTTTAGCCAGTATACCGATGCTTTCTAATCTGTCTAGTTCCTGATTTATTTTGTTTAGGGAAGCGAATGGGACATTACGTTTCCTTTTAAACACCGGTTGTGTGCCAGGTTTCAACTTAAAATCTGCGGCCATTTTTGTACATCTCCCCAGGCCAGGAGTAAATACGTTTGTGAATTCTTTTTTAAAGCAAGTTATAAGTTTCTCCATTTCTGCTGGGCGGGTATCTATTTTCTTGCAGAATGTGGATATAGGAAGATCCCAGAGACGAAACTCCTCCATGCTGTCAGAACCGAACCGGTTCTCACTATCTTTTAGCACATACAATCTTATTTTTTTTTGTTTTCCCCTGTAAAGTGACGTTTGTAATTAATTCACCTTCGAAATTAATTTTTGTACCATTAACGGCCGTCGCCGTTCTGTTAGTTTTTAACATAGTCGGCTTTCATAATATTTTCCACGTTTTGAGATTTATTATTGAAAGATCCGATCCACTGTCTAATTGGAATTTAATAGCCTTGCCGAAAATGTTAACCGTTACATATTTGCGTAGATTTTCATCTACGACGTCCTTAGTTCTGGTTTGGCGTACATGGCTTCTATTCTGAGTTTTCCTACAGTGCGAACTTTTATGACCGATTTTATTGCATAAATGGCATCTTTTTGTTAAAAATGGGGCAATCCCTTACCCAATGTATTCCACCACATCTGAAACAAGTGCTCGGTTCTTTTAGTTTTTCTGAGTTTCGGTGGTTAGTGTCTGTGTGCCATTTCGACGGTTTTTTCTTATTTACATTTTTTATATTCGCGGTGCCTGCTTCGAAATTTCTTGCATCTTTTTTTATAATTTCTACTTTTTGACAATCCTTAGTCAATTTTTCAAGTGTTAAGTTCGGTTCATTTTCTAATTTTGTAAGGACTTTGCGCCTGATTTTCGCAGAATTAATCGCTTTCTACTTGAATAGACAACTGATGCTTATAAAAATGTATAAAACCAATGAAATTGACGAGAGATGTTTGTCAAAAAAGAATGTTTTATATGCATCATCTGCATAAGTTTTGCACAAACCTACATTGTTTCAAAAGAGATGCACTTTTTTTTCATAAATTCATATGGTGGGAAATTTAATAAAGCTAAAAACTTTAAATGATTTAAATAAATGGCTTACTTTGCTTCAGCATGTTAACAGGACACATATGAGGTGCCTTCAATAAGTTTCCAGACCTTTTTTGTACAGGCATTTAAAATTGTCATAGACACTTGAAAATTCAGTATGTTATTGCTATACATCTTATGAGATGATTGACGAATTTTTATGATTTCAGGTTTAAATGAACAGCTACAGCAGGAATTGGAATACACCCTACTAAAGCCTGATTGTCACAGCTGGTAAATTTCAAAAATGTAATCTAGACATAAGGACACTTTAGAAGAACAATATGCAATGAAATTCTGTTTTAAACTTGGAAAAAATGCCACAGAAACGTATGGAATGCTTTCGACTGCTTTTGGGCCATCTTGCATGAATCGAGCATCAGTTTTTGAGTGGCATAAGAGATTTAAGGAAGGTAGGGAGTCTGTGAAGAATGATGAGAGGTGTGAGAGGAGTAAGGAAGTCAGAACACAAGAGTTGATTGGCCAAATATAGAATTTCATGGATAAGGATCGTCATGTGTCTATAGAGACAATAAGTGCACAGTTTGATGTTAGTGTGGGAACTGTACACACAATTATTTATGAGGAACTGAAGATGCAGATGATTCGCACAAAGTTGGTCCCAATGATGTTCAGAAAAGATCAGACTATTTGACCAAGATTAGTGACTTTTGGGTATTCCCTAAGCTCAAGGAAAACCTTAGAGGCTGTTGTTATTAGACGATTGAGGAGATCAAAGAGGCTTTGACGAGGGTCATTGACACACTCACACAAGAGTGCTTCCATGGGGCTTTGTAGAAGTTGTTGGAACGGTACAACAAGTGAATTGCAGGAGATTATTTTGAAAAGGACTAGAGTCATGTGTGTACTAGCAATAAGAGTGCCCACACAAAAAAAGTCTGGAAACTTATTTAAGGCACCTTGCACATATTTTAGTTTTATTTCTTTTACTAATGGATTATGAGTTATCGAGGCCAAAAGCTACTAAAGGATAAATTAATTAAAAAGAAATCCTGTCTGTTGTCTCACATCAAGTTTATAAGACAAGCATTTTCCAGCCAATTATCAGATGATTTTTTTCATGATAGAAACGATCCATGACCATTCAATCAACATTGTACATAGTCATAAACAATGTATCACAAGTTTGAATATTTGTTGAGATAGTTCATAACAGAAATTTGTTGATATTGGATTTAATGATAACCATATTGAAGCAGTCCTGTGGTAATGTGTTCCACAGGAATTTTGTGTGATGGAAATTCTGCATAATACAAAGACCATAGAGAGTTCTTGTTGTTTTACAAGGAAGCATTAGAGATTGGAGCTCAGTCGAGTACCTTCCATGGCAATAACAATTTATAAAATCAACATTTTCCGGTCAATGATCAGAAGATAATTTTTGTCATGACAATAAACAATTTGTGACCCATTTGTACACTGTAAAAATTAATAATTTATATACAAATTTAAAAAAATTCTTTTTGTATTTTTTTATTAAGTGCAACACAAATAATGAATGCTAAAAGTCACTTGAGGATACGAGTGAATAGAATGGAATGATTGTTAGTTGAAAGATGAAAAATATTATAAGAGGATTGAAAATGATTGCAGGGATGGGCAAAGTTTGAATACTTGTGGGACAGTTCATGACAGGAAACTGTTGATGTTGGATTTAAAGACGACCACCTTGCAATCTGCAAAGAAGCAGTCCTTCTGTAATGTGTTCGACAAATGGGGAGCCCTTTTGAAGAAACTCTATTCATAGAACTTCCAGTTAACGCTATATACAGGGTGAGTCAAAAGTATGTGGACAGTAAAAAACTGATGTATGCGTACAACTATATGTAATAAGACAATAATATTAATGAAAGACAAATGTTATTTATCAACGCAAGTGCTCAAACTGTTTTCCTTCTTGATTTACACAGCTTTGAAGTTTGTCTCTTACGCTTCGACAAACATTTTCTACTTTTGGCTCATCCTGTATAATAAGAAAGTATTTGTAAAAAAGTTTAAGTGCACGCAAATTAAATTGGACAGACATTTAATAGTTTTTCAGATAGAGAGTGGAACGATAAAAGTGTCGCCATATAGTAAACAAAACTACAGCTTTATTTTAAAACTTTTATTGAAAAAAATCAATTCAGGTAACTTGATTTTTTTTTTTTACATGGGGGTCACCACTTATCAAGGTCCGAAGGCCACTCAGGGATAAGGGTTATTGCACGTACAGTAATCAATGAGATAGTATTGTAGTAATCATTAGTATTGGGGGTTTTGATAGAGTGTCTTACTTAAGGGGGTGCTTTGTCAGGACTTTGTTTATGTTGGACTTGAAGACGTCCAAGTTGTAGTCAGGTGGGAAACAGGCAAGCGGCAGAGAGTTCCACTAGCATGCAGTTCTAAGAAAGAAGATTATGTTGTGGAGTTGACATCTATTCAATGTAGCCACCTTCAACCTTAATCAGCGCCTCGATACAAGTCCAGAACTGGGAGCATGCCTTTTCCGCAAGTGCCAGTGAGAGCTCAGTGAATACTCGACAGATGGCAGAGATCAGGCTGCCTTTGGTGTTGTGAGAAGTCATGTTGGTGATGTTCTTGATGTATATCCAAACGAAGTAATCCAGCAGGTTCAGGGCGAGAGAAGAAGGGGCAGAACAGTGAGAGAAAGGTACAAAGTCGTGGCACTCCTTCTGAAGCCAACGCTGGGTTTCTTTGGACATGGGCCGGCGCTGAGTTCTGCTGCCACACCCAAGGTCTGCTAACACCCACCTGATTGCATCAGGGAATCGGATCACCATACACTTTTGCTTTCCCACCATACTTTGTTTTAAACCTCTTTTTTTTTTTATTTCTGCTGCTATGTCTACAGCTTGTCCCATGACACATGGTTCAAGGTTCGAATTGCCTCTTGTTTTAAAAGTTCCTCTTGCAATCACACCTGCTTCCAAGTTGCTCGTACCCCTCATGTGGTTCCCTTTTTTTCTCCGTTTTTCTTTCCTTCACTGTGACGTTATCTTGTGCACTGGCTTGGTCATTTGTATGCATGTCATACCGCTGATGTAGCAGCAGCAGTTCTGTTACAGACAGACATTCAATGTTTGTTAGATATGAGATTTTTCATTTTCTTTTTTTTCGAAGCGCTAATCGAACGAAACCGATATGCGCATTATACTAGTGTCATTTACCTTCACAATAGGGTCTATCGAGTTTCTTTGTTTCTCAAAGGCCAGTAGTGTTCTGTTATTTCTCTTAGTTGCATAGTTGTGTAGTAGGAGTAGTGACCACAACAATGACGACAGCAGAAACAACATGGCTTCAACAAGGCGCCATTACAATTTTGAATCTATGCTTAATTTCTAAGCTCGGCACTGATTAATGAAAGAATTTAACTTCTTTTCTAGCTTGCTTAATCAGAGTCCCTCAGGTGATCTGAGTACGCTACCGCAATTAATAAAAGGGAGTGCTAGCTAGATTATTTCTCTTTCTGACCAGGAAACTACACAGTCAGGTGACTCATTCCAAAACGTTTCTCCCCCCCCCCCCTCACCAACTTCTTTCTTGTGCTGTATGCTCTCCCGTGCTGTCTGGCCCTGGAATTTGACAAAAAGCTTCAAAGATTCCAACATGACCTAAAAATGTGGAAGGTATTTTTGTTCACGTTTTTATTTATCCCTCTTTCTCGCAAATCCATCCGTATAATTGTCTTCTATGTTTTTCTGACAACTGAACTTGCTACCTCAACTGTTCTGTATCTACTAACTCAATCACTCTCATCCATGAGAGTCTGTGTGTGTGAGAGAGAGAGAGAGAGAGAGACGAGGAAAAGAGAGGGTGAAAGGGGCGAAGAGAGAGGGAGAAAGGGACAGGGAGAGAGGGAGAGAGACGAGGAGAGAAGTAGAGAGAGGTAGAGAGAGATAGAGAGAGAGAGAGAGAAAGAGGGAGGTGTAGTCACAACGGGATAAGAAGTTTTAACAGGAACATATTGAACACATTTTTTAAAACTCTTACTTTAACTTCCATCTCTCCCGGGTAACGCTAGATATCCCTGCTAGTACTAAATAATGAGAAAGAATAAAACATTACCGCGATTTTGTAACATCAATTAAACTTTATAAGATTTTGTTTTCATCCAAACTCATCGACATATTCCTTTACTCATATCTTTCTCTTTCGTTTTCTTATTATTTACATATTTTTACTTATCAATGTACACTTAACTTCAAAAGTATAACACTAATAATTAATAGAATTACATTATTTAACCCTTTTCCCGCCAAAAGCATGCGATGTTACCAATGAGAAATGGATACTGGTGCATGTTGTGAGCCGGACGTATCTCAGCGTTCACTCGGCTTTGGCCGGAACATGAGATCAATAGTCGGATTATGCTGAGTGTCGCTAAAAAAAATCATAACAATGCTACGTAAAAGAAAAAAGCAAAATGAATAAATGTAAAATGTAGAAACCAAAAACAGCAACAACAACAAAAAAACTACCTACCGTAATTTGGTGTTTTATCATTCATTAATTTTTGGCCCCTCAACAAAAGGAGGTGGACCTATAAATTCACGCAACACCCGACCCTTCTCTAACAATTGTTTTCTAAAACTACCCTTCCTCAGTGACAAAATCTCATCTTCAATCCGAAAAGCCATCCGCAGCGAGGGACTCAACATTCAACTCATCCACACTGGATCTACTTTAAGACAACAGCTCAACCGAAAACATCCATCGCATACACCTTCCCCTTGTTCACTCTCTAATTGCCCAATATCACACACAGGTTTATGCTTTAAGAACCACGTTGTTTACGACCTACAATGAGCTAAATGCAGTGCATCTTACATCGGAAGCACTACCAGATTGCTTCACCACCGCATTAAAGAGCACTTAAACACTACTGCTTCGTCGTTCTATAAACATATTCGCACTTGCATTAATTCAGAACCGGATTTTCACATCAACATTCTTGCTTCTTCAAGAAACGTAGGTCAACTTTGTATCCTCGAATCTTTAATTATTTCAAAAAATACTCCCACACTAAACAATAGACTGGAATTGAGCTCTGCTTTTATAATATAAGTTTAAAACATAAGAAAAACAATAATTAAAATAACTGTTGTGGTGGCAACCACTTATTTGCATATGCGAATAACATAACACTATAAATGGCAAGCCTAGGTTGGCCTTGGTGTGTCTTACTCAAATGCCACCGGAAGTGACGCCGAAGAGTTTACATGTCCTCCCACCAAGACTCTCTGACTCGACACCGTCATTTGTACATATTGTAAATATACCTTTTCTTTAATACACTTATTATTGCGTTATCTTGTTGTTTGCGTCTTCATTGTATTTCCTTACTAATTATTGTTCAACCTTGCAACCACAACAATAATAATAAAAAAAACAAAAACAAAAAAAACCCTTGTTTGAATAGTCATCTCCCTTGATTCACAAACGCAACAAGTATTTCAAACACCAACTGATTTATTTTAACGTTCTCCTAACGTCATTTTTTGTTCCATATTTCGCGGTATCACGTGGCAAACTCTGCGGCTGCTTTTCCAATTTTGAACACTCTTCCACTGTCTTCTCTTGAAAAAGCACTAATAGGTCTGAAATATATTGAGATTTATAACATCATTGAATACAACAGAAAAAAAAAATTACTGTTGTTTAGAGTTAAAATTTGTGTGAAAAAGAAAAAACAAACAACAAAAAAAAAGAAATTTATTTCTTTTGTTTTCATTTAATTTTACTCTATATAAAAAAAAAATCTCGCATTGTTCTTGGCTTTTAATTTTACCTTATAATATATATATATATATATATATATATATATATATATATATATATATATATATGATGAAAATAATGGAAATAGTATTCCGACGAAATAGAGACATAAAAAGGAACAAACCGAGTTATGTTTTCATCAACGTTTCGTCTTTATTTCATCCAGAGGAAGTCTCGAAATAAAGACGAAACGTTGGTGAACACATAACTCGTTTTTTTCCTTTTATATATATATATATATATATATATATATATATATATATATATATATATATATATATATAAATACTATCCATTTGCCACTGCTATTCAACAATGTCGTCTCAGGAGAGGTGTGGTTGGAGATTGTGCACCTCTTGCTACAAAAAATTCATGCACAGCCACCCTTACGTTGAGTATCCATAGTTTGTCCAGACTGAAGGAGCCGTTACCTTTATCTTACCATGACTGAAAGAACGAGAACAATCTACATTTGTAAATTAAATAAATAAAGAGTTCAGTTGGAAATTCTGTACAGATTCGCAAGTTCGACATTTTTGGTTAAAGTCAAATTATCTGTTCTGATACCACACTTTATCTAGTTTACATTTAATCAATGAAAGTGAGGTCCTTCTTGACTATGGCAGTTTTCTTATCCCAATCCAGAGTGCCTTTTATGGAGCAGTTGGATGGTTTTACATTAAAACCGACCTTGTGTCTAACTCTGCCCTTGTCGAGAGACAAATAAATAAGGACATGAAGATGTCAGAGTTCATAAAGGTGAAATTGAAGAAGGTCAGAGGTTACATTGATTGTAACATTGTAAAAATAGCAACCAATAAGAACTTGCCTCTGCTTTATCGTTATTTTTATGGCAAGTGCTCGTTTAAGCTCCAATCTATGGTCCCCCTTCGCCAAACCTTTACGAGAAATACCCGTCTAGCTGAAAACACTATCAATAATTTCCCCCACTCTTTATCTGTGACTAAACCTAAACGTACATTCCATGAACAAAGCTTCTTTCTTAGAACTGCACATCTGTAGAACTCTCTTCTGTTTTCCTGCTTTCCAGATGACTAGAACATGGTCGTCTTCAAGTCCGACATAAACAACTTCTTGATGAGCTGTTCCCCTTAAGTAATCCAATTTACCAAATTTACATTTCTAACGATTACTATGATATTGTCCCATTGACTACTGTTCACTCTTTAACCCTTATCCTCGAGTGGCCTCTGGACCTAGA
Source organism: Euprymna scolopes (assembly GCF_053919585.1). Taxonomy (NCBI): domain Eukaryota; kingdom Metazoa; phylum Mollusca; class Cephalopoda; order Sepiida; family Sepiolidae; genus Euprymna; species Euprymna scolopes. Next base: position 13,779,572 of record NC_136504.1, on the reverse strand, counting down.
TAAGTGGTGACTTCTATGTAAAAAAAACCCAAAAAAACATGAGAATAGTAGTCCGAAAGTGAGTTTAACAGGTCAATCCAATTATTACTAAACCTGATTGAATTAGGCTTCATCATAGAAAAGGTTTGTTCTTTCGATTTTTATTGTTGTTGTCACGTAATATTCGGGTCAGCGGGAACTTTGCCAAACAAGGTTTGTATTGGTTAGCTGCTGCTGCTGGTCATATTATTATCACTATGGTAACATGAATGCCTTTGAGAGAACATGAGTGATATTTGCTTGTTTTTTTTTTTTTTTTTTTTTCTTTTTTCTTTTTTGTTTCGTTTTGTTTCTTTTTTCCCCAAATAACACAGGAAGATGTGACACAAGGTCGAGAAAGTAGGATTTGAAAAGTCAGCACCCTACATAAAGAGCAATCAAGCCGGCAAAAAATGACTAGCCAGTTCCATCAGCATTTCCCGACAGGGGTGTCTCAGGCTATTAGCAAAAAACTAACCCTTTCTCATAGGGTGAGAAGGCTAAGCATGGGCAGGTGGATTTGCATAGGACTGTGCCTAGACTTCAGTGGCTTTAACGACTGAGGGAAAACTCACCCAAACAGCACATATTGCTTCCGGAAGCATAAGAGGCTGATGTGATAAGGGCCAGATTTATAGATAACACTTGGGTGAAGATTAGGGCAGCAAGAAGCTTGTTTACGTTACATTTTAATTTCTGCAAATTGGAACGATTTGGAAACAGGAAGCAGGAAGAGAATTCCAAAGGAGAGAGAGAGAGAAAGAAAGAGAAAGAGAGAGAGAGAGGGGGGGGAACAGAATAAGTAATTTTTTATTTTATTTTATTTTTTTTTGCAAATTTTACAGACTTTGCAAACTCACCATTTTTTATCCAAACAAATCCAAAAAAAAAGTACCCCGTACATTTTTTCTTTTGATTTATAAATTTTATATCAGTTTTTAATCAATGGATGCTCATTCTGTTGACTGAAATGTTGAAAAAATTATAAGACATTCATATGTGTATGTGTGTCTGTATAAAAAGTTTAAAGGACGAGCTCTCAAGTAAAGTGTTATTTGTCATGACAATCGTTGGTTGAGAAGAGTTTTTGCTGTTGTTAAAAAAAAAAGAAGCTTAGTCTTAGTAGCACCATATGTTACCAACCATTTACAGTACCATTCCACTACAAACTGAAGGTAATTTTCTAGAGTTCTGTCATTTCCTGGGTTGGAGTATATTCATCTAACACTTATCGTTAGCTAGTGTTTGCTTTTAAAGTAGTATTCTATTTTTTTTTTTTTTTACATGGAGAATCACCTCTTATCAAGGCCCAGAAGCCACTCGAGGATAAGGGTTATTGTGTGTACAATAATCAATGGGATAATGTCATAGTAATAGTTGGTATTGGAGATTTGATAAAGTGTCTTACTTAAGGGGGCGATTAATCAGGAATTTGTTTATGTTGGACTTGAAGACATCCAAGTTGTAGGGAAACAGGCAGACGGAAGAGAATTCCACAGGTGTGCACTTCTCAGAAAGAAGCTTTGTTCATGGAATCTACGTTTTGATTTAGGCACAGATAAAGAGTGGGAGAAATTACTGACAGTGGTTTTAGCTAGACGGGTGTTTATCGTGAAAAATTGGCGAGAGGGGGATCAGAGATTGGAGCTCGGACGAGCACTTGCCATGAAAATAACGATAAAACAAAGACAGGCTCGCAACGTCTCTTCTGTGGGACAGAGGTTGCAGGGAAGAGAAAAGGGCATCCCCCACTAAGCCACGAAGTCTATTTTGTACTTTGTCAAGGCAGGATAGGCTGTTTTTAGAAGCTCCAGCCCAGAAGTGACAGCAGTACTCCATCCTTGGACGTACTTGGCTTTTATAAAGATAGAGAATTGTATCAGTAGTGAGATATCTTCTGGAGCGGTAGAAGGGCCCACCATTATCTTACTTCGTTACAGCCAATGGCTTCAGGTCTTGTCTGGAGTGATTTCCATATAAAAAAGTCATATTCGGTTTAAAGTCCGTTTAACATGCTGGTATGTGACTTCCAAACGTGTCTCTCTCTAGTCAGGTCGAGGATACATCATCAACAGTCTGACAGAATTTGCATCATTTGAGTTAGGTAGCCTTTTTTCTGTTGGGTTTCGGTATGGTAATGTGCAAACTTTACCATCTCTTTTTAAGAAGGGGTTAGCTTATTGTTAATCGTAGAAGGCGCCCTTACTGGGGAATGTCGAAACTGTTATACTGTCACAAACCGCTGCTATCCATGTTACCAGCTAGACCATATTACTTGCAATTGTAACAAAAGAGAGCAAAGCCTGTTACAACTATGGCCAGCTCTACCATATCTAGTGCGAGTGTCTTTCCATGGATACCAGGGCATGTTACAGATACAAAAACATTCATATATCGTGAGACATTTTCTTACATTTGGAAATTCTGATGATATGGCAGAATTTATTCTGCTGCTTGGGTCCCATTAAAGTCCTGATATTTTAATTGTGACGCATGTGGAAGATGCTTGTTTATTTGTTTGTTTGTTTGTTTTATTTGTTTATTTATTTGTTTGTTTATTTGTTTGCTTGTTTACTTGTTTGTTTGTTTATTTATTTGTTTGTTTGTTTATTTGTTTGTTTACTTGTTTGTTTGTTTATTTGTTTTATTTGTTTATTTATTTGTTTGTTTGCTTGTTTGTTTTATTTGTTTATTTATTTGCTTGTTTATTTATTTGTTTGTTTATTTGTTTGTACATTTGTTTTATTTGTTTATCTATTTGTTTGTTTATTTGTTTGTTTACTTGTTTGTTTGTTTATTTGTTTTATTTGTTTATTTATTGTTTGTTTGTTTATTTGTTTGTTTGTTTATTTGTTTTATTTGTTTATTTATTTGTTTGTTTATTTGTTTGTTTACTTGTTTGTTTGTTTATTTGTTTTATTTGTTTATTTGTCTGTTTGTTTGCTTATTTGTTTTATTTGTTTATTTATTTGTTTGTTTATTTGTTGGTTTACTTGTTTGTTTGTTTATTTGTTTTATTTGCTTATTTATTTGTTTGTTTGTTTGCTTGTTTGTTTTATTTATTTATTTGTTTGTTTATTTATTTATTTGTTTACTTGTTTGTTTGTTTACTTGTTTTATTTGTTTATTTATTTGTTTGTTTGTTTATTTGTTTGTTTATTTGTTTGTTTGTTTGTTTGTTTATTTGTTTTATTTGTTTATTTATTTGTTTACTTGTTTGTTTGTTTACTTGTTTTATTCGTTTATTTATTTATTTGTTTGTTTATTTGTTTGTTTGCTTGTTTGTTTTATTTGTTTATTTATTTGTTTGTTTGTTTATTTGTTTATTTATTTGTTTGTTTGTTTATTTGTTTGTTTGTTTGTTTGTTTACTTGTTTTTTTGCTTGTTTGTTTGTTTATTTGTTTGTTTATTTATTTGTTTGTTTGCTTGTTTGCCTGTTTGTTTGCTTGCTTGTTTATTTGTTTATTTGTTTGTTTGTTCATTTTTTTGTTTGTTTGTTTATTTGTTTGTTTGTTTGTTAATTTGTTTGTTTGTTCATTTGTTTGTTTGTTGGTTTGTTTGCTTGTTTGCTTGTTTATTTGTTTGTTTATTTATTTATTTGTTTGTTTGTTTGCTTGTTTATTTATTTGTTTGTTTGTTTGTTTTTATTTGTTTATTTGTTTGTTTATGTATTTGTTTGCTTGCTTGTTTATTTGTTTGTTTATTTGTTTGTTGAGCATCATTCATGATGATGGTTTTAGTTGGCATTCGTTTCCTTGATATCTTTCTATTAAGAATTCTTTCTATAAGGATTTGGGGTACTTACAGGAGGGACCACGTGAAGGTTGCCAATATTCCTAAGTGAATGTATTTTCTGTGTAATGAACTGGATTCGAACTTGGCACACTCAGGTTATCAGCCTGCATCATTATCCATTGAGCTACCATCACCACCCTGTAGGAAGCTACTGAGGAAAGTGATCAGTTCGATTACCCCCAAAAGTTGAGGATGAAAACTATAAGAAAATTGACCACTCTGTTAACGCCGAGAATCAAGGCACAATTGTGAACGTTAATAAAATTGATGAGTCTGCTGGCATGATTGAGTAGGAATGTTGGTTCACTAGAAACTATGCAAACGAATAATCTTTGAATATGTTAAGGAATTCATGTAATGTTTTCACTCGATAGCGAGTTAAATCAAATAAAAGTCTTTGAACATACATACGGGGGGGGGGGGGGTATTCGAGGCTTTCTTCTCATAGTGAGCGATCATCTGTTTAACTAAGGCAAATAAAACTTCAAATGCAGCAAAGACACAGGGGAGAGTTTCTTCAAGGTTTTATTGGAAATAATAGACTTAAGGAAAGGGAGAAACTAATTAACTGAGAATTATTTCGTTCTTAATATAATTTTCTAACTTGAAAAATGGGATATGCAATGGACAGAGACCCGCGGTAACATTCAGCTTAGATTATTTCTACATTGTTGGACGTGTCTCATTCCCATGCTTCCAATGGAGAGACTGATTGAAAACCTGTTTCTCTTTCGTTAAGAAAACATGACCCATTCGTTATATCCTAATATCATTTGACTATGTTTTGTCTACAGCATTTGACATGTTGCCCTCTGTCTGAACTGTCTCTGGGTACAATTCTGTTTGCAGATAGGCTATCATGAATGTGTGTGAATATTTTTAGTTCTTGTAAAACAAGGGGGTTCATTATAAGAATGGATCGATTAATTAAGAGCTGTGAGTTTTAGAGGCCAGGAAAATCGTATTAAAAAATTCTCTGCTTATTTTTATAAATTATAATCAATTGAAAGTTATTTTTAAGACTCAATGTTTTGTTATTGAATTAGTAAAATATTTCAGTGAAATGGGTTGGAAATATTTTAATGAATAAAGTTTATATAGATTAACAGACGATAATGCGATGAGTCGTGTGTGTCTGTGTGTTTGTTAATGTTTATGTGCGTGAATGGAGAGAAATGTTGCAGAGATAAGTGCCCACACTGAGGTGCCCAGCGATACCAGTCCGTAGACGCAGGTTAACTGTGTTCTATTGGATTATTGAAGAAAAATCTTGCTTTTAAAGGATTTAGGTGGCTCCCAGAAAGATGATTTCAAATAAATTCAGAAAATTTTTTGATTGGTCAAAACTATAGTTATTTATTTTTATTCAGGATAATGTATGCGCAGACAACATATGTACAAACGCGTTTATGCATTTTGATTTTGTCCGTCGATGTACAAACATCGACTACTACACATTTCTCACTGAACTTTCTTTTTACAATGGAAACACATAAACATTGACTCTCATTAATAAGTTTCATTAAATGTAAGTTTGGTAATAGAGTGGGGGAAGTTTTGATTACAATTTTTCATATTCGTGGATAATCCTGTACGTGGTACATTTGCTACAAGTCTCTCACTCCTGGACAAGTCTCTCACTCCTGGACAAGTCTCTCACTCCTGAACAGGGTTCAAAAGAGAATCGCCAACCGAATTGTCAGCTAGGCTTCAGCCACTGTCCCATCGACGAATGTTGCAATCTTCTGTCTGTTTTACAAATGTTTTAATGGTATATGCTCCAACAAACTATAAGCACTTGTATCTTCCGATGTAAATATCCACGACAAACCCGGCAAGCAGCAAAATCCCACCCCTACACCGTAGAGATCCCTAGATGTAAGAAGGCCTTCTACTCTAATAGTTTCTTCCCCAAAACTGCTAGACTTTGGAATTCCCTTCCAGGTTCCTACTTCTCTAACTGTACTGACAGGCATAAATTCAAGTGTAATGTAAACAGACATCTTGCTGCTCGACTCCCTACATAGTATCCCTGCTATCATGTCCCAGATAGTAGCCCCCTACATCTAAGTGACACTGTGCCTTGTTTAGGGTGAAAATGCAATAAAAAAAAATTGACGGTCCTGAACTCATTATTTGTTTGTGTTTATCATATAATATTTCTCTCACTCTTACAGTTACCGGTCCTGGCTATATGTAGAGTAATTTGGTGATAGTACGTATTTGGAAAACGTCAAGAACAGCGCTAACAATCAATAAATATATAGCTGAATGGACGAATGTAAATATGAATAAAAACATGAATTGATCACCAATTATTAGGTTGGTGCTAAAATAATGTTGTTTTTTGACATGAAGTTGAACGTCAAAAAAACGACATTATTTTTGCACCAACCCAATAACAACATCGGGATTTGGGGAATGAGATAAGTAAACATGTAAACTATATTTATACATCAACATGTAATCTCTGAATGTATATACCATTCACTGGACAAAGCGGGGGGAGGGCAGATCGGTAGCTCTAGATACATCTAAGGCTTTTGACAGGGTATGGCATGAGGGTCTCCTCAGGAAGATTACATCATACGGTATCACTGGTAGAATACTTAACATAATTAAATCCTTCTTAGATAAGAGAAAAATCCAGGTTGTCCTCGACGGTCGTACATCTAAACAATATGATATAAATATGGGAGTGCCTCAAGGGTCTATCCTTGGACTTCTATTGTTCCTAATATTCATAAATGACCTCCCTGACAAAACTGCCTCTGAGATGGGTATATATGCTGATGCCACCACACTCTATAACAGGCACGAGAGGAAAACAAATGAACACATATCTAAAGAAATGGCAAAACACTAGAGGATGACCTCCAATCTGTAGTAGAATGGGGACAAAAATGGATGGTCACATCCAATGCTGCTAAGACTAAACTGGTTTCCTTCAATAATTACAAGAAACTTTTTCTGTCACCAATAGCAATGGCCAACGACTCTTTATCTGAGAATACATCTTTTAAACTCCTTGGCCTAACATTCACAGGAAACATGAGTTGGAACAATTACATTGAAAGCATTACCAGGGCCGCTGCAAAGAAGGTAGGCTCTCTCTACCATACTAGAAAACTACTAACACCTGAAAGTATCCTGTACCTCTATAAGGCCACCATTCGCCCATGTATGGAATATTGCTGTCATATTTGGGCTGGTGCATCTGCTACTAGTCTCTCGCTCCTAGACAAGGTTCAAAAGAGAGTCGCAAATCTGATAGGCCCTAAACTGGCATCTAAGCTTCAGCCTCTGTCCCATCAACGAAATGTTGCATCCCTCTGCCTGTTCTACAAGTATTTTAATGGTGAATGCTCTGACGAACTGCAAGCACTTGTACCCCCATAACGTAAACACCCTCGACAAACCCGACAGGCAGCTAAATCCCACCTTCACACAGTAGAGATCTCTAGATGTAAAAGATCTTTCTACTCCAGTAGTTTCTTCCCCAGAACCGCTAGACTTTGGAATTCAATTCCAGGTCCCTGCTTCCCCAACTGTACTGACGTGCAGGAGTTCAAATGTAACATGAACCGAAATCTTGCTGCCGAAATCTCGACATAGTACTCCAGTAGTTGTTGCCCCTGATAGTAGCTCCCTACACCAAAGTGGCAATGTGCCTTGTTTGGAGTGAAAATGTAATTAGAAAAAAAAATTTTTTTTAATCAACAATTTTACAGAAATGTAAAATATACTTCGAAAGACTAAAGTTTGTTGAAGTTTTAACGTTCTTGAATAGGAAATAGAAAAAAAGTTCGTTTTAAAGTTCCATTGTGTGTGTGTGTGTGTGTGTGTGTGTGTGTGTGTGTGTGTGTGTGTGTGTTTACCTTCTTGGTGGCATGTGTCCATTGCAGACTTAAAGGAAATTTAGTATATCATATATCTGAGATGGGATTGGCGACTGGAGGCAGGTGTGCTAGAAAGAATTCTGAATTTCTGATCATCTGTTTATAGATGCATTTTATACAGGGTTGTTAGTTTGAAACAATTTTTATATAGTTAAGTTGGCGAAAAAAAAGATGAATAAAAACATGACTGGGTCACCAGTTAGTGAGTGCGAATGGGAGTAAGATAAGTAAGCATAAATTAACGCACAAAATATTTTATAAATCAACAATTTTACAAAAATGTAAAATACACTTTGAAAGACCAAAGTTTATTGAAATTTTAAATTTCTGGAATAATAAATAAATAAATAAACGTTTCAAAGTTTTGTTGTGGGTATGTGGGTTTACCTCCTGTGTGGTACGTGTTCGCTGGAGATAGAGGCGCAGATTCAAAGGGATTTTAGCAGTCATCTGTGATGGGTTTGTAGAGTTAAGCCGCGTCGTGTCGCGCAGCACTCAGCAGGGATCCCTCCACCCAACCTCCCGCCGGAAGAATTCTGAATTTCTGTTCGTCAAGCCGCTTGTTTTTACACAGGATTGCTAGTTTTGGAGTTTGAAAAGATTTTGTGGTACTTCTGCAGTTTAAATCCCGTTTTTTTTTTTTTTTTTCGTGAGTCTCGCTCGGCAACGCCCGGTGGACGACGAAAACCACCGGATTATACCAAGCGAACGGAAGTCAATACAAAAACGAAAATAAAAACAACCTACTGTAATAAATTCATAAAATTTACCTTTATATTTTTTATTATTGTCAACTGTTTTTTGTTTTTTTGTAATAAAAGTTTTGGTGGACCTGTACGAGAGTGCCCACCCCCTAAAAATGCGTGTGTTTCACCTTTTTTTAAAGTTTTTTTTTTTCCGACGATTATCATAGATTACGGATTTAAGTATTATATTCGCAGAAAAAATTTTGAAAAAAAAAAAAAATTAATGACTTTTAAGAAGGGGGTTCACTTTCTCGTTATAACATTCTAATCACGTGACACGTCGGTAAAAATGGACAGTAAGTCAGGTAACAAAGAAGTAGAACGTTATAAAGAGAAAGTTAACCTCCTTTTTAAAAGTCATCAATCTTTTCGAAATTTTTTCTGCTATTATGATATTTATCTATGATAATCGCCGGGAAAACTTTTTAAAAAGTGTTAAACACGTATTTTTAGGCGGTGAGCACTCTCATACAGGTCCGCCAAAGTTTTATTTCTTTGAATTCATGAAAAACTATTTGTTTTGTTTTAAGGAACAAAGAACAATTTCGGGAGTAATATAGATATTTTTTGTAAAACTTTTGTTTTCGAAAAAAGGTGTGTTTTTGTTTGTTTTTTTGTTTTTTTGTTTTTTTATTTTTTTGTATTTTTAAGAATTTTTTAGTTTTTTGCCAAAGAAAAGTTTGGATTTTTTTTTTTTTTTTCGTAAGCAGTCGACGACGGAATTTTTTTAAATGCATTTTCTGCCAAAAATTTCTTTTTGAAAATATGTTGTTTTTTTTTTTAAATATTTTCCATTTTCTCTGTGAGTGGGTGGGGATTAGGGTTACATTTTTTGGAAGGGGCGACTTGTGGATTTCTTAATTATCAGAAGGAGGGTTTCCGCCTTATGGTCTGGGACTGTGACAAGAAAATCCTCCTTCTCAGCAGAGTCGTATCCTCCAAAGACCCAGAGTAGTTCGACGACCCTTCCGACATTATGTTTCCGTCTATTAAAGACGGATTCATCCACTTCCACCGTGTCCCTTGGGCCTCCAATTTACTGGGGATTCCAATGGAAATAGTCCGGACAAATATCCTTCAAGAAGTTTTTTCAGTCGGTCCGACTCGATATCGCACTCTCACTCTAGGTTGTTGTGCGTTGCCGTTTCGTAGGCCCACAAATATATTAATCTTAAAATAATTGGTATCCGAAGATCGGATCAATGAAAAAAGATACCGTGTCGCAAGGAGGTCCAGTATCTACGCTGGTCATTACTGCACCTCCAGCCGAAACCGTCGGTTACGTTTCGTTGGTTTAGGATACACACCCGGTGTCATTTTGTGCATCTCCTCTTAGTTGCCAGCAGCCTGTTTTCTTAGCAGAACACGAAAACTGTTTCCGAAGACTCCATAACAGCTTCCAGCATGGAATTGTTCATTTTCCTTCCTTGTCACAAGACTAAAGACTTGTTTGAAGCGCAATGATACTCTGCCCTTTCTTTTCTTTTCTTTTCTTGAAGCACAATGAAACTCTTTCCATTTTTTTACATTCCAATTTGGTGTCGTCTGCTCGCTCGCGCCTTTTTTGGCCACTCGGTTTCTCAGTGAATAAGCTCACTCGGCATTATCCAGGCCGGTTTCCGTCATCCGCCAGGCGTTGCCGAGTGAGACACAGAAAAACGGGATTTAAACTGTATGTACCGATTTTGTATTGGTTAGAAAATATTTTTAGCTTACATATTTCTGTGAAAATTTCTTGTTTTCGACGGTGATGAAGAAAGCGAATGGCAATAAAGGAGAGAAAGAAAAAGGGTAACAATTAAAACCATTTGCTTTTTAGTATTCATCTGAATCGCCAGAAAGAAATAAAAATGAAAAGAAGAAAGAGTAAGTCGAACGAAAAAAAAAAGAAAAGAAAAAGAGTGCTTGTTCGCCTCATCTCGTCTCGCACATCGATTTCTAATCTGCACATACATTTACCTGAACGAGAGGTGACGGTAGTCAAGTGGTTAATGACACGGACGGACAACCCAGATGTTCCAAGTTCGAATCCAGTTCGTTCCACAAAATCACTTTCACAATGTGTTGGCAAATTTCCCGTAAACCCTCCCGTAATCCCCAATGCATTTCTAGAAATACATCGGGGAAACCAATGCCAACAATAGAATCTTCGGATGCCGAATCCTGAAAACATTTTCATTTGAGAATTTTATTTTTAAATAAAAATAAATAAGTAAAACAGAAAGGCTCAGTAAAAAAGAATAAATTGTAAAATTTATTTTAAAACGGATTTAAGATTTTTTCCAATATTTGTGAATTTGAGCGGTTTATTTGAATTCAGCAGACGACCTTTTTGAGCTTTCTCATTGGCTGTTTTGTGTCACGTGATGTAAACAAAAGAAAAACAGAGTTTTCGTTTTAAGCTAAATCAGCAAATTTTATCAGATTGGAAAATATTTCCGAACTGATCGGTTTGGATTTTTTTCTGCTCTCCGGAGAAAATATCAATACCCTTTTAAAATGTTTTCTTCGTTAAAATCTTTCTAGAAATGTAGCGAAGGGCCGAAACAAATTGTTCTCAAATAATTGATTGAATTTCGAATCTAGAATTCTCCGTAAAAAAATTAAATATTTTGACAGAGTCAAAATATTAAAAATTTGTTTTAAAATATTTTGAGAGAAATCCAAAATATTTCAGTGAATTTTGAAATAAAATTCCAGAAGAATTTTATTTTATTTTTCGGATAAAAAATCCGATATATATATATATATATATATATATATATATATATATATATATATATATATATATATATATATATATATATATATATATATATATATATTGTAGTCTAAAATGACTAAATTGAAAAAAGAGAAATTTATTATTTTTCTCTGAGGGAAATATTTTTCGGATAGAGATCCGATATATATATTTTGAAGTCAGAGTGACTAGATTTAAAAAGAAGAAATATTAATTATTTATCGAAGAGATAAATAATAAATTAAAAAAGAATTTAAGAAAATTGAAACAAGGATTGTTTCAGAATATTCTCTAAAAAAGAAAGTTACAGAGGTTTTCTTGAGTTCGAAAGAATTTTAATTCTTAAATATAATAAAAAAGAATATTAAAAGCTACATTCTCCTATTTAGGCTCTTTTTTTTCAGCTATTTCCTTTCCAGATTCATAACCAAGTTTTTCCCGAGAAAAAGACGCCTCTGAATTTGTTTTTTCATAAAATTGCCGCTGTCTGGCAAGATTTCAAAAGAAGAATAAAAGAAAAAGAAACCAATGAACTTTTTTCTATAGACTTTTCTACAAATTTTAAGAAAAAAAAAAAAGAACTCTCCATGAAAGAAATTGTTTCTTGCATTATTGTAGAGCTTATTTGCTTTAAAAGCACAGAAAGTCTTATGCTGTTAAAAAAAGAAAATGTCGTCTGCTTATTATAAAAAAGCGTGAAAACTCAAACTGTGTGTAATATATTTTTTTCCTTTTGTGTGTTAAAAAGAAGTTTTTTTGAAAATCGCATATGGACAAGTATGCATTGTTAAATTTATTTTGTGTAAATTTGTTTTTTTTTTTGTCTTTAAAATAAATTTCTTGTTCCTCTTTTGCACGAATTATTTAATTATTTAAGCGATTTATATATTCATATTATTCCACTACAGAGAAGCAATAGATGGACTTGTTTGTTGCTTACAGCTTAAAAATGCTAAAAATTTTTAAGTTTTCTCATTCCTTAAAAATATTTCTCTTAGCTATCTCCCCTTAAAAATCTCAAACTAGAACCCTAAAAAGGGCACCATCTTCAAATATGTTGTACCTATTTACAATGCCTCCCCACGAGACAGAGTTAGACTCCAGGGTCGTTTTTTTAACGCGGAGAAACGGTACAAAAAAAAAAAAATTGTCTCAGTCGTGAAGGACTGTTCCTCCACTGAAAGAGAACAAGAAATGGAAGTGCAGCATCTGCCGGAACAGATGGTATTTATTTGCTCCCCCACCGAGCAAATTAAGCACAAGGCCGATTTTTAATGTGAGGAGTGAAGGGAGGGGGAAGGGAAAAAGGGGATCAGCTCCCGAGAGGTGGGAAATGGGAGCTGGTTAAAGGTCAGGCATGTGGGGTTGCCCCCACATCTGGTCTTTGCTAGTCATAGCTTGCAGTATCTGCCGGAACAGATGGTATTTATTTGCTCCCCCACCGAGCAAATTAGGCACAAGGCCGATTTTTAATGTGAGGAGTAAAGGGAGGGGGAAGGGGAAAAGGGGACCAGCTCCCGAGAGGTGGGAAATGGGAGCTGGTTAAAGGTCAGGCATGTGGGGTTGCCCCCACATCTGGTCTTTGCTAGTCCTAGCTAGTCATAGCTTGCAGTATCTGCCGGAACACATGGTATTTATTTGCTCCCCCACCGAGCAAATTAGGCACAAGGCCGATTTTTAATGTGAGGAGTGAAGGGAGGGGGAAGGGGAAAAGGGGACCAGCTCCCGAGAGGTGGGGAATGGGAGCTGGTTAAAGGTCAGGCATGTGGGGTTGCCCCCACATCTGGTCTTTGCTAGTCATAGCTTGCAGTATCTGCCGGAACAGATGGTATTTATTTGCTCCCCCACTGAGCAAATTAGGCACAAGGCCGTTTTTAATGTGAGGTAAAAATCAGCTCCCCTAAAAGTAGGCAAAAAGGGGGCACTCTGGTTACCAAAAATAATAATTGTCCCAGTATAGAGGGTTTCCCCTCCATTGACTGGTACAAATTATCTTAAGTGCAGTATCTGCCGGAACAGATGGTATTTATTTGCTCCCCCACTGAGCAAATTAGGCACAAGGCCGTTTTTAATGTGAGGTAAAAACCAGCTCCCCTAAAAGGGGTCACTCTGGTTACCAAAAATAATAATTGTCCCAGTATAGAGGGCTTCCTCTCCATCGACTGGTACAAATCATCTCAAGTGCAGCATCTGCCGGAACAGATGGTATTTATTTGCTCCCCCACTGAGCAAATTAGGCACAAGGCCGTTTTTAATGTGAGGTAAAAACCAGCTCCCCTGAAGGGGTCACTCTGGTTACCAAAAATAATAATTGTCCCAGTATAGAGGGTTGATATTTATTTGCTGCCCACCTCAGCAAAATGTGGCACAAGGCCGGAAAGTGGGAACCCCGCAGGCTCCCCTAAAGGAGGGGCACTCCTGCAATTTTAAAAATTGCCTGAGTAACCCCGTCGGCATTCCCCGGTCAGGGCGCCTCAGGCAGCAAGCAATAAACTTGCCCCACCCGAAAGCCCGGTGGCAAGGCCTGGGAGGGTGGACCTCCTAGGTATTACCCAGGCGATTGTCCCAGTATAGAGGGTTTCCCCTCCATTGACTGGTACAAATTATCTTAAGTGCAGCATCTGCCGGAACAGATGGTGTTTATTTGCTCCCCCACTGAGCAAATTAGGCACAAGACCGTTTTTAATGTGAGGTAAAAACCAGCTCCCCTAAAAGGGGTCACTCTGGTTACCAAAAATAATAATTGTCCCAGTATAGAGGGTTTCCCCTCCATTGACTGGTACAAATTATCTTAAGTGCAGCATCTGCCGGAACAGATGGTATTTATTTGCTCCCCCACCGAGCAAATTAGGCACAAGGCCAATTTTTAATGTGAGGAGTGAAGGGAGGGGGAAGGGAAAAAGGGGACCAGCTCCCGAGAGGTGGGAAATGGGAGCTGGTTAAAGGTCAGGCATGTGGGGTTGCCCCCACATCTGGTCTTTGCTAGTCATAGCTATTCATAGCTTGCAGTATCTGCCGGAACAGATACTACACTTTGATCTTGTCGCGAAGGCCAAGTTCTATACATTATTAAATATATGCTTTCTTATCTTTGGCACTGATGATTATGTTTTTAAAAAGAGACTATTTACTTGTAAGTAGATGACGTCATAAAGATTGAATAGTAGTTTTTGGCAATCAAAGAATAAAGCACATTTTGTGACGTCATCTATTTTCAAGAAAATACTTTCTTGTAAAAACATGGATACAGAGGTTAGTAAATTTATTGATTCGAACGAAAGAACAAAAATGCGTTTAATAGTCTTGCATTTGTTTACTGAAGTGGGAGGTCAACGTAAGTAAAACTTAGACAATTGGATCTTATTGTCTGATTTATTTTAATATTTCATGATTGTAATTCACACGAATAAGTTCCACAGCAATAAAATTTACTTACTTTTTTTTCTGTTAATATGCTATGCTGGAAAAATGTACTAAATGACATTAAAAGGGCCAAAGGTTACTTTTGACGTTGTAATTATTTTCGTGAAAATTGAATTATTTAACTTGGGGAGAAATCTAAACCAAATAAATTTATTTTTCGGTAAATTCTTTTTTTAGTCACATTCATTATTTTGAGTGTTTTGGCAAGGTTTCGGCACTATTCCAAAACATCTTGACTTGTTTTTGTTTTTTTTGTTTTTTTTACAAAAGGCATCACCACTTATTAAGGCCACGAGGCCACTCGAGAATAAGGGTTAAAGAGTGTACAGTAGAAATTGGACAATATAGTAATCGTTAGTAATGGAAATTCGGTAAATTTGTTAACTTACATGGAACGGCTCATCAAAAACTTGTTTATGTTAGACTTGAAGACAACCATATTGTAGTCAGCTGGAAAGCAGGAAAACAGAAGACAATTCCATAGGTGTGCAGTTCTAAGAAAGGAGCTTTGCTCATGGAATCTACGCATAGGTTTAGGCACAGATAAAGAGTGGGGGAAATTAGTGATAGTGTTTTCTACTAGACGTGTGTTTCTTGTGAAAGTTTGGCGAAGGGGGGACCATAGATTGGAGCTCAGCCGAGCACTTGCCATGAAAATAACGATAAAGCAGAGACAAACTCGCATCATCTCTTCTGTGAGAAATATGTTGCAGGGAAGAGAAAAGGACATCCTCTACGAGGCTACGAAGTCTATTTTGAACTTTAAAGCTTTACTTTAAATTATGTTTTAGCGAGAGCGACAGCAGCAAAAAAGAAATAGGTAGTAGCTAGTTTGCATTTGGCGATATTTTGCAGAAAATCGAAGAATGAACGGAGAAATAGGAAAATACATGACTGAGTTATTTTTACTCTTTCTGAAACTTCAACTTTAACATGGTCGCCAGTGTTGTATTTTTTACCAACAGTTATGTAAACCTCTATATTTTATTGCTTTTTTTTCTTTTTTACAAAGGAGTCACCGCTTATCAAAGCCCGGAGGCCACTCGAGGATAAGGGTTAATGAGTCAATGGGAAAATATCGTAGTAATCGTTAGTAGTGGAAATTTGGTAAATTGGATTACTTATAGAAGATAGCTCATCAAGGATTTGTTCATGTTGGACTTGAAGAAAACCATATTGTAGTCCGTTAGAAAACAGGAAAACCAAAAAGGCGTGCAGTTCTAAGAAAGAAGTTTTGTTCATGAAATCTACGTTTAGGTTAGGCACAGATAAAGAGTGGGGGGGAATTAGTGATAGTGGTTGTAGCTAGATGAGTGTTTTTCGTGAAAGTCATGCAAGGGGGGCATAGATTGGAG
This sequence comes from Euprymna scolopes, assembly GCF_053919585.1. Taxonomy (NCBI): domain Eukaryota; kingdom Metazoa; phylum Mollusca; class Cephalopoda; order Sepiida; family Sepiolidae; genus Euprymna; species Euprymna scolopes. The sequence continues at coordinate 13,763,592 of NC_136504.1, read as the reverse complement.
CTCAGACGAGCACTTGCCCTGAAAACGTTTCTTCTGTGGGAAAGAGGTTACAGGGAAGAGAAATAATGACATCATTATGTAGAAAGTCATTCTTAACATGGGGAGGGGGTGTTTTGTAATTATTCTGTACTTTCACTTAACAATATAATAAAAAAGTTATCGTAAAACTTGAATTAAACTTAAAAATACGATTGAAAAAATAATACGGTAACAAAACTGCATAAGCACTGTACTTTCTCATATTCTAATTTCTATTTCTGTAGTCGTTTGCTATGACTACAATTTTGTAAACTCGTAAATGTCTTTATTTTGGTTTATTGGAAACAGCGATTACGTTGTTATTTCCATTGCTATTTTGGCGTTCTTGAATGCTCGCAAGGGAAATATTTGCAAATTTGTACTTCACATCGGGGAATTTCCTGTAAAATAACATCTCTTCCTCTCCAGTTTAAACAAGACTTCTTTTAACCTTCTTTCTCTCCTCTCCCATTCAGTTATGTTATACGTTTATGTTTGCGGGCATTCTGTACCGCGTCGAATTTGAAATCGGATAAATTTCCGACGCCATTTTTTTCTTTGACTATAACGATAATTGAAAGTATCTTGTAAATGAGTAAACTAATCATAAATTACTGTTTTAGATCTTTTTTCTTCTTGCTAAAACATGGTTTTAAGTAACACTCGAGAATGTTTGAGAATTCCATTTTTTTAAGTCAAGGTTTTAAGTTGTTTGAGAATTCCATTGCACTCTAAATAATTAACGTGATTGAATCAGAAAGCAAATTAACTACTCACTTTTTCTGTGTTGACAAAACAATGTTACAAACCTAGTCCTTTTTGAAAACAGTCATTTTAAAAACAGACTCATTATAGACAGCCGGAAAGCAGGAAAACGGAAGACAATTCCACAGGCGTGCAGTTCTAAGAAAGAAGCATTGTTCATGGAATCTACGTTTAGGTTTAGGCACAGATAAAGAGTGGGGAGAATTATTGATAGTGTTTACAGCTAGACGAGTGTTTCTTGTGAAAGTTTGGCGAGGGGGGGGGCCATAGATTGAAGCTCAGTCGAACACTTTCCATGAAAATAACGATACATCAGAGACAAACTCGCAACATCTCTTCTGTGAGATAGAGGTTGCAGGGAAGAGAAAAGGACATCTCCTACGAGGCTACGAAGTCTATTTTGAACTCTATCAAGGCAGGCCAAGTCCTTTCTAGCAGCTCCTGCCCAGATGTGGCAACAGTATTCCATCCTTGGACGTACCTGTCTCTTATATAGATAGAGAATTGCATCAGCAGTGAGATATCTACCGGATCGATAGAAAGATCCGACCATTTTTCCAGCGGCCTTGGCAACAGATTTGATGTACATGTTCCATTTAAGATCAGGAGTAATGGTCAAGCCCAGAAGAATATAAATTGTGAATATAAAGAGAAAGGCTATTTAAATGCATAGAAGAATCTAAGTGACAATAGGCAAATAATGAGTAACACATATAAAGCGTTGCTATTCAATAGAAGATTCTAAATTAGACTCAAAAAGAACCAGGATGTGAGATTTGCAAAAGAGAAAAGACTGGACATTAGGAGAGTCTGTCTTGGGATCTCTTATGTTAGCATAAGGAATGTTGAGGTGATTGTTGTGAGATTAGCAGAAGGCATGATAATGAAAACGCAGAAAAAGGTAGAATCACTTCAAGACAAGCTTGAAAGAAACCCCACCATCAGCATGTAATCTTATGGACTCCAAACAGGCTAGATAAAAAAAAAAAAAAAAAAGATAAAAAAAAATTTCAAGAGTCCAATAGGGAAGGAAGAGGTTACTGGACTGGCCAACAAAAACTCTACCCTTAAACTAGTTATATGGTTGACCAGAAACCAGTATTTTATTGTGACACCATTATTATTCAACAAAGACAAACATGGCCTTCTTCTCAAGAAGTAAAATACCAAGCAAACATTTTAAGAGTTTTGGTGTCAAGAGTAAACAGAAACTATATATACAATGTAGAAATTATATATACAATATAGAAACTATATATACAATATAGAAACTATATATACAATGTAGAAATTATATATACAATATAGAAACTATATATACAATATAGAAACTATATATACAATATAGAAATTATATATATACAATATAGAAACTATATATACAATATAGAAACTATATATACAATATAGAAATTATATATATACAATATAGAAATTATATATACAATATAGAAACTATATATACAATATAGAAACTATATATACAATATAGAAATTATATATATACAATATAGAAACTATATATACAATATAGAAATTATATATACAATATAGAAATTATATATACAATATAGAAACTATATATACAATATAGAAACTATATATACAATATAGAAATTATATATATACAATATAGAAACTATATATACAATATAGAAACTATATATACAATATAGAAATTATATATACAATATAGAAACTATATATACAATATAGAAATTATATATACAATATAGAAACTATATATACAATACAGAAATTATATATACAATATAGAAACTATATATATACAATATAGAAACTATATATACAATATAGAAATTATATATACAATATAGAAACTATATATATACAATATAGAAATTATATATACAATATAGAAACTATATATATACAATATAGAAACTATATATACAATATAGAAATTATATATACAATATAGAAACTATATATATACAATATAGAAACTATATATATAATATAGAAATTATATATACAATATAGAAACTATATATATACAATACAGAAATTATATATACAATATAGAAACTATATATACAATATAGAAACTATATATACAATATAGAAATTATATATACAATATAGAAACTATATATACAATACAGAAATTATATATACAATATAGAAACTATATATATACAATATAGAAACTATATATACAATATAGAAATTATATATACAATATAGAAACTATATATATACAATATAGAAATTATATATACAATATAGAAACTATATATATACAATATAGAAACTATATATACAATATAGAAATTATATATACAATATAGAAACTATATATATACAATATAGAAACTATATATATAATATAGAAATTATATATACAATATAGAAACTATATATATACAATATAGAAACTATATATACAATATAGAAATTATATATACAATATAGAAACTATATATATACAATATAGAAACTATATATATACAATATAGAAATTATATATACAATATAGAAACTATATATATACAATATAGAAACTATATATACAATATAGAAATTATATATACAATATAGAAACTATATATATACAATATAGAAACTATATATACAATATAGAAATTATATATACAATATAGAAACTATATATATACAATATAGAAACTATATATACAATATAGAAATTATATATACAATATAGAAACTATATATATACAATATAGAAATTATATATACAATATAGAAACTATATAAATACAATATAGAAACTATATATACAATATAGAAATTATATATACAATATAGAAACTATATATATACAATATAGAAACTATATATACAATATAGAAACTATATATACAATATAGAAATTATATATACAATATAGAAACTATATATATACAATATAGAAACTATATATACAATATAGAAACTATATATACAATATAGAAATTATATATACAATATAGAAACTATATATATACAATATAGAAATTATATATACAATATAGAAACTATATATATACAATATAGAAATTATATATACAATATAGAAACTATATATATACAATATAGAAACTATATATACAATATAGAAACTATATATACAATATAGAAATTATATATACAATATAGAAACTATATATACAATATAGAAACTATATATACAATATAGAAACTATATATACAATATAGAAATTATATATACAATATAGAAACTATATATATACAATATAGAAATTATATATACAATATAGAAACTATATATATACAATATAGAAACTATATATACAATATAGAAACTATATATACAATATAGAAATTATATATACAATATAGAAACTATATATATACAATATAGAAATTATATATACAATATAGAAACTATATATACAATATAGAAACTATATCTATCTATATAATACTAAAAGTCTATGGATCTTGTATGTTTGCAATCAGATTTCCGGTTTTCAACATCCGGTTGCGCATGCGTTAATAGCAACGTCTGCAATCCGTTATTCCAATTCCGGAATTTTTATATCGCTTTTAATACAAACAATTTAATTTAATTTGATCAAATAGTTATTTATATATACAAATAATACATAGATTCATAGATAATTATAATATATATTATAAAATCTATTTATCTATGAATCTATTGATAATATGAAATATTACCCTATACAATTTATGGAAAGAAAACACCTCTCACTTTCCCTCTAATAGATTTCAACACTCCTACTCCCTCTGTTTTCGTTACGTACGCGAGAAATAGTTACGTGTATGTGTGAGAGAGAGAAAAAGGCAGCGATGTAAAACTGGATAGAGTTATCCCCCTTAACTAATGCAGACCTTTTTACTAGAGGGCGTTATTACAAAAAAATTTCTTTTTCTTCTTCCCATGTTTTTTAAAGTCGTCTGCTTACATTTCCAAACGGAAAGCTGAATCGGTAAATGCACACATTTCTATTACATTAAATAGTGTTTTCCTTTACACAATGGGTACTGAATGTTTGCTTAAATTAAATGAAAAAGTTACATTTTATTTTCATTTTCTATTTAAAAAGCCATTATTAACATGTGGAGAGTGTTTTTTTTTATTATTCTGTACTTTCAACTAACAATTTCATTTAAAAGATGATATATCAAAATTTGAATTTAACTATAATAAGGATTATGATACCTGTTCAGTGCATATTTACCTATAAGTATGACCAACCACTTATAATTCAGTAACTGTAATTTAAAAAAAAATAACAATTATAATAAACAGAACGACTCATAGAAATCTATCTATATTCTTTTTTCATTTTAATATACTTTCATAGAAATGCTTCTGTTATGTAAAAAAAAACTATTTTCTTTATGCCACAAGTGTCACGCTCATACATGAATTCCATAGCTAATATAACGTACTGACCCAACGGGTCACGGGTGGTCTAGTATATCTATAAAAGTGAACGTGTCTGTGTGTCTGTCTGTCTGTCTGTCTGTCTGTCTGTCTGTGTACATTTCCCTACGCAATAACTCTGTCAATTTTTAGTCTATAGACTCGAAATTTGAAATACCGGGTACTGAGATTTGGGAAAATCGATGTGACGGGTGTCAGCCAGAAATTTGGCTGTTAAGGGGTCAAATTTCAACGATTTGACCTTTAAGAACTCTACCAAACTCCTCCGACAATTTTGGGTCTAGACACTTGAAATTTTAGATATAGGTTCCTTGAACCTGGATCTAACTTAATAAAGTGATTTGCGCCTGAAACTATAAATTTTAAGGGGTCATAATAGGGGTCAAAGTTTTAAAAAATTAACCATTTATTTTGTTTTTTGCTTTTTTTTTTGCACAGCATACACCTCCAAACACCCGAGCAACGCCGGGCACCCCTGCTAGTATACAATATAGAAACTATATATACAATATAGACACTATATATACAATATAGAAACTATATATACACTATAGAAACTATATATACAATATAGAAACTATGTATACAATATAGACACTATATATACAATATAGAAACTATATATACAATATAGAAACTATATATACAATTTAAAGAGAGCAGATCAACTCCCGGTAATGCATCCATATATGTTAAATTAGAGCCTTCTAATTTTCTTTATTTGTTTAGTAAACTTTATAATAAAACTCGCATATATCAACAATTAAAAAAACTAATAACAACACTCAACTGCAGCTACACCAATAAATCCTATTGATGCTAATATAATTCTATCTAAACTAATCGATCTGTACTGAATAATAATAAAAAACAATTTAATTCAAATAAACAGAAGAAAATCATATGACTTTTCTTTGTTTCTCCTTGTACTAAAAATCCTTTTCGGCTGTTCCAAGCAAAAAGAAACCGAAATTGGCAAAACTGAGCAACACCTTCGAACGGAGAAAAGTTCATATTAGAAGAATGTTTGTATGTACGTATTAGTTGTTATAAATGTAGACCAACTTAATATGGGCTTGTAAGTATGTGTGTGTGTGTGTGTGTGTGTGTGTGTGTGTGCGTGTGTGTGTGTTACCGTGATATAAGTCCATTTTCGTGCGTGCGGCTATCGCCATGTTGGATGTAGCCAAGGCTAACGTGCGGAGATTTGCAGGTCAAGAAAGTTCTTTGTTTTTATCTAGAATTACACTGTAAAAAAAAAAAAAAAAAAAATTCTGTATAAATTATGTAGCCGTGGTGAAACGAAAATATCATATTTAAAAAAATCACACAAATTGATCAAGCAGTTTTATTTTTACATAAAAATTCAAATTGTATGAGTTACTGTCTTGTACTGCCATCTTTAAAATAATCTCAAGAAATAAAGGCGATAGCACAACAATAATTCAAACTTGCAAGATTTTTGTTGTAATGCCCATGTATTCCATTAATCGCTTAAAAATGATTTTCTTTACAAAAATAAAACTATTTGATTTTTGGAATATGATATTTTTGTTTAACCATAGGTGCATACATCATACAGCTTTTTATTTATTTATTTGTTTATTCATTTTAAATAGGAGAAATGTTGGACAAGAACTAAGTTCTTTTTTTAATCCAAGCGACGTAGAGGGTAGAAATCTTGAGGCTAAAAACGGAATGATTGTAGTGAGCACTGTCTTTTATAAGCTCCGGAACCTATTTCTGTTCGTAGAGTGGGGTGTTTTTGATTGGACTAATCAGAAACAAAATTAAAAGCTTCTCCCAGCCAGCGTTCAGCTGAGAGGTCAAGCTGAGAGGTCAAAACATCATTAATGGCGGTTTGTTGCCGCTGCTGCTTTTATTGCCATTTGCAGTTCTTCGTCATCATTAACAAAATGTAAACAAGATTCTAATGTTATGTTATAATGTTAATGTTTATACAATTCAGATTTCAAGTTTTAGTGAAAACAAACAGTAGTTTTGCATTTAAGATGGGGAGTTTCTCGATGTTTCGGCAGCGTCCAGCTGTCAGCAAATAATCAATTATTAACTATTCTGCACTTTCCCAAATGAATTGTTATCTGTTATGTACTTTCAAATAAGAATTTCCGGGGTTGAATTCGACACTCTGCGGTCAAAGATTCCGACTCCAAAGATCACAACTATAAATTAAACACACTACGGCTAGCAAAAAATCACGGGTTCAAATTAGACACATTGCTGTCAAAGATCACAACTCTAAATTCGACACCCTGCTGTTAAAGTTAACGACTCCAAATTCAACACACTGCTATCAAAGACCACACTTTCAAATTCAACACATAGCGGTGAGAGATTACAGCTCTAAATTCATCGTTGCTGAAAATTAGGGGTTTTTTTTTTATTCAAATCGGCAGCATCTCATTTGCATATTGAACGGTCACAGGACGGCTAGCATATGATTAAGATCAACAGCTATTTTTTTTTTCTTTTTTTGTCTGGGATTTTATCAAGTTTTAAAACATTCAATCACATCATTCGTAATGTTCTGTTGCATAAGCAAATAAATGAAACAAATAAATGAAACGAAAGCAATGTTTTATATAATCTATTTACTGCGAAACCAAAAAGCAAACTCCCTGTTGCATTGTTTGCATAAAAATGTGTACATAACTTGGAAAAAGTCTTACAGTAATCGACAAATCTTAATTGTATATCAATAATTCAGTTCTGTGGAAAAAATCAACAATGTTCCTATTTATTCCAACGAACTGGTGTGAGTCTAGATGATGTGAATGTTCAGAAATGAGATAAATTGGCTTAAGTTCCTCACCGGAAGAACGCACTTGTATCTCAATCGATAATGAAGGGCGATTTTTTAGAGGCGGTGAACTTTAAATTGAAATAAATCCCAGACAAGTATTTTTATTATACAAATATGTTCTTTGTTTTGTCAAACAAATGTTTTTGTCAAACAAATATGTTTTTGTAAAAAAATATGTTTTTGTCAAACAATTGTTTTTGTCAAACAAATATGTTTTTGTCAAACAAATATGTTTTTGTCAAACATTATTTTTTTGGCATTTATAATTTAAATACAATTTAGGGCATATGGCTGCTGCTTGCGCATATATTGCATAATCTAGATGTCCAATTTTTACAAACTCTACACATTAATATAGTCTGTATTTCAGCAAGAACGTGTCGAATGTTGTCTTCCAAGTGATCTCCTGTGTCTTGTTTACCAGCATAAACATGGGACTTCACATATCCTCAACAGAAAATAACCTGATAGGGTTAAATCGCACGAGCGAGGTGACAGGTCCATTTTGTGGAATTAATTGTTCATCAAATATTTCATTAAATTGATCATGTCATTTGCAATTTGCAAACGCTGCTTGGGTGTCAGTTTTCTCACGATGAATTGCCAAACCAAGCCGAACTAAAAATAACTGATAGTTGCCAAAACTGCAGTTAAAAAAAAAACAGAGTTGTCAATTTAAAGTTCGCCACCTCTAAAAATCGTGTTGACTTCCTGTGTAGAAACTATTAACTTCATGATGAGATCTGATAAAATATATCGGCAGGAAAAAATAGCTATGGGATCACCATTATCCCCAGTACTGGCCAATGTGTACATGGAATACTTTAAGGAAATGGCATTAGGATCAACACTACTAAAGCCAACAATGTGGCTATGATATGTGCGTAAAATATTCATACTCTAGCCTCATCAGGAAGATGTTCAACCATCTATATCCATCTATCTATACAGTTCACGATGGAAAAAGGAATATAATAGCAAATTATCATTCCTGGATGTGTTGATAATTTGCACTGATTATGGGTTTAGGTCATCTGTATATCAATAGACAACTTTCACTAGACAGACTCTAAATTTCAACTCACACCAGCCATATAATGTAAAGAAAGGAATCCTTCATTGTCTACAATATTGATCAAAAAGCAATATGCAGCAACAGCAATACATATCAAGAGGAGATTGGCAGTTTAAGAGAAACTCTTCATTGAAATAACTCTCCAGAGAGCATGACATCAGCTCCAAGAAATCTCAACCAAACACCACAAGAATCCTGTACCTCTACAAAACCACCATTCGCCCACGTATGGAGTACTGCTGTCACATTTGGGCTGGTGCATCTGCTACTAGTCTCTCACTCCTGGACAGGGTCCAAAAGAGAGTCGTCAACCTAATAGGTCCTGAATTGCCATCTAAACTTCAGCCCCTGTCCCATCAACGAAATGTTGCATCACTCTGCCTGTTTTACAAGTATTTTAATGGTAGATGGTCTGACGAACTACAAGCCCTTGTACCCCCTCGACGAAAATACCCCCGACAAACCTGACAAGCAGCAAAGTCCCACCCCTACACAGTTGAGATCCCTAGATGTAAGAAAGCCTTTTACTCTAATAGTTTCTTCCCCAGAACGGCAGGATTTTGGAATTCTGTTCCGGTTTCCTGCTTCCCCAACTGTACTGATATGCAGAAGTTCAAGTGTAATGTGAACAGACATCTTGCTGCTAAACTCCCTATATAGTACCTCTGGAACTTAGGTCCCTGATAGTAGCCCCCTACATCAAAGTGGCAATTTGCCTTGTTTGGGGTGAAAATGTAATAAAAAAAATAAAAAAAGAAAACACCATAAGACACCACCCAACAATTCACAACAATTTGTATACAATATATGAAGCACTTGTTGGAAAAATCCAAAGAATATGTAGCCCATATGTCTTCAGGACAAAATTCTTTATATTACAATATTCAGGAGTGACTGAACTCTCCAAAAGCATCTTGTGTAAGTCAAGCCCCTTAAAACAAAACAAAAAAGGCAAGACTAAACTGTGTGTATGAGGTTCCATCTAAATGTGGAAAACTATATAACGGTGAGACCTTTCGTCCACTTAAAGTATGGTTAGAAGAACAGTGGAATGTCGTAATGCATGAAGTTATTGAAAAGTCGGGTATGGTTGACCACATATTGTTGACAAAATGAAAACCATCTAATCTTATGAAACGAAGGAAAATTTATAGACAGAGGAAAATGGTGGAGAGTAAGACGGTGATCTACTAAGCAGACTTGTATAGAATTTAATACAATATAGGAACAATTAATTATAAATAATAGATACGATCACAATTAAGAAATATATGCCCTTCTCTCTCTCTCTCTCTCTTTCTCTCTGTATATATATATATATATATATATATATATATATATATATATATATATATATATATATATAGCAAATAGTTAATAAAACATGTTAAAAAACACTTTGAAAAAGAGTTAAAAACATATTTAATCTGAAAAGAAAACACTTAATAAGTTGATAGTCCTTAATCCGCAAAGTTTCGAAGAAATGCTTTCCTTCTCATCAGAGGGTAGGAATTAGCAAAATGCAGGGTCGGATTTTGCATACAAAAGTATTCGATGAAACTGCAAGTAAGTCAAAGATTTTACTTGATAACAAAAAGTGGAGCAGAGGGAATATGGTGAAGAAAAAGGTGATTACACATGAATGGATAGTCTGGTGAAAGGTAAAGTATCCAATGACGGTAAAATTCAAAAATGTAAATCCAAGAAAGTTAATTAAATTTCCATTCTCACAAGTAAAATCCAAGGAAATCGCGTAATTGGAAGATGGTCCAAAATAATCCAAAAGGCCGAAATCCGTGGAATAATTCACAAATATGTACAAGGAAAAGGGGGGAAAATTTATTTTATATATATATATATATATATATATATATATATATATATATATATATATATATATATATATATATACTAGCCGTTCAGCCCGGCTTTGCTCAGACGCTATGTACTGTTCATAACTTGTCCTATGTGTGAATACACTTTATGTAAGATTTCAAATGTTTAGACCAAAATTTGTCTGAGTAATTTCATAGAGACCGCAGAGATCATTTTTTTTTTTAATTTTTACCCCAATTGTGACCCCTTAACATTTATTATTTTGGTCTCAACTCAAAATACAAAGTTTTATCCGTGTCCAAGTTACCTACATTTAAAATTTCAAATCTCTAGACCCAAAATTGACGGAGAAATTTGGTAGAATCTGCAAAGGTAAACTCTTTCAACTTTAACCTTTTTAACTTTTAACTTTTGGCCGCCAAATTTTCGCCTCAAAACTGATTAAAATACTTGCCGCATGTCTGAATACCCGTTATATACAAATTTCAAATATTTAGACCCAAAATTGGCTGAGTAGTTTGCTAGACACAGCAAAAGTCAAATCTTTTGAACTTTGACCCCTTGGCAGGTCAAATTTTCGATCCAAACCGATTAAAAAGCTTGCCCTATCTCTGAATACCCTTTATGTAACATTTCAAATGTTTAGACAAGAAATTTGGCTGTTAAGGGGTCAAAGTTCAACGATTTGACTTTTGAGAACTCTACCAAACTCCTCCGACAATTTTGGGTCTAAACACTTGAAATTTTAGATATAGCTTCCTTGGACATGGATCCAACTTAATAACTTGATTTGAGCCCAAAACAATAAATTTTAAGGGGTCATAATAGGGGTCAAAGTTAAAAAAAAAAATGACCTCTGCGGTCTCTACCAAATTACTCAGACAATTTCTTGTCTAACCATTTGAAATTTTACATAAAGGGTATTCAGAGATGGGCCAAACTTTTTCATCGGTTTGGGTCGAAGAGAAGCTGCAGTTATCTTTATATTGTTCCATTACGCCATCCGTAAAAATATAAAGGTAACTGCAACTTCTCTTCCAATTTTCGGATTTTTACCATGACAAATCACATTTCAATTCCTTTTGACGGATTGATTGTTGCTATTTCTTCTGATGAGTTAAAGGCATAATAGATTCACTGATTTATATAATAATTAAGTGATTGATTTTGCACTACGAAACAGATACTGTCAAGAATTGTATAAGTCAACTGAATTAAAGGAATAAATTATAAGATGGTCAACATCATAAATTTTGGAATATAACATTTTGTGATTTATTCCCTGTATTGCTCTGTAATTACTTTGAGCTTCTTATATAAGGATTGATATATAATAAATAATAAGAAAATATATTTCTACAGAAATATATATATATATATATATATATATATATATATATATATATATATATATATAAAAAATATAAAGCTGAATGTGTGTGTGTGTGTGTGTGTGTGTGTGTGTGTGTGTGTGTGTGTGTGTGTGTGTGTGTGTGTGTGTGTGTGTCTGGTCACGAATAGGCTCCTATATGGTTGACTATTTTAAAAAACTGATTACATATAATGATAGAAGATGTATCGAGACACAGGAATGGGTATGTTTGATCTGGCAGAACAGTGGTTCATTAAAATTGTGGGGTCTGCGTTTGCGCCTGGTCCACAAAGTAGGGAAATAAAAAATAAAAAAATAAAAAAAAAACGTTTACAAATGTTTTTGATATAGATGTACATAATAATACTTTGATAAGTATGTTTTAACTTAAATAGGGATGGTATAATAAAATTGTGGGGTGTGCGTTCGCGCCTGGCCTCCATAGAATGGAAATAGGCACAAACTTAAATAAAGACTTTTCATATCTATCTGCGTAAGTATACTTTGATAATTGTTTCAGTTTGAAGAAATATCGTATAATAAAATTATGGGGTGTTCGTTCGCGCCTGACCTCCATAGAATGGAAATATGTCACAAAATTTAACAAGGTTTTTTTAATATAGATTCACAGAATATTGTGATAAGTGTTTCAGTGTGAACAGGTATGGTATAATAAATTATGGGGCTTATCTATTTTATTTTTACTTTCATCATATTTTGCTTTGGTTTTGATACCCCCAAATTCGAAGCTATCTCTTTACAACCCTTCCTTTTCATAACCTATCATACTTTCATAAATCAGAGTCCATTTTCTGTAGGCTGTTTTTGAAGCGAGTCAACGACGGGTACTTTTTCTATATATATATATATATATATATATACTCATCACAAGAACGGTAATATTAATTTTCTGAATAAAACGGTTTTGCTCCACTTCTATATCCCCTTAACGGAAATTAAAATCAAGAAATCATCCAAGTAAACCTTGTGTCTAGAATCCTTATTCTAATTTTGTAAAAAGAAAAACACTACCTAATTATGATTCTATAAAATTTCTGAAATAAATTAAAACGGTTAAAGCTTAATCGGTTTTAATAAGTAATTGAATTTTAGAAAATTTTGTTCAATTAATATTTAATGACTATGGATCAAATTCCAAGCAAATCTGATATATTTAAATTTACAAATGAAATGTTTAAACTATATTAGGTTCCTGAATAAAAACTTGAAAATAATTCATAGAAATTCAAATTTGGCTAAATATAACCACCATTACAGCAGATGTGTTCCAAAATTCATAATGATCGATTACTTAGTTTAGGAGTAAAGATCGCAGTCTAGAAGCAAATGAGATATAATAATAAGATTTCCTTTATTCATGAGAAAATGAATATATACCCTAAATCCAACCACAACCCTAATCCTAACTCTAACCAAGTTCCTAATCCTAACACTAATCTTAACTCAAATACTAACCTTAATCTTAACTCTAACCCTAACTCAAACCCTAACCATAACACTAATCCTAACACTAACCCTTACTCTAACCCTAATACTAATCCTAACCCTAACCCTTACCCTAACACTAATCCTAACACTAACCCTAACTGATCCTAATTCTAATCCTAACTGTAACACTAATCCTAACTCTAACCCTAACTCTAACTCTAACCCTAATCCTAACTCTAACCCTAATCCTAACCCTAACCCTAACTCTAATTCTAACCTTAATCCTAACACTAACCCTAACTGATCCTAATTCCCTAACTGACCCTAATTCTAACCCTTATCATAACCCTAACCCTAACTGCAAGGCTGCTGCAAGGCTGCTGCAAGGAAGGTTGGCTCCCTCTACCGTGCTAGAAAACTACTTACGCCTGACAGTATCCTATACCTTTATAAGGTAACCATTCGCCCATGTATGGAGTACTGTTGTCACATCTGGGCTGGTGCATCTGCTGCTTGTCTCTCGCTCCTGGACAGGGTTCAAAAGAGAGTCGCCAACCTGATAGGTCCTGAACTGTCATCTAGGCTTCAACCTCTGTCCCATCGACGAGATGTTGCATCCCTCTGCCTGTTCTACAAATACTTTAATGGTGAATGCTCTGACGAACTGCAAACACTTGTACCTCCCCGACGTAACTACCCCCGACAAACCCAGCAAGCTACTAAGTCTCATCCCTTTACAGTAGAGATCCCTAGGTGCAAGAAAGCCTTTTACTCTAATAGTTTCTTCCCCAGAACTGCGGGTCTTTGGAACTCCCTTCCGGGATTCTGCTTTCCCAACTGCAATGATATGCAGAAGTTCAAGTGTAATGTAAACAAACATCTTTCTACTCTTCTCCCTTCATAATGACCCCGCTAATTAAGTCCCTAATAGTAGCCCCCTGCTTCAAAGTGGCACTGTGCCTTGTTTGGGGTGAAAATTGAATAAAAAAAACATTAAAAAAACTCTAATTCTAACCTTAATCCTAACACTAACCCTAACCGACCCTAATTCTAACCCTAACTCTAACCCTAACCCTAACCCTAATTCTAACCCTAACTGTAACCCTAACCCTAATTCTAACCCTAGTCCTAACTCTGACCCTAATCCTAACCCTGACCCTAATTTTAATACTAACTCTAACCCTAACTCTAATCCTAACCCTGACCCTAACCCTTACCCTAACCCTAATTCTAACCCTAACTGTAACCCTAACCCTAATTCTAACCCTAGTCCTAACTCTGACCCTAATCCTAATCCTGACCCTAATTTTAACACTAACTCTAACCCTAACTCTAATCCTAACCCTGACCCTAACCCTAACTCTAACTCTAATTCTAACTCTAGTCCTAACTCTAGTCTTAACCCTAATTCTAACTCTAATTCTAACTTTAACCCTTACCCTTTACTCACAACAGAATGAATATATATCCTAAATTATGTCCTAAAAAAGTCACTTCTATATTCTTTCAGTGATTTTATGTCTAAACAAGTATTTTTGAACCTCCCAACTTTAATCCATCTTTAGGTGAGTAAGCTTTAAAAACTAATATACTTTTTAAAAAATTGGGAAGAATTGAAGATATAACTATTTTATGGTTATCAAGGCCCAAATACTACTCCAGGACAAGTGTTAATGAGTGCCAGACGTTCGGTGAGACAAGACTGTAATGATCAGTAATGATGGAAATTGGGTAGAATTTGATTATTTAATAGGACGGCTCAACAGGAACTTGTTTACATTGGACTTGAAGACGACCATCTTGTAGTCAGCTGGAAAGCACACCGACAGTATAGAGTTCTACTGGTGATCAGTTCTAGGGAGAAAAAACTTTGTTTATGGAATTTGCATTTAGTTTTAGGCACAAACAGTAAGTAGAAGAAATTGTTGATAGTGGTTGTAGCTAGATGAATGTTTGTTGGGAATGCTTTCCAAGGAGGGGACCATAGAGTGAAGCTCAGTCGAGCAGCTGTCATGAAAATAACGACAGAGTAGAGATAGACTCACTACGTCTCTTCTGTGAGAAAGAGGTTGCAAGGAATAGAAAAGGACATCAGTAAAGCAAATTTCATAAATTTCATTTCAATGGTTTAGAAATGATGTTGATTCAGATGGAAAGTCATACAATTCTGGGTTTTTTTTTAGTGCTGTTTCACACCAAATAAGGCACAGTGCCACTTAGATGTAAAGTGCTACTATTTTGGACCATATCTATAAGACTCTCTGTATACAGTTGAACAGCGAGATGTCTGTTCACATTACACTTGAACTTCTGCATGTCAGTACAGTCAGAGAAGCAGGGACCCGAGAAAGAATTTTAAAAATTAGCAACTTGTGAGAAGAAACTTTCCAATATTTAGGGATCTCTACCGTGTAGGGGTGGGATTTTGCTGCTTGTCAGCTTAGTTGGGAGAATTTACGTCGAGAAAGTTCAAGAGTTGGTCAGATCACATCCCATTAAAATACTTGTAAAACAGAGGGATACCACATTTAAGCGATGGGACAGATGCTGAAGTTTGGTTAACAGTGCCAGAACTATTAGATTGGAGAAATTTTGGGGTCATGTCTAAGAGCGAGAAACTAGCAGCAGATGCACCAGCCCAAATGAGACAGCAATACTCCACGCATGGGGAAATGGTTGCCTTTTAGAAATAAAGGATGCTCTCAGGTGTGAATAATTTCTAGCACAGTAGAGAGAGCACATCTTCCTTGCAGCAATCCTGAGAATGTCCTAAATGTATTTGTTCCAGTTCATGTTGCTTGTGAATGTTAAACCGAACTTTCGAGTAGAGTATTATTAGTAAGGCTATGACAACAGCATATTCTTTTCATTGTTTTGACTCTCGAGTGTGTACTCGTTGATATCTTGTATGCTTTTATATAGAGTGATGTGCTTCTTGGTTGATTAACTGTGTCTGTGTCGGGTATATACTTGAGGATCAAAACAATGAAAAGAATATGCTGTTGTCATAGACAAAGTTATTAGTAATGGTAGTCAGCGGTTGAGAAGGTTTCTTGTAATCGTTAAAGAAAAGAAGTTTAGTCTAAGCAACATTGAATATTAACATTGTTATACCTCGAAATCCGCTGAGGACAGCGAAAAAACGATGACGTAGCCATATGTATAAAAAAAAAGAAAATATAAAAAGTGGGAATAGAAATGGATTTGGGATACCTATTCTCCAGACGTGTATAAAATATGTACGACGGGGGAACGCATGGAAATAACAAGACGAAGACAGATAGAAAATCAATAAAATCTATACTCATATAATTTTTTTATGTGTGTGTGTATTGATAATCATATTAAAACCCCCTTTTTCTATTTATTTAAAAAAAAAATACAACTTTATTATATATGGGTCGTGGAATTGCATTCCTCTGCAAAAGATCTAGCTAATTTGCATATTCTTTTAAACATTCATTTTAATTCATTCCCTATTATTTTTTTTTGGTTTTCTAACGACATAATCATGTTTAGTTAACTATTGTGTGTAAATATATTCATGTAGATATTCTACATGATTTATTTGTTTTTTCGATTTTCTTATGAGATGATCAACTTTAATTAACTATTACGTGTAATTATATTCATGCAGATATTCTACATGATTTATACTTGCGTAATATTTGCGTAAAAAGATTATAGTAAACTCAAATCTCTTTCTATATATATTTATGTATGCGTATATATATTTGTTTAAAAAATTTGCCTACCAAACTCCTCTGTCAAGTTTTGGTTTACAGATATGAAACTTCATATATAGGGTATTTGAATCCATGCAAAACTTTAGATTTGGGTTTTAGCCTAGAAAAATCGGTGCCAAAGTGTGAAAATTGAAAAAAAAAATAAATAAAATTTGCCAGGTGAAGGTCGAACGACCGCGTTACGAATATGTATGCGTAACGTAATAGCTTTTAACTTTTTTAGCCTTGTTTTAATTGCAGTAAACATGTCTTCATAGTACAGTCATTAACGTCAACGGAAAAAGTAAATCATAAATTAAACGTTTTGGTTTCGATTCTTGGTGGTGACGCATGATTCATTTTTTTTGTTTTAATCATTACTATATATTGGGTCCAATATAATATAATAATAAATACGAAATCTGCGTTAATCAAAATGTCATCAGCATATTTTACAACCGAGCAATGCCCGGGCGACCTGATAGTTTTATTAATAAAAAAATAAAATTAGCTAAAAGAAAGGGGTGGGGAGAAAGAAAGTAAAAAAAAATATATATATATAGATGAAAAATCGTATACGTCTAAGTATGCCGAGCTAAGAATGACTCAAAGTAAACAACGACAAAAAATCAACAAATTGGAGGTCTCCCTTTAAAGTTGTAGCCATTTTCTTAGATATGTGTTCATTCATTCCCCCCTCATGTCTGTTATAGAGTGTAGTATCATCAGCAAATATACCCATCTCGGAGACAATTTTATCATTTATTGTTATTATGATTTATGCTTTATGGCAACTTGAATCATTGAATTATAGTTTTCAGCAAAAGTAAAGGATTTCTTTGTTATTTTTTTAATATGTAAATTAACAGCCTGATGATGCAGAATGCAGTCAAAAGAAATATGAATTAGCAGTTGATGAAGATACCTTCATAAGCATAGACAATGAAATCCAAGAGGTAAGTATAAATTTGTCATATATGTGTGTGTGTGTGTGTGTGTGTGTGTGTGTGTGTGTGTGTGTGTGTGTGTGTGTGTGTGTGTGTGTGTGTGTGCGTGTGTGTGTGTGTGTGTGTTTCATTTAAAAACACAGCGGGAAATTCGCCATTTTCATTTCTCCGCCTTTCTCTCTGCCTGTCGTCTGCCAATTTTCCCGTCCCGTTTTCCTTTCTTCTTCTTCTTCTTCTTCTTCTTCTTCTTCTTCTTCTTCTTCTTCTTCTTCAACTATAATGGTTTTCAAAAAATATTTCTTTGTTTCTTTTTTTTCCTTACTTTCCTTCTATGCCATGCTCTAATCAAGTCTGTCAATCTATTCCACAAATCCTAAAACTTCATCATGAAAAGTCTCCAGAAGAATGCACGATTTAACCCAGAACTCCAACTTCCTACATAGACACCCACCACTATGTCTCCTTCTCCAACACCAGGAGTCTATATTCCAACATTCCAGAGATTGAAATCCAATTACAGAAGACCAAACCAGACCTATTCTTCCTAAGCAAAACTGGCATTGGACCGACTATTTCCTTAGATGAGTTCGTAATTAAAGGATATTCTAATTTAACATCCAAATCTGACTCCCAAGATCGACATGGACATGGAATATGTGTTTACATTAGAGATGGCTTTCCATGTGGTAGGCACATCTCCAGAGAAGGCTCTAAATTGCCATATATGTGCTTTCGGATTGTACTTGCTCACAGCACTGCATTTATATTTGCCCTCTAACACCCCTATAACAGCAGGGTTACTATCTTTAAGAGCATATCTGAGAAAGATGACCACATCCGGTCTGCTCATCCTCCAGCTAACATTCACGTCTGTGGAGACTTCAATGTTCATAATGCGGAATGGTTAACCCACTCAAACAAGACAGATGACGATAGAAGGTTCTGTCACCATTTCTCCATTGCTTATGACCTAACGCAGATTGTTCATGAACCCACCCATGTGCTCGACACTGATGGTCAGTATGCAAGTCTCCTGGACCTTTTTCTCTTGTTCGTCTTCCGTTCTGTCCCCACTAGGATCTTCCGACTACTCAGTTGTCTTCATTAAGATAAAAACAAAATGTAATAAATCTTCCAACATCCCTCTCCGTCGTACAGTATATCGATACTCTACGGCTGAATAGGATAGCTTTCGTACAAATATCAGATCTACCTTTGCATTCCATGTTAAAAAAGAATGTATCCTCCATAGTATTAGACCTGACGGAATGGTTAATTGTAGGTATAGAAAGCTTCATACCCTTGAAAAAATTCCAGCAAAAACCCAACAGCCAGCCGTGGTTCTTTTCAGAATGTGCTGCTGCCATTGCACACAGAAATTGCTATTTCCATTGCTTCCAATGTAATGGATCTACTGAGACTAAAGTCACCTTCAGGACTGTCAGCAACCACTGTAAAAAAATAATAATGAATGCAAGAGAGTTGTATGCTCAGTCAGTCAAGTTCAAAGTAGCTTTACAGTGGTTTGGTTCCCACCAATTCTGGCAAATAACAAACAAGGTCTTGAATAGAAGTGTGTGCTCTATTCGACCTGATAGCATTCCTATTATAGGTCTCAAAAGGCTTCAACCAGAAGTAACTGCCATACTTACAAAGCTATTTAAACGTTGTCTTAAGGAAAAATGCTTTCCAATACCCTGGAAAACCTAATCAGTATGTCCTGTATTTAAAGATTCAGGTGATCGCTCATCTCCCTCTCAATAGAGACCAATCAGTCTCCTGTGCATCATGAATAAGTTGCTAGAATCTATGTTAAATAGAAAAGTAGTCAACCACCTCAGCAAAAATAACCTCCTCAGCGACATGCAATAAGGTTTCCATACTGCTAGATCTACAGCAGATGTGCTAACAGTTATATCTCATAGGATTAACAAATTTCTTGATGGAGGCTTGCTTTCTATGGCAATTGCTCTTGACATATCAAAGGCATTTGATAGGGTAGCGCATAAATGTCTACTCCACAAAATCTCCAGCTACGGTATAGCTGGAAATGTCTTTTCAATTATTAAATCATTTCTCTCTGATAGGTTCATAAGAGTGAGTAGTGGTTGATAGGCAAAAATCAGAAGCTCATAGTATTAATGCTGGAATCTTTCAGGGGTTCATCATGGGCTCAACTCTCTTCCTGATCTACCTCAATGATCTCCCAAATCACATCCTAAGATCATTTGCAGACATTTATGCTGAAGACACTACCATCTATGGCAACACTTCATTGAAAGCAGAGAATAACAGAGTGAATTTATAGTTCTCCTGCACCAAACACGACGAGAGAGTCCATTATATACAGACATATATAGATATATATACATATATATATATATATATATATATATATATAATTTTCAGAATGTGAGAGATTATATATAATTATTTCCACAGCCCAAAGAACGCCGCAGCCCACAAGAACCATGCCAGCCAATGAACCGAAAGTCTAAGACTCGAGTTTCGCTCTCATTTGGGCTCATCAGTCAGACATATCTGCACCCGGGATTGCTTTGGGCTGTGGAAATAATTATATATAATCTCTCACATTCTGAAAATTCTATAACAAAAATGGCTCGTTAAGTTAACTCTGCTGGATGGCGTTGTCCTTTCATGTTCCAAATCCCTACTTGTGAGACATCGGCTTGAGGTTCAGCTGGTTGGATGACCATGTTCCTTGTCGAGATAAAGTAGGTCTATTTCACAATTTGATTTTGTCGCGGTTTGCTTGATCTGTGTTGGTTAATAGAATTTCTTGTGTGCGGGGCGTTTGCTCAGTTGGTAGAGTGCTTGCCTTACATGCAGGAGTCTCGGGTTTGAATCACAGGTACGGATGTGTCTGACTGATGAGCCCAAATGAGAGTGAAACTCGAGTCTTAGACTTTCGGTTCATTGGCTGATATGGCTCTTGTGGTTTGCGGCGTTCTTTGGGCTGTGGAAATAATTATATATATATATATATATATATATATATATATATATATATATATATATTCCAGGTTTTAAATACCCAAAAGTAAAAACCATTGAATTCCAGGTAACAAAATTCACTATAATATATAAATCTATTGCTGCAGTCTAAAAATTCATCGTCAGGTGACAATAAACCTCCAGTTTAACTTGAGTCCAGTCATTTAATGAAAATGAAAACCAAACAGAAAAAAATCGAAAACATTTTGCAGGGTTTAAAATTAATAAATTCTATAAGTGCATCTAGACATGTTAACTGTAAGAAAAGGGAAATCTAGTTTAATCAGTTATTATGAAGAAAGCGTTCGTTACTTTAACATGTTGTGCTCACTATATTGTTCCCTATCACTGATTTCGCAACAGGTAAAAAGGGTGTAAGATATTCTATTCCAATAATGATGAAAACAGTGTTGTGTAGTCAATAGTGTTGGGACAAAACGAAACTTTGAAGGGTATAGGAATCGGAAAATTTTGGGCCTATTTTTCGATCCCAAAAACGATCCTTTAGATTGTCTTTATTTGATTTTATTTACAGCAAAATCTTCCACTGTTGGTAGTAATGTTAAAACAATAAACATTTATTGATGTTAAACTATCAATAAAACTAAAATTGATAGATCCCCCCCAGGTATATCTCTACGTTTGAGAAAATATCGGCACATTTAACATGGGGTTTTATGGTAATCACGAAAAAATAATAGTTCTAGAGTTATATATTAAGAGATTTATAAGGAATCGGAATCGGAATTGATAATTGAATCGGAATCAGGAATTTAGTATGGAATCGGTAATTGTATCAGAATCGGTACAATATTAGAATCGTCCCATCACTAGTAGTTAATAGCCCGAAAACTTCACTTTGACTCCGATTCTGAGAATTTCCAAAAGTCAGATTCTAGCTCAAACTCATGAAACAATCTATTCTGTCTAACTCCGATTCCACAACCCTGGGGGGAAAAGCACACATTTTAGTAAAAAAAAAAAAAGAAAAAGAAAAGAAGTCTTCCTGTTTTGTTGTTTGTGTTTCTTTTTTTTTTTTAATTTGTCTGATTGGAATTTATTTTCCAGATCATCCAGGAACTTAAGTGCGATGCCAACTTGGAGAAATTCACAGAAGCATATGAGAAACTGCATAATTCTCTTAAGACATCGCATGAAAACGAAAGGCAGTTGATGCAAAAATGTCTCGAGTTGAACGCTGATATAATGACGCATGGGACGAAAGTTGCCCAACTGATGACCCTTTCGGAAGAAGACAAGAGCACAATTGCATCACTTAAACAGGTGAAGTTTTCGGTTTATTTCTTAGAATTACTAGCAATAGGATACTGCACCAGAGACAGCTGAAGGAAGAGACTCGTATGCTTGTCAAGTATCACTTCCTAATCGCCATCTTTTCCTTTTTCTTCTCTTTGCTCTCCTCCTCTTCCTTCTGTGACGTCACGCCCACGTCATGGCTTAAAATGCTAATATGAATGAATATTATGCGAATGCTGTCATTGATGATGTGGTCGAGTATCGTAATGCCTGTTATTCAATCCAGTATCTTAATCTCCATGACACTGAGATACCAAATCGCCATATGTAATAGATATGCACCAATAAATGGATATGCATTATGTACATATCTATTTATGATGTACATATCTATGTATTATGTACATATCTATTTATTATGTACATATCTATTTATTATGTACATATCTATTTATTATGTACATATCTATTTATTATGTATATATCTATTTATTATGTATATATCTATTTATTATGTACATATCTATTTATTATGTATATATCTATTTATTATTTACATATCTATTTATTATGTATATATCTATTTATTATGTATATATTTATTTATTATATACATATCTATTTATTATGTGCATATCTATTTATTATGTACATATCTATTTATTATGTACATATATATTTATTATGTACATATCTATTTATTATGTATATATCTATTTATTATGTACATATCTATTTATTATGTATATATCTATTTATTATTTACATATCTATTTATTATGTACATATCTATTTATTATGTATATATCTATTTATTATGTAAATATTTATTTATTATGTACATATCTATTTATTATGTATATATCTATTTATTATGTACATATCTATTTATTATGTACATATCTATTTATTATGTACATATCTATTTATTATGTATATATCTATTTATTATGTATATATCTATTATGTACATATCTATTTATTATGTACATATTTATTTATTATGTACATATCTATTTATTATGTATATATCTATTTATTATGTACATATCTATTTATTATGTATATATCTATTTATTATGTACATATCTATTTATTATGTATATATCTATTTATTATGTATATATCTATTTATTATGTACATATCTATTTATTATGTACATATCTATTTATTATGTACATATCTATTTATTATGTATATATCTATTTATTATGTATATATCTATTATGTACATATCTATTTATTATGTACATATTTATTTATTATGTACATATCTATTTATTATGTATATATCTATTTATTATGTACATATCTATTTATTATGTATATATCTATTTATTATGTACATATCTATTTATTATGTATATATCTATTTATTATGTATATATCTATTTATTATGTACATATTTATTTATTATGTACATATCTATTTATTATGTACATATCTATTTATTATGTACATATTTATTTATTATGTACATATCTATTTATTATGTACATATCTATTTATTATGTACATATTTATTTATTATGTACATATCTATGTATTATGTACATATCTATTTATTATGTACATATCTATTTATTATGTACATATCTATTTATTATGTACATATCTATTTATTATGTATATATCTATTTATTATGTACATATCTATTTATTATGTACATATCTATTTATTATGTATATATCTATTTATTATGTACATATCTATTTATTATGTACATATTTATTTATTATGTACATATCTATTTATTATGTACATATCTATTTATTATGTACATATCTATTTATTATGTACATATCTATTTATTATGTACATATTTATTTATTATGTACATATCTATTTATTATATACATATCTATTTATTATGTATATATCTATTTATTATGTACATATCTATTTATTATATACATATATATTTATTATGTACATATCTATTTATTATATACATATCTATTTATTATGTATATATCTATTTATTATGTACATATTTATTTATTATGTACATATCTATTTATTATGTATATATCTATTTATTATGTACATATCTATTTATTATGTACATATCTATTTATTATGTACATATCTATTTATTATGTGTATATCTATTTATTATGTATATAGCTATTTATTATGTACATATCTATTTATTATGTATATATCTATTTATTATGTACATATCTATTTATTATGTACATATCTATTTATTATGTACATATCTATTTATTATGTATATATCTATTTATTATGTATATATCTATTTATTATGTACATATCTATTTATTATGTATATATCTATTTATTATGTACATATCTATTTATTATGTATATATCTATTTATTATGTACATATCTATTTATTATGTATATATCTATTTATTATGTACATATCTATTTATTCTGTATATATCTATTTATTATGTACATATCTATTTATTATGTACATATCTATTTATTATGTATATATCTATTTATTATGTACATATCTATTTATTATGTACATATTTATTTATTATGTACATATCTATTTATTATGTACATATCTATTTATTATGTACATATTTATTTATTATGTACATATCTATTTATTATGTACATATCTATTTATTATGTACATATTTATTTATTATGTACATATCTATTTATTATGTACATATCTATTTATTATGTACATATCTATTTACTATGTACATATCTATTTATTATGTACATATCTATTTATTATGTACATATCTATTTATTATGTATATATCTATTTATTATGTACATATCTATTTATTATGTACATATCTATTTATTATGTATATATCTATTTATTATGTACATATCTATTTATTATGTACATATCTATTTATTATGTATATATCTATTTATTATGTACATATCTATTTATTATGTACATATTTATTTATTATGTATATATCTATTTATTATGTATATATCTATTTATTATGTATATATCTATTTATTTTGTACATATCTATTTATTATGTACATATCTATTTATTATGTACATATCTATTTATTATGTATATATCTATTTATTATGTACATATCTATTTATTATGTACATATCTATTTATTATGTATATATCTATTTATTATGTACATATCTATTTATTATGTATATATCTATTTATTATGTATATATCTATTTATTATGTACATATCTATTTATTATGTACATATCTATTTATTATGTATATATCTATTTATTATGTACATATCTATTTATTATGTATATATCGATTTATTATGTACACATCTATTTATTATGTATATATCTATTTATTATGTACATATCTATTTATTATGTATATATCTATTTATTATGTATATATCTATTTATTATGTACATATCTATTTATTATGTACATATCTATTTATTATGTACATATCTATTTACTATGTATATATCTATTTATTATGTACATATTTATTTATTATGTACATATCTATTTATTATGTACATATCTATTTATTATGTACATATCTATTTATTATGTATATATCTATTTATTATGTACATATCTATTTATTATGTACATATCTATTTATTATGTACATATCTATTTATTATGTATATATCTATTTATTATGTATATATCTATTTATTATGTACATATCTATTTATTATGTACATATCTATTTATTATGTACATATCTATTAATTATGTACATATCTATTTATTATGTACATATCTATTTATTATGTACATATCTATTTATTATGTATATATCTATTTATTATGTATATATCTATTTATTATGTACATATCTATTTATTATGTACATATCTATTTATTATGTATATATCTATTTATTATGTATATATCTATTTATTATGTACATATCTATTTATTATGTACATATCTATTTATTATGTACATATCTATTTATTATGTATATAACTATTTATTATGTACATATCTATTTATTATGTACATATCTATGTATTATGTATATATCTATTTATTATGTACATATCTATTTATTATGTATATATCTATTTATTATGTATATATCTATTTTTTATCTACATATCTATTTATTATGTACATATCTATTTATTATGTATATATCTATTTATTATGTACATATCTATTTATTATGTACATATCTATTTATTATGTATATATCTATTTATTATGTACATATCTATTTATTATGTACATATCTATTTATTATGTATATATCTATTTATTATGTACATATCTATTTATTATGTACATATCTATTTATCATGCATATATCTATTTATTATGTATATATCTATTTATTATGTACATATCTATTTATTATGTATATAACTATTTATTATGTACATATCTATTTATTATGTACATATCTATGTATTATGTATATATCTATTTATTGTGTACATATCTATTTATTATGTACATATCTATTTATTATGTATATATCTATTTATTATGTATATATCTATTTATTATGTACATATCTACTTATTATGTACATATCTATATATTATGTATATATCTATTTATTATGTATATAACTATTTATTATGTACATATCTATTTATTATGTACATATCTATGTATTATGTATAAATCTATTTATTATGTACATATCTATTTATTATGTATATATCTATTTATTATGTATATATCTATTTTTTATCTACATATCTATTTATTATGTACATATCTATTTATTATGTATATATCTATTTATTATGTACATATCTATTTATTATGTACATATCTATTTATTGTGTATATATCTATTTATTATGTACATATCTATTTATTATGTACATATCTATGTATTATGTATATATCTATTTATTATGTACATATCTATTTATCATGCATATATCTATTTATTATGTATATATCTATTTATTATGTACATATCTATTTATTATGTACATTTCTATTTATTATGTACATATCTATTTATTATGTATATATCTATTTATTATGTACATATCTATTTATTATGTACATATCTATTTATTATGTATATATCTATTTATTATGTACATATCTATTTATTATGTATATATCTATTTATTATGTATATATCTATTTATTATGTACATATCTATTTATTATGTACATATCTATTTATTATGTATATATCTATTTATTATGTACATATCTATTTATTATGTATATATCGATTTATTATGTACACATCTATTTATTATGTATATATCTATTTATTATGTACATATCTATTTATTATGTATATATCTATTTATTATGTATATATCTATTTATTATGTACATATCTATTTATTATGTATATATCTATTTATTATGTACATATCTATTTACTATGTATATATCTATTTATTATGTACATATTTATTTATTATGTACATATCTATTTATTATGTACATATCTATTTATTATGTACATATCTATTTATTATGTATATATCTATTTATTATGTACATATCTATTTATTATGTACATATCTATTTATTATGTACATATCTATTTATTATGTATATATCTATTTATTATGTATATATCTATTTATTATGTACATATCTATTTATTATGTACATATCTATTTATTATGTACATATCTATTAATTATGTACATATCTATTTATTATGTACATATCTATTTATTATGTACATATCTATTTATTATGTATATATCTATTTATTATGTATATATCTATTTATTATGTACATATCTATTTATTATGTACATATCTATTTATTATGTATATATCTATTTATTATGTATATATCTATTTATTATGTACATATCTATTTATTATGTACATATCTATTTATTATGTACATATCTATTTATTATGTATATAACTATTTATTATGTACATATCTATTTATTATGTACATATCTATGTATTATGTATATATCTATTTATTATGTACATATCTATTTATTATGTATATATCTATTTATTATGTATATATCTATTTTTTATCTACATATCTATTTATTATGTACATATCTATTTATTATGTATATATCTATTTATTATGTACATATCTATTTATTATGTACATATCTATTTATTATGTATATATCTATTTATTAT
The DNA here is from genome assembly GCF_053919585.1 of Euprymna scolopes. Taxonomy (NCBI): domain Eukaryota; kingdom Metazoa; phylum Mollusca; class Cephalopoda; order Sepiida; family Sepiolidae; genus Euprymna; species Euprymna scolopes. Next base: position 13,734,855 of record NC_136504.1, on the reverse strand, counting down.
GTACATATCTATTTATTATGTACATATCTATTTATTATGTATATATCTATTTATTATATACATATCTATTTATTATGTACATATCTATTTATCATGCATATATCTATTTATTATGTATATATCTATTTATTATGTACATATCTATTTATTATGTATATAACTATTTATTATGTACATATCTATTTATTATGTACATATCTATGTATTATGTATATATCTATTTATTGTGTACATATCTATTTATTATGTACATATCTATTTATTATGTATATATCTATTTATTATGTATATATCTATTTATTATGTACATATCTACTTATTATGTACATATCTATTTATTATGTATATATCTATTTATTATGTATATAACTATTTATTATGTACATATCTATTTATTATGTACATATCTATGTATTATGTATAAATCTATTTATTATGTACATATCTATTTATTATGTATATATCTATTTATTATGTATATATCTATTTTTTATCTACATATCTATTTATTATGTACATATCTATTTATTATGTATATATCTATTTATTATGTACATATCTATTTATTATGTACATATCTATTTATTGTGTATATATCTATTTATTATGTACATATCTATTTATTATGTACATATCTATGTATTATGTATATATCTATTTATTATGTACATATCTATTTATCATGCATATATCTATTTATTATGTATATATCTATTTATTATGTACATATCTATTTATTATGTACATTTCTATTTATTATGTACATATCTATTTATTATGTACATATCTATTTATTATGTATATATCTATTTATTATGTACATATCTATTTATTATGTACATATCTATTTATCATGCATATATCTATTTATTATGTATATATCTATTTATTATGTACATATCTATTTATTATGTATATAACTATTTATTATGTACATATCTATTTATTATGTACATATCTATGTATTATCTATGTATCTATTTATTATGTACATATCTATTTATTATGTACATATCTATTTATTATGTATATATCTATTTATTATGTATATATCTATTTATTATGTACATATCTATTTATTATGTACATATCTATTTATTATGTACATATCTATTTATTATGTATATAACTATTTATTATGTACATATCTATTTATTATGTACATATCTATGTATTATGTATATATCTATTTATTATGTACATATCTATTTATTATGTATATATCTATTTATTATATATATATCTATTTTTTATCTACATATCTATTTATTATGTACATATCTATTTATTATGTATATATCTATTTATTATGTACATATCTATTTATTATGTACATATCTATTTATTATGTATATATCTATTTATTATGTACATATCTATTTATTATGTACATATATATTTATTATGTATATATCTATTTATTATGTACATATCTATTTATTATGTACATATCTATTTATCATGCATATATCTATTTATTATGTACATATCTATTTATTATGTACATATCTATTTATCATGCATATATCTATTTATTATGTATATATCTATTTATTATGTACGTATCTATTTATTATGTACATATCTACAGAGTGCAGCATACAAATCTTCCATGTTTTGGTTGGATATAAAAAAAACTGAACACAACTATCAAGTAAAAAAATGACTGCATTTCTAAAAATTATATGCAAATTAGTTTTGTTTTAATAGGTTTTAAAAATATCAAATGAAGGGAATTATGTTTCTGAATTTTTGAGATGAGGATTGGCTATTTGCATTATTTGGATTCATCGGACTACTTTTCTCATCTTGAGTGACATTTTCCACAAAAGTTTCGATTGATGTAACCTCTGACCTTCTTCAGGTGTAGAACTCAAGAATTTAGATAGAATTGCTATAGGAACCCTTTATTTACTTCACAGAGGTAGCATGCTCTTGTTCCATCAGCCATGATTGGCTAGAGGTTCGAAGTAATCTGCAATTGTATTTTTCTGTTGCCCACACTGAGAATTGAACCTTCAACTTTCAGGAGAATATCACTTTCGCAAGTGATTTTTCCAAGTATTCTAACCACTGCGCCACAAGTCCTTGCGAACAATTCTAGTACGTATTTTAGGAAAAAGTTACAAAGACTTAAATCTGATAATCTTGGTAAACACGATCCGTATTTTTCTTTAAGAGATCAGAATCTATTTCATTTAACACTTATCATTTGCAATTTTTTTACCTTGAAGTGCTATTTTTTAGCTCATTACATCAAGTGCCTTCATGCCTTGTCTGGAACGATTTGCATAAAAAGCACTGAGTGACACACATCAGCGTCATTGTAATGGCGACTCACCCATTACTTGCCATTACTTCCAGGTCCACTCTGTCAGAATCACATCCGTGCATTCAATAGAATCTATTCTTGATATGACGTCAGTTACATCTGCTGCTAGTAATCCCTATCTTCCCACTTTGGTCGTTGTCCATTTTCCTTTCACGGTAGGCAGATGTGACACAAGGCCGGGAAGTGTGAATTGATAAGACTAGCATCCTAGAAGAAGAGACTTCTGGCTCGTAAAAATATGCCAGGGTAGACCCGCCCCGTCAGCATTTCTCTGTAGGGGCGTGTTAGTCAGTTAGCAATAAACTAACCACTTTCTCAAAGGATGATAAAATAAAGCCTGGGATGGGGGACCTCCTAGTGTGACGTTGTATACCATTACACACGTAGACCCAACACGTTGTAGAAGAATACACCATAAGAGAACATAGGAGAAGTAATAACTCATTCCCTCATTTTCCCGCCATATGTAACTTTTCGTTACATACGTACCTGATATCTTTTTAGAAATAATTCTGTCTAGAAAAATATCAGGCGAATCAATGTCAACAATAAAATCTCCATACGATATGATGATAACATAAACTTGGAAGATGTTCTCTGGCTTTGGTAGAGGCCATCTTGGGGAGTTTTTTGTGTGTGGCCAAGAACCACACCGACATTTTGTAAGAATTAGGGTATAAAAGTTATATATTAGCAAAAATAAAAAATGGAAGATATTAATATGGAATTATATTGACAACAAAAAATAAGTAAAGGAATTTATGTGGGTGCGGATTCTATAAACATCTTCAAAGCATCTTTCTCTTATATATATATATATATATGTATATAACTACATACATATGTGTGTGTGGGGGGGGTGGTGTAGGGCCGCTGCTGATGACATTAAATTTACATAAGCGTGTAAAGTACAGAATGTTGTGTTTAAGCAAAAACACTTTTGGTTTGGTTAAAGTAGAAACAATTTTTGTATTTATTTATTTTTTATCAAAAATTGTTGCGTAGAGTCACATGCATACAATATTATGCTTGCCCCTTCATTAGTCCGTACGTTACACTTTCAAAAAGGCCAAATATAATTTTTAAAGACCAAACTGCTTCAAAACTTGCAAAATTCGCGAAACCTGGTTTTAAAACGACCAATCTGGCAACCCTGGACATGAATATGAAAGTGATTTCCCTTTGATGTAGCCTCGCTTTTAATTTCGCAATGGCGTCAGAAGGGAACTCATAGTAATTTCAACATGCAGTGGTTCTCCACCGAAGAAAGAAGGCAGTGAAACATAAAAACGGGGACATTCGAAAGAAAGTGAGCAAAAAAGAAAAAGAACATTGGTGCTGGACTGAAGAAGTAAATTAAAGATTGTCTCTTATAATGTGACTTTTATTATTTGTATTGAACTATGTAGCACAATATTACTTTCTGATTATTTATGATTACTTATTAATTTATCTCGTTTTGTCATTTCTATATTTAAAATATAATGGACACTATTTTCATAGAAATGTTAATTAACTCGTATTTACTGCATGTTATTAGTTTTTCTGTCCAAAAAAATATTTTTTGCGCTATCAGGAAAATTTCAGATTAATTAAAACATATTTGCTGATTAAATATATTTTTTATTATGTAGAATTTCCACAAGTCCTGCCAGTATTAAATAATGTTTTAACGTCGCAGAGTAAACATCCGTTTCTTTGTACAGCCTTATTATAACTTGATATATCTTTAAAACAACTATTTCTAACCATCCAGCCAATTATTATATTTGTCTTTGATACAATAGATAATGCTAAAGCTTAAAATACAATAAGGGAATAACCTATTACATAAATCTCATCCGTCTGTTTAAATGTATGTATGTATGTATGTCTGCCTAAAACTTTCGACAGAGGCGACAGATTTTCTCAAGATCGGTATCGTTTTAAAGCTAGACCCTTCAGACGACAAATATCGAAAAAATTGGCCAAAAACATTAATTCCTTTACCCTTAACTGGTCACTTTTCTACAGGAAGGGGTTGTTTTTTTTTTGCCAATATTTTCGAAAGCCATCCCCTCTTTCGATTACTAGCCTTAATTTAAATCTACGTCACTTCCGGTTTGGCGATGGGCGCAACAGCAAAGAAGTCACGTTTTTTATGTTTGTTTTTTTTTTTCGTGTTCTTTTCCTCCTTCGCAGTACTACTACCATTAATTAAAAAAAAAGAATTTTTTGCTCAACACACGCCTCCAAGCACCCGGGAAACGCCGGGCAATTAGGCTAGTTCATGTATAAAAGAGGAAACGATAAAAGTTTATAAAAGCATTATTGCTGTAAGATAAAGCGATAACAATTCCATATTTGGCAATGTTGTCGGATGATGCTAATGTTGTTGTTTTATAACAAAATTTTCTATTTGACAGGAAGTTGAAAAAGCCTGGAAACTTTTGGAACAAAACCAACAAAAAGAACAAGATTACAAACGCACAGTTGAATCCTTGGAATTTAATATTGGAAATCTAAGGCGTTTGGTTCAGGAAGGAGAATGTCTGAGTATAACAGAAGAAGAGGAATGGTAAAAACAGAAAATATTTTATGTTTTTTTACGATTGAAGATTTCATCAAAAGTAGTTCTTAAATCATTTTTTTTTATTTAGAAAATTTATTTTCATGCAGACGAAAGAAAAATATTTTTGTTTCATTAAGGTAGAAAAAAAAACAATAAATCGGTTCATAGTTTTCTGAATTAAAAATTATGTTTAAAGTGTTTGGGGTTTTTTCACTTAATTTTTAAAAATATTTTTAAAAAGTGGTTCCCTTTTGATCTGAATTGTTTGAACGATTTTCTTCAGAATTAACTTTTTTTAGTGGCAAATAAAAATGTTTTTGTTTTTTTGTTTGTTTGCTCACAAAAATCTGCATTTGGCCATAAAATAACTTCACAATTAAAAAAAAAGAAACAGCGATACAAAAATGATGATCACAAGTTGATTTCTTTTTCTTAATAAAAAATTCTATTTTGATCAAGTAAGATGGCCTGAAACTTTTAAACAGCTCATTTCATAATTTGTTTCTAAATTTTTGAGATAAGGATTGATAATTCATAATATTTGAGTTATTCAGACTGCTGTTCTCATCTTCAGTCTTATTATCACAAAATTTCGGCTGATGGAACGTCCAACTTTCTTCCAGTGTATCTTGTCGAACTTGGGAATTTTTGTCTTGAACTCAGGAATCTTCACGGAATTTCAGACAGAATTCTTTATTTAATCGATGAGGGTTGCATGATCTCGTTCTGCCAGTCATGACTTGGTAGAAATCCTAATTAATTCTCAATTGTATTTTAGTGTAGCCCGTACTAAGATTATCCTTCAACCCCCAGAAGAGTGTAATTTATAACTGAATTTTACCAAGTATTCTGTCCACTACGCTACAATAGTCAAAAGAATCCAAATAAAACGTTTAACAGAGACATTTTCAGTTGGAAACTGCTTGATGCTAATAAAGAAAAAAAAAATTGAATCCACGGAGGTAGCATGCTCTTGTTCCATCAGCCATGAGTAGGTAGAAGTTCTAACTAATTCACAATTATATTTTTAGTGTCATCCGCACTGAAGATTGAATCTTCAACCTCTAAAAGAGTGTAAATTACAACTGAAACATTGTGCACATTACACTCAAGATGAAAATAATAATCCAGATAAACGCAAATAATTCAAACTGATTTTTAAATTTTTATCACATTTAAAAACTTTTCCTTTAAAAACATCTTTTTGTTTTAACTAAATATAAATTTTTTAAATTATTTTAGCAAAATATTGGCGTTATATACAAGTACATGTATCGTGTGTATTCAGGCGAAATGTTTTCATTTAAGCAAGCATCGTTAAAGATAACAGAAATTCCACGGTTAATTATACCATTTCCCTTTTTTTTTTTTAAATATTTTTCTAATGACTTTTTTGTGTTAACATAAAATATATATATGTTCCATATGCATCACGAACGTTTTCGGTTCCTTATTGAATCATTATCACGAGATCAGGCAAATGGACAAAAGAAGCTGAAGAAAAGAAGAGAATTTCAATTTCATTTTCAGTTATAAAACCGGCACGTAAACTCAGTTAAATGTCAGAAGAACGTTTTTACACTGTTCCAGGAAAGACACTAACAATGTAAATTTCGTAATGCAAAATTTAGCTTCATAGGATAAAATTGTATTATAGTAAACATTTTAAAATGTAAAATATTGCCTATGAAATAATATCTTATAGCTTATCGCCTTTATTTTATTTATTATTAATTTTTTGCATTGTAATATATCTGGTAAGTAAGTTACTAAGTAAAAGCCGGGGTGCATATCACCTGGGCCAGGACCGTCAACCAGACCCAAACAAAAGAGTCAAACACCTGCTCTTCAAGGATGATCTCAAGCTGTATGCCAGCTCAGACGCTGACTTAAGTCGGATCTTACAAATTGTACATACTTTTATCAAAGATATTGGAATGAAATTTGCTCTGAAAAAATATTCCCAGTGCTTCTTCAGAGCTGGAAAGAAACTCCAAATGGAAAACATGATCAAGAGACTGACATAGAAATCTATAAGAGTGGGAACCATGCAAATACCTTGGCATAGTGGAAACCAATTCAATCAAACATGTTAAGGTGAGAGAAAAAAATTGACAAAAAATATGTATGCTGTGTCATAAAAATTTGAAAAAAAAAACACCTTACAAACAAAAACAAAGTAACTGCCATTAACCAACTTGCCATGCCTGTTATAACATGCGGTTTAGAGATTATTGACTGATCGTAAAAGAGCATTAACAGCTTAGACACTTAAACAAGGAAAAATTTAATGTACAGAAACCAATGTCTACCAAGGCTGTATTTGCCCGAAGAAGCATGAGGTATAGGTCTCTCAGAAATTGATCATCAACACTAGAACCGGAACCTCATAATGCTACATTGACATCAAGAAACAAGAGCCAATCGAACAACCTCCATCAAAACATTTGCCAAACATTTTGACTGTCTTACAACTGAAACAGAAACACCAAACAAGCCTGCCATGAAATAGCCAAAAAAAGCCAAAGACCTTTTTCAGTGCAGAAAACTTGAATAATAACAACGTGCCACGTATTTTCTGGATGAACTATTCCAGGATTATATAGATAAGGTAACGTTCTAGATTTATGGCGCAAAAGAGGGTCGCTCCATTATGATCAGTTAAGGATAATAATAGCTGCTCAAGAGTAAGGCTTGATGATCAATGCTTTTCAGAAAATGATGGTCTCTCCTACACAGTCCTAGATGGCGTGTGCTACCTGATACCCAGTTATTAGGTTCGGTTGGGGTACGGTTACTATACAATGGGACATAAGTGAGTGTGTAAATATCTCAACTGGGTCATCTGTAAAAAGTTGTCCTGGGAAAATATACTAGAAAGAACACTTGGAAATCATCATCCACTATGCAATTCATACAGCTACGTGCCTAGAAAATAGAGATGTTCAAACCTGACATATATATATATATATATATATATATATATATATATATATATATATATATATGACATAGTGATATAGGAAAAGAGGAAGAAAGTACCAACCCTAGTTGAAGTCAGTACCCCTAATGATATTGTGTTAAACAGAGCTGAAAGGGAAATTATAATAAAATACCAAAGCATGAAAAGAAACTGGAATATCAGGAAAATCTTCGTCATTCCAGTAATTATAGGAGCAACCGGATTTATAAAGAAATAAGTTTAAAAACTACCTGGCGAATATACCTGGTGAACCAAGTGCAAGAGAGATCAAAACATTTTCGCTTAGGGGGACGATTAGAATCGATCAGAGTTTCTGAAATATTGGGTATTCAGCAGGATGCTCAATTTCTGAGCAAAAAATGTAAAAAGAAAATATTTTTAACAGATAAACACACACAGACAGCTACTTAAGTTCAAAACTATACCCGAACTGTTACATTATTCCTCCTTATATACTCCCAAAGCGTATTTTTGTATTTCCGAGAATTCATTCTGCTGGAGAGTCCATCAATGAAAGCTCATGTGATTCCGAATTTCCTGCTTACCTGATTGTACTAACATGCAAAAATTTCAATGTAATGTAAACAAAAATATTGCTGCTAAACTCCTTACATAATGTTCCTATAGACATAGTCTCAACTAGTAGTTCCTTCTGATCAAGTGGCAATATGCCTTGTTTGAGATGAAATAGAGTCAAAATAAAATAGAAACGTTGTCTGTTTGTTTATCAATGTGTCCGTGTGTCTTTGAGCATCGATTTTGAACTATTGATTCCAGAAGAAAACTGATGATTTGAAATCAGTAGATTATTACGATTTTTTAATATTTCGAATGGAAATAACGTAAATATGATCTCTGCGGTGTTTGTGGTGGTTTGATTTAAAATAAAGCTCTGGACCAAAGTCAAACGTAATTTTTCCTAAATAGAATTTTATAAGGAATCAAATAGCTGTATTAATTTTGCATACGAGGAGAGATATAATAATATCGTGGTGTATGTATTGACGCCGGACATCCATAAATAACAACGACAATGCCATACTTTATTTTACTTATAAAAAAGCCCTATAAAAAGATTAAGTACACTTTTTCAAGTGGTAACATTTTCTGAGGATTCCATTTATTCAAAAATTATTTAAAAATGTTAAAATTTTCATTTTTTTAAAACAAATATTTTAAACAACAATTTTTTAAATAAAGTTTTTTGTAAATAAAAATATTTTTGTAAATAGCAAAATTATTTAAACAACAATTTTTTTGATAAGAATTTTTTTAAATAATAAATAATAGAGTAAAAAGTGTTTGGTTTTTAAAATTTTTAAACAAATATTTTTAAACAATTTGTTTTAAAAAAACAATTTTTAAATAATTTTTTTTGTAAATAAAATTTTTTGGAAAATAACAAAATTATTGAAATAACAATTTTTAATAGCATTTTTAAAAACATTTTTAAATAACAATTTTTAATAACATTTTTTAAATAACAATTTTTTAAAAAACCTAACTTTTTTAAATAACAATTTTTTAAAATAGCAAATTTTTTAATTACAATTTTTTAAATACCAAATTTTTTAAATAACAATTCTTTTAAACAACAATTTTTTTTTAAATAACAATGTTTTTAATAACAATTCTTTTAAACAACAAAATTTTTTAAATAACAAAATTTTTCAAATAACAAAATTTTTTTTTAAATAACAGTGTTTTTGAAAAACAATTTTTTTAGATAACAAAATTTTTTAAATTACAATTTTTTAAAGAACAAAAATATTAAAATAACAATTTTTATAACATTTTTTAAAATAACAATGCTTTTAAATAACAAAATATTTAAATAACAAAAATTTTTCAATAACAGTTTTTTTAATAAATTTGTTTACATAACAATGTTTTTAAATAACAATTCTTTTAAACAACAAAAATTTTTAAATAACAAAATTTTTAAAATAACAAAAATGTTTTGAATACCAAATTTTTTAAATAATAAAAAAAACACGAAGTATTGATTATTTTTTGCTTTTGTTGTGTAATATATTAGGTCGGTGCAAAAGTTTTCGCCGATTTCAAATTTCATTTTGAATATGAAAGACTGCGTTTATGAAAATCTTTATTCATAACAATAACGACTTTTTCTTAATAATAACTTGATTCCATCTGTCAACAAACTTATAAATGCATCGCTTGTAAATTTCTTCAAGTTTTTATGTGAAATATGAATGTAACTCATGTTCAATCTCCTCTCGTGGTGTAAAACTAAATGGTTTTGTAATCCTCGAAACAAGTAATAATAACCCGAAAAAGCAACGTCTGATAAAAATGTAGGATGGAACCAGATTTCGTAATCAAATTCTTATAAAAGATCTTTAATAACTAGTCTCACACAAAAACACATTCATATTTCAAGCCATATTGCTTGTTACATACATACGCGCACACAAACATACGCGCCCACGTCCACACACATGTACACATATTAATGTTCGCGTACATACACTCACATTCACGTGTATAGACACACACACACACACGCACACGAACGCACACATGGACGACGTCACTTCCGCTTTCTAGGGAAAAATACACATGCGCAAATGACCACCGGAAACGAGTATAAAGCAAAGAGACAAGCTGTTTCTAACCTTTTTAGAACCAACTTTCAACCAGAGAGGTTGGGCTAACCAGCCGCCTCATTTTCGGGAGACGCACGCTCGCGCGTTCACGTCCCCTGCGACTATGTATGGGGCACGAGCCAACAGACAGTACGTACACTCTTTCTCTCTCTATCTACTACTGGTGTCTGAGAACACCCTCGCGTAGCTGATTGCTAACTGATGTCAACTCTCATATCCTCTTCTTTGTCTACACGCTGGACTATCATTTTCAATTTTCACTACAACACTTATTTCTCTTCCCACGCGCGAACAAACGATAGTGACCCGAACTTGAGATGAACCCACATTTCCTATTCTTCTACAACACCAACCCCGCAACGGACATTGGTTACATACGCGCGGACATGAACACGTGTTATAACTAAAACGTTCATTCTTTCAACAGCAAATAAACGACGTTTATCTTATCCATCAATTGAGTCTTTGTTTTCTTCAATTCCATTCGTTTCATTATTTTCTTGTGGCGAGCTAGGGTATTATACCCTGGTCCGCTACAGAGTTAAGACGAGCATTATTATGACAGAAGATGACTTTCTTCCTGTTGACTAAAGAAGTTCGGTTTCAGGCCAAGATGGATAAGAATATTGCAAGGAAAATCATGAATTATGCTTTAATAATCTGAAATAAAATCGTTATAAATTAATCACATGTTTAAGTAATAACAATACTTGTAAAATAAATCACAACGGTTTAAAATAGACCTTCTATCTACAAACCGGTAAAATCTTTTGCACCAACCTGATATCTCAATCCCGATCAACGATGGGTGTTTCTGCTTATATATTATAATCTCGAAAGCCGTTGGATGTATGTTGTTAATTTTTTGTTTTAGCTCACCAACTGATCAAATTATTAAAGAGGAACTAATGGCTGAACATGATGAAATCGTCATGGACATTTCTTCTTTGCTGGCGGAGCAGTCCACCTTAACGGAAGCCAGAGAGGAATTGGAAACGAAATTAGAAGAAGCTTACAATAACATTGCAGAGGTTAGTGAGTCCATTCAATCTTGAACAACGGACATTACAATAACTTGTCTGTCATGAAAACAAACAACTGATTGCGTTTAAAAGAGTTCAATTCCGCGCGTAGGTAAACCAATCGTCGTACACCCTCGAACTCGTTGTCACTTTAATAATAAGCAAATCGTTTTCGTTTTAGGATGATTTTGAAGGTCACTAATTGTATGAGAAGACATGGTGTGTCGCCATGTTGTTTAAACAATGGAAGAACAAACCGCTCACTGTTTTCACGTTTTCAAAGTTTTTTGGGTGTTTTTTACAAAGTTATTTTCGATGCCTTGTGCGTTTAAAGTGTAGTATCTGTTTTTCAGATGCTGCACTTCAATTTCTTGTTCTCTGTCAATGGAGGAGAAATCCTTCACGACTGAGACAATTTTTATTTTTGTTCCTTTTCTCCACGTTAAAAAACGACCCTGGTGTCTAACTCTGTCCCGTGGGAAGGCATTGTAAATAGGAACATGAAGTGAACTTTTTTGTGTTGTAGTAGTTTTAATACATATATAGATAATATGTCAATCCTCGCAATACTATTGTTGAAGACAAGACATTATCAAAAAAAAAAAAAGAAAGAATAACTAAGTTCATCCTGATATAAACACGTAAATTTTATTAATAACTTATAAAAACAACCAACAGTATAGAATTAGTGTTATATAGTTGGTGAAGCAGAATAGAAATTATCTGTTATTTGTCTGTCTGTCTGTCTGTCTATCTATCTATCTATCTATCTATCTATCTACCTCCACCTATCTATCTATTTATCTATCTATCTATCTATCTATTTATCTATTTATCTATCTATCCATCTATCTCCACCTATCTATCTATCTAATTAACTATCTATTTATCTATCTATCCATCTATCTATCTCCACCTATCTATCTATCTATCTATCTATCTATCTATCTATCTATCTATCTCCACCCATCCATCCATCCATCCATCCATCTATCTATCTATCTATCTATCGATCTATCTATCCCCATCCATCCATCCATCCATCCATCCATCCATCTATCTATCTATCTATTTATCAATATGTCTATCATTGTATCTGTTTATCTATCTCGATCTATCTATCTATCTAACTGGCGAAGTAGACAAGAGATGAGATGTGAAGCTATGTTTTGATAAAGTTGTCAAAAACATGTCGAGGTGTAAACTGGACAAGTTGCACCGGAAGAAGATCTGACTAGATCATCAGAAGTACGTGTCTGTCTGTCACGCGTTCTGGTTAGCTAGGAAAATTGAAGAATTGGATTGAGGACGTCAACAGAAGAAGGTGATCTGAAAAATGTCTCCCCCCGAGGGAGTGGGGGTAAGTCTCAGAATTGAGACGTGTAAAAACTAACCACCAAGAAAAGATCGTCGATCACCCCTCTGCTAATGTCGACCACCTGGGAGAAATAAAGATATAAAAGTACACAGTGTCTTGGTCTCTCTCTGAAACGTCTTTATTTACACAGAATCCTTCTCCCCAAGATTCGCTGAATATCTTCGAGAGAAACAACAGTAGAAAAACAAGTACGTCATCAAATGTATGTGTTTATGTAAATGCCTGACACACACGCACACGCATCAACATCTAGACGAAATTATCACGGACCGTGAAATAGACAGATAGACGGTTATATATATATATATATATATATATATATATATATACAGAGAATGTGTGTGTGTGTGTGTGAGAGAGAGAGAGAGAGAGAGAGAGATAGTAATATAGAGAGGTAGATAGATAAGAACATGTGATTCAGATAATGTTATAAACATGAATAACACGGCATACATATATATATATATATATATATATATATATATATATATATATATATATATATATATATATATATATATATATACTGGCAAAAGTACCCGTCGTTGACTGGGTTCAAAAACAGCCTACAGAAAATGGACTCTGATTTATGAAAGTATGATAAGGTATGAAAAGGAATGGTTGTAAAGAGGTAGCTTCGAATTTGGGGTATCAAAACCAAAGCAAAATATGATGGAAATAAAAATAAAATAGATAAACCCCATAATTTATTATACCATACCTGTTCACACTGAAACACATATCACAATATTCTGTGGATCTATATTAAAAAAACCTTGTTAAACTTTGTGACATATTTCTATTCTATGGAGGGCAGCTGCGAACGAACACCCCATAATTTTATCATACCATATTTCTTCAAACTGAAACATAATTATCAAAGTATACTTACGAAGATAGATATGAAAAGTCTTTATTAAAGTTTGTGCCTATTTCCATTCTATGGAGGCCAGGCGCGAACGCAGACCCCAAAATTTTATTATACCATCCCTATTTAAGTTAAAACATACTTATCAAAGTATTCTCACGTACATCTATATCAAAAACACTTGTAAACGTTTTTTTTTTAATTTTTTAATTTTTTATTTCCATACATTGTGGACCAGGTGCGTATGCAGACCCCACAATTTTAATGAATCATCATTATGCCAGATCAAACATACCCATTCCTGTGTCTCATATATATATATATATATATATATATATATATATATATATATATATTGAAGCAGAGTGAACATTAAAGATTCTGCATTTTTTAGCATCTCTTGTTTTAATCAATAACTAGTAGAATGAAACGATGTTGCCCGGGATTGAATGATAATCAACGAATGTTTCACACTCCCATATTTTTATTGTCATCGAAACCAATGAAATAGTCCATTTTTCAATCAAATCGATTACCTGCTTTAATTGGGGACCCATGAAATGTTACGATCTATTGTAATCTACATTGCACTGTAGAGAACCTACTGTTGATTTTATAAAAATTATCTTTATATATAATGGCTTGCATTAAAGTTTAACATGCAAGAGTCAAGTATTATGCTTCAGTTGTGTCCTAAACAAAAACATTCATTTTGAACGCGTCCCTGTCGTATCAAAGAACATGCTGTTGTTCTAATGCTAACGCGATTCTGTTGCAACTGTGCCCTGGGATATCTTGAGCATTGTAGCACTTAACAGAGGCATATATATATATATATATATATATATATATATATATATATATATATATATATATATATATATATATATATATATATATTGAGGTAATTTTGGTTTTCAGATTTTATGTAATTCCAAAAATAAAATTGTTATGGTACACTATAATCACCAATGATAATATATCAATCAGTATATAAGACTTAAAGCATTAAGAATAAGTGGGGTTTTTTTTCACCAAGTGATGATTTTACAAGTACTTGATGGATTGTATTCTTGCTTGTGATGTAACTTATTAAGTACTAGGAAAAATTCAGTTCTAAGTGCCATTCATCTGGAGACTGCAGGTTCAATTCTCAGTGTGGGCGATACTAAGAATACAATTGCCAATTACTTAAGATCATGGTTGTTGGAATGAGAGCATGCAACCTGCCATGGATTAAATAAAGAGTCCTGGGTGATATTCCGTACAGATTCCCGAGTTTGAAAGAAAGATTCCAGAGTTCAACAAGATACACCTGAAGAAGGTCGAAGGTTACATCGGCCGAAACGTTTTGAAAATAACACTGAAGACGAATAGTCCGAATAATCTAAACGAATACATAATGTTATAGAGTTATATTATCTTTGGTGCCATAGAAAGAGGAGGGCTGAGGATAGTGAAGACCTCATTTTTTAATCAATAATGAAATCTATGTATTAATACCGCGGCACATTTAACGTACGTACGTGTGTCACGCTTTCCAGATTATAAATTATTCGATCAGGAGATCCTATTTATTAAAAAGGAGGATAGAAGGTGATGACATACTACAAACATTAAATTAGTATATAGATACCCTGATTTAATGTTTGTAGTATGTTATCGCTTTCTATTCTTCTTTTTAATAAATAGGATCTCCCGATCACCAAACACGCAATGTAAAAAGAAAAAAAAAGAAAAAGAACAAAAATGCTGCTGCTTTTGTGCCATACTTGAAACTAAAACATACCTTCTTGATCTTCTGGCTTGGATCCAAGGGTAGTATCTGTTCTGCTAAAGATGGTATAATAGTAATGTGTTTTGTTTTTTTGTTTTTTTCACATCGGACGTCTATATACTGGAAATATGTTACAAACTCTTCTAAGGGTATTGGAGATAAACTGTAATAACCAGATATATTCTGACACTACATTAACCAAATTACTTAGATAAATACTTATGATATCGTGGGGTTTCCCTTATTAACGCTGAATATCCAGAGAATGCCCAGCAGCAGTATATTACATATGAAAGATGCTGCTGTGGAATTTCCACAGGTCCTGCTAGTTATTTATTAATGCAAATACAAATCTTCTATTTTGCAATTTAAAATAATTTTATGTAATGAATTAGCAAATAAAAATGGTGTTAAATCGATTTCAATGAAGTGTTTTATTTCTATATTACAACTGAAATAAATCAAATAACTGTTTTATAAATGTTTAAGAAGTGTTTTTATATATAGAAATCTCTTCAGACAAGGCATCGAGCCACTTGCTGTAAGGAGCTAAAAATAACAAAACGTAAATACTATTTCAATGTTTAATACGTGTTTCAGAAGTGTTTAGCAAATGTTTAAAAAGTGTTTCTTATGGAAATCACTCCAGACAAGACATGAAACCATTTTATGTACGAATGTAAAAAAATAACAAAACATAAATGGTACAAGATTTAATAAGTGTTTAGCAAATGGTTAAAAAGTGTTTAATAAAGTGCTTTTGAAATGTTGAATATGTGTTTAATAATAAGTGTTTTTTATGGAAATCAACCCAGACAACGCATGGAACCACTTGATGTAAGGAACTAAAAAATTTTTTTAAAAAACATAAATACTACTTTAAGGTTTAATAAACGTTTCAAAAGTGTTTAATAAATGTTTACTGTTTCAAAGGCTGTGAATGTTAAAAATGTTTTTCCCTTTTGCAGCTTCAACAAGATATTCAAATGTGTAAAACTGAATCTCAATGTGAAAATTCTAAAAAGAAGAAGGTAGAACGTGAAATGAGGCAAATCGAAGGAGAACTGGAAAATATGAAGAATGAGTTGAAATCTGTGGAGAGCAAAAAGGAAAAATACAAAACAGAAGTCACAGAGAAAAAACATCATTTGGAAGAACTGAAAGTTAGTAAAATCGTTGCCATTTTTTTTTTCATTGAGAAACTTTAATCTTTGACCTTTTAGAGCCGAGTATTCTGATGTAATTTACAAGTTTATTTCACAAGAGACTTAAAAAATAGAATTAACTACTTTACTAGAGAGACAAATGAGAGATGATGTAATAGAAACTTTCAAAATAATTAATGACGTTTCAAATGTGTGATAGAAACTTTCAAAATAATTAATGACGTTTCAAAATATTGTGGATATTGTTTAAATATTTCTCCTCAATCTAAACGATTATTGTCAAATCAGATTTCGAAAAATCGATTAATCAATCGGTGTTTGTTTTGCTAATAGAGTAATGTATAACTTTTAAGGAAATAATTTGGTGAGTCCCGGGTCAGATTTAGATTGATGTTTGAACCGATATGATGCGAAACCCGCAATTGGCAATGAGAACAGTGCATCACTTAAGATCTACCTTGATGCTCCTGAAGATCGTTTTTCACGGTTTTTTTTTTTTTGGCAAGTTGCCAAATAAGATTAAAATCGGAATATTTGAGTTTGGAATTACATGCATTTAAGAAAATAAGGGTAAATAAAAGAATTGAGAAATTGGATGCTTGTCTGTTCGACATCATTTGGAAGAACTGAAAATGAGTAAAATCTCAATTTCTCTTTCTGTTTAAACAATCTTTAACCGTTGACTTGGAGCAAAGTGTAGTATCTGTTCTGTCCTCAGTCAATTAAGAAGAAATCTTTCTATATCGATGCAATTTTTATTTTTGTTAGAGTTCAGAGTGCCCCGTTTTGGAGAGTTGGATTCCCCCCCACCCCACATAAAATAATTGACCTTGTGTCTAACTCTGCCTTCATTTGACGGCAACAAAGTAGGGACTTTAAAATCTAATTTACAAGATTTTCTCGTAGGCACGTTTGGAAAAATTAGAATTAATTACTTTGCTAAAAAAGAGAATGAGAAGTGATCAAATTGAAACTTTCCAAATAATTAATGACATTTCTAATATTAATTTGACCGTATATCAGCTGTTTTCTTGAATATATTGAAACGTCTATCGTTTTTAACTATTGAAGAAAGATATAATTTCTATGTTTCTGATTGGATGAAAAAGTATTTTTATATTTAGATTCATAGCGAATCCAGAGTCGATATTTTTATACAGCATATATTTTTATCTGCTTATTGAGGAAAGGTTCTATAAGTTAAAAGTTGTTTTAAAACGTAACAAAATCTTGCATAGATTTATTAGGTGTTTATTTCTAAACAGAAAAATTGAAAGTTAATATTTAGATGGCAGAACTAATTAAAAGTGCAAAAAACTATACATTCTTTTATAGATGGGAAATGTGTTTCTAGAAATTAGAATATAATTGTCGTATTTTTTAAATTCAAAACCAGATGGACAACGTATCAGTCTATTGGGTAAAATCCGTTATAGTGTCAGTTAAAAGAAAATCTTGTGATTCATTATTTTTCAATCCGTCTTTGCTTTGAGGTGGGGGGGGTCCTAAAATCTTTTTGAGTTGGCAAAAGATATGGTTTTATTATTTATTCTGAATGTATTGTTGGTGTTGGTTGTAAATTCCAATTCAGTTTTTCCCCTTTCCTTTTAAAATATATTTTCCCCTTTCCTTTTAAAATATATTTTCCCCTTTCCTTTTAAAATATATTTATCCTCAAAGTGTTTGATCCAAAGAACTGAATTTTTCATAGGGAACCAATTATTTCGATTAACAAATTTTATCCATTTTTCGAAAAGAAAAAAAAATGTGGAAACTTTTGTGCTGTTCGTAGAACAATCAAATGCCACACATTTGTCAATCATTTTTTGGTATCCAAAAAATATCACAAAAAAACTTTAAAATTTAATAAATGAAATTAATATATAACAAAAAATATAACATAGAGTTTCAAAAACATTGCTTACGCAATAGAAAATCATTCAAGCGAGATCACTCCTGACCGCTAATTATTTATTGTCTTATGCGTTATTCCCATATACAAGAACTAGTGTAACAATGATTTATAAGAAATCATGTTTCATTTTGGTAGGAAGATTTGAATTATAGGTTGCATTCATCCTGTGCAGTCTAGTCCAAACTTAGTTTCTAACTTTTAGTTCACTCTGTGCAATTCTTCTTTTGTAACTTTGCTAGCAAGATAAATAAACTCATCGACACTTTGACTTATAACACCCAATTTGAATGTTGTCTTCAAGCAATGTTACAAGCGCCCTTTCATCAATTTTTTTTTAGACAAATTACATTTAAGGAAAAGATATTTCCATATTGATTCAGAAGAATGTGCTTTGTTTTGTGTTAACAAAAGTCCAATGCAATTTATCATTTTATTTATTTATTTTGAGACGGTATATTAGTACTTTTTCTTATAAAAGTGTCACCATTTATCAATGCTTGAAAGCCACTTAAAGATAAGGGTTAACGAATGTACGGTATTTATTGGGACAATAGCATAATAATCGTTAGTTGTAGGAATTTAGTATAGTTTGATTATTTAAGGGCTCAACAAGAACTTGTTTACATTGGACTTGAAGACGACCATATTGTAGTCAGTTGGAAAAACGGCCAGCAGAACAGAGCTTTTTTCATGGAATCCAGGTTTAGATTTAGGTACAGATAGAGAGTGGGGGAAATTGTTGGCAGTGCTTGTAGCTAGACGAGTGCTTTTGGAAGGGAAAGTTTGGAGTTCAGTCGAGCACCAGTCATGAAAATAACGATAGCTTGTTTAGTTGCATCAGCAAAAATTGTGTCAGTAATTTTCTGCACAATGTCAGACGAGTTTCTTACCTTCTCTGCCACCAATAGCAATGGCCAGTGACTCCCTGTCTGAGAGTACATCTTTTAAACTCCTTGGCCTAACGTTCACAGGAAACATGAGTTGGAACAATTATATTGAAAACATTGCCAGGGCCGCTGCGAAAAAGGTAGGCTCTCTCTACTGTGCTAGAAAACTGCTGCCACCTGAAAGTATCCTGTACCTCTATAAGACCACCATTCGCCAATGTATGGAGTATTGTTGTCATATTTGGGCCGGTGCATCTGCTACTAGTCTCTCGCTCCTAGACAAGGTTAAAAAAAGAGTCGCCAATCTGATAGGCCCTGAACTGGCATCTAAGCTTCAGCCTCTGTCCCATCGACGAAATGTTGCATCCCTCTGCCTGTTCTACAAGTATTTTAGTGGTGAATGCTCTGACGAACTGCAGACACTTGTGCCCCCACGACATAGACACCCTCGACAAACCCGACAGGCAGCTAAATCCCACCAACACACAGTAGAGATCCCTAGATGTAAAAGATCTTTCTACTCCAGTAGTTTCTTCCCCAGAACCGCTAGACTCTGGAATTCCATTCCAAGTTCCTGCTTCCCCATCTGTACTGGCATGCAGAAGTTCAAGTGCAACGTGAACCGACATCTTGCTGCCCAAATCCCAACATAGTGCCCCAGTAGGTGCTGCCCCTGATAGTAGCCCCCTACACCAAAGTGGCAATGCGCCTTGTTTGGGGTGAAAATGTAATAAAAAAAAAATAAATAAATAAAGAGTAGTCGTTGATAAGCAGAAATCAGAAACTCATAGTATTAACGCTTGCGCCCCTCAAGGTTCCATCTTGGTCCAAACTCTCTTCCTGATATTAATCACTGATCTCTCAAATCACATTCTTAGATCATTTGTAGACATTTACGCTGACGACACCGTCATCTATGGCAACACTTCAAAGGCCAATATTCACATTCCGCACCATATCGGCTCGGATAGCAATCTTGACCGGACTCCAAAGTCGTCAGGTAGCATTCTTAGCTACACACGTCGACGTTACAAAACTAACAGATTTTTTAAGTGACAATCTTCAATTGTTCTTATCAAAACACGAGAGCAGTTCTCACTCCCGCCACTACCATATAATGCCCCCCTTATCTTTTTTAGTTGCAACATTGTTTTTCCATTTGGTTAAGTTGGTTTTTATTTTATTTTTTTTTACTACCTAATTAATTCCTTCTAAATCATGCCTTTTCCAAGAATAATAAAGAAACTGCCTTTACAGTTACTTACTACAGTTACAAAGATCTCAGAGCTCCTTGTGTCCCATTCGTACTGACCAATGTTAGCATTGCTTAACGTTGGTGATCCAACACAATATAACCATAAAAAATATTATAATATCGTTTTGATGTTGCTGAATTTTTTAGATAAGGATTGGTTATTTGTACTATTTGAATTGATCGGACTACTGTTTTCATCTTGTGTGATTTTCACGTTTCGGTTGATGTAACCTCCCACCTTCTTCTGCAATAATAGAAACATCGTTTTTGTTTTTTATATTTACAGATGTCTTTGGAAAACAATGTAGGTGATAACAAAATATTGGAGACAAAACTTCAGAAAGCGGAAATGGATTATAAAAGTCAGTTGGAAATTGTAGAACAAGTTCAACAGGAAGTTTTAATCAACCAACAAAATCTGAAGGTCAGTTGTTTATTTTGATTCGCACGAAATAAATTAAATGTTGCAAGTTGTCAGTTCGTGTTGTTAACAAATTGACCACGGTCACTTCCCACTGTCTTTCAGCTTTTGTTGTATTTTATTTTAATCCTGCAGCTAATTCGATGAAACACAAATGTTATATTTGCATAAGCTATGACCCAAGGTTGCTGTTTATGCCTTTCAAAAGGATTCTATGAAACAAATCGTTTCTGAACTAAAATGATTTTATTTCAATGGTACACTGTTCAAGACAAGACCAATAAAAGCTTCACTATTTTAATGTGCGATGAGCACAATTCCGGGATTTAAAAAGAATGATACTTTCTTCATCACATCCTCTCATGGACAGAATTCTTACAATGGTGATGCTCAAACAATTAAGTGCTTGGCAGCACGATAAGTTTCTTAAAATGTTTATAAAATCTGTTTAGAGAAACAGATTGAACTGAAATTTTCAGAAATGGTCCAAACAAATGGTGAAAAACTTGAAAACAAATAAAAGCCTTCAGAACTGACCTTTTTTGGACTGAAATGACCTTAAAATCAGGGAAAAATTTATAAATGATAGTTGAAAAGTATGAATTTGGATGATGGGGGAGTCTATCTGATGAAATATTTGAAATAATTTGGTCTGTAGATTTATATTATAAACAATATTAGATTGATGCAAAAGTTTTTGCTGGTTTACAAAATGGTCATTTTAAACAATTGTAATTTATTTTATGCATATTGTTATTACTTATACATATCACGTTGATTAATTTATAATATTTTATTTTTTCAGATTACTAAAACATTCATATTCTTCTGCAATATTCTCATCCATGTTGACCCGAAACGACCTTCTTTAGTCAACAGAAAAGGAAGCCATCTTCCATCATGATAATGCTCATTTCTTTTTTAACATTACCATTACTTTCCCGTCTCGATACCACTTAAAATATTTTTCGCTGCCACATGTCTATCTAACCTGGCTTGCGTTTCTCTTTCTTTTGACCGCGTTTTTCTTTCCTTTTGACTGCATACCGGCCACAGCCAGCCCATTCACACCATACTTTATGCATCCATCTTTTTCGGTGTCGATTTTTCCCCCCTTTTCTCTCATGGGCAAGCTTGCGAACACTTCCTAATATACATACGCGTTCAAACGCTGCTCCTGCTGCTAATACAATATTCGGCTGCTGCTGATATTTTCATACATACTCTGTTACACAAAGCTCTCTCGGATCATCATTTATTTCAAGGATTTCAAAACCATTTAAATGGCTTAATGTTAACATCACGAGATGAGATTAAATATGAGTTAGATACGTATTTCACATCAAAATCTAAAGAATTTTTCAAAGGAGACATTTAGGTACTTCTGCACTTTAGTGTCCGTTTTTCCGTGAATTTTACTTGGCAACTGCCGTATTATATGGAGTGAGCAAAAAGAAACGGGAGCGAGCGGGCGAGCAGATGGTAAAAATTGAAAGAAAAAAAAAGGAAACGAAAGAGTTTAAAATATCTTTTAACCACAGGCATGATTTCGCGGGCCCTACGAATAAGGCTACTACAAATCATGTGCAGAGGATGTGGAAGAAGGCAAAACAACAAAATAAAAGAGAGTGTAGAACCAACCGCGATCTGCTTGACCGTTATTTTAGTGAGGAGAAAAAATTCAAAAAGAATCCTTTTGTCTCTATCATAAAGCATATAGCAGAAAGCTACCCGGCCCAGGAACTTCCTCCTTCTACATTCTCTAACAACCTTTCTCAGCCTCCTTTGCCATCATCGACTTCTTTACTTCAACCGGTAGAAAGTACTATCCTTAAGGAAATAGCCTTGAAAAAAATATTGAACAAAAATATTTATATACCCCCAAACCAAAAAATGTGTAAATTGTTTATCATTAATTTAATGAATGCAATATCAAAATAACTTTCCATACACAAACAAACTAAAAAATATTTGTTTTTTTTTTGTTGTTTTTTTGGGGTTTTTTTACAAGGTGGTCACCACTTATCAAGGCCCGGAAGCCACTCAGGGATAAGGGTTATTGCAAGTACAGTACGTTAGTGTGGAGATTTAATAAAGTGTCTACTTAAGGGGGTGGTTCATCAGGAATTTGTTTACGTTGAACTTGAAGACATCCAGGTTGTAGTCAGGTGGGAAGCAGGCAGACGGAACAGAGTTCCACAGGCGTACAGTTCTAAGAAAGAAGCTTTGTTCATGGAATCTACGTTTTGATTTAGGCACAGATAAAGAGCGGGTAAAGTTTTTGACAGTGGATTCAGCTAGACGGGTGTTTTTCATAAAATATTGGCAAGGGAGGACCAGAGATTGGAGTTCAGACGAGCACCTGCCATGAAATAACGATAAAACAAGGATAGGCTCGCAACGTCTCTTCTGTGGGAGAGAAGTTGCAGGGAAGAGAAAAAGGCATCCCCCACTAAGCCACGAAGTCTATTTTGTACTCTGTCAAGGCAGGATAGGCTGTTTTTAGCAGCTCCTGCCCAGATATGGCAGCAATATTCCATCCTTGGACATACTTGGCTTTTATATAGATAGAGAATTGCATCAGTAGTGAGACATCTTCTGGAGCGGTAGAAGGATCCCACCATCTTTCCAGCGACCTTGGCAACAGACTTGATGTACGTGTTCCATTTCAGATCAGGAGTAAAGGTCAAGCCTAGAAGCTTGTCAAAACATGGGGCTTCTCTTAGACGAGAGCCATCCATTTCAATACATACCAGATGAGGATCAAAGCATTGATGATGTAAAGATAGGAGTTTTGTTTTAGATGCATTAAAGGTAACCAGCCATGTCTTCCCCCACTGAACCACGCACTCGAGATCAGAGGAGAGAGAATCAGAGAGAGCTTTGTCATTAACAGCCTTTAATGTGTTGCTGTAGATGGTCATGTCATCAGCATAGATGTCAACGAATGATTTAAGTATGTGTTTAGGGAGATCATTGATGTAGATCAGGAAGAGAGTTGGGCCCAGGATGGACCCTTGAGGGACTCCAGCATTAATACTGCAGGCCTCTGATTTTTGTCCATCGACCACTACTCTTATGAGCCTATCGGAGAGAAATGATTTAATGATAGAGAAAACATTTCCGGTTATACCGTAGCTGGAAATCTTGTGAAGTAGGCCTTTATGCCATACCTTGTCGAAGGCCTTTGATATGTCAAAAGCAATTGCCCTAGAAAGGAAGCCTTTGTCAAGAGATTCACTAATTCTATGAAATATAACCATTAGCACATCTGCGGTAGATCTTGCAGAACGGAAACCATATTGCGTGTCACTAAAAAGGTTATTTCTGCTGAGGTGGTTGACTATTTCTCTATTTAATATGGATTCCAGCAACTTACTCATGACACACAGGAGACTTATTGGTCTGTACTGAGAGGGAGATGACTTATCACCTGAATTCTTAAATACAGGGCCTACTGATGAGGTTTTCCAGGGCGTTGGAAAGCACTTCTCCTTAAGGCAACGCTTAAAGAGTTTTGTAAGTATGGGAGCAAGTTCTGGTTGAAGTTTTTTTAACACTATAATTGGGATGCCGTCAGGGACAGTTGCTTTACTGGCATCAAAGTTCTTGATTATTGGCGACCTCATGCACAGATAGTTGTATGTTACCTAGCATGTTCTGTGTTATAGGAGGAAATATGGGGAGTTAATGGCCTTTGTCGCATAGGGTAGAATTAGCTACAAAGTTCTTGGCAAATAGTTTGACCTTGTCTGATGCTGACGAGATGACCTCTGTTAGGATAGAATGCACACTTCTGTTCAGGATCCTATTTGTTATTTGTCAAAACTGGTGGGAACCAAGCCACTGATCAGCTACTTTGGATTTAACAGACTGAGCATATAGCTCTCTTGCATTTTTTATTACTCTTTTACAGTGGTTGCTGGCGTTCCTGAAATCAGCTTTAGTCTCAGTGCATCTATTACGTTGGTAGCTATGGAAAAAGTGATTTCTGTGCACGATAGCAGCAGCACATTCTGGGGAGAACCATGGCTGGCTGTAAGGTTTTTGTTGGAATTTTTTAGACGGTATGAATCGGTCTATGCCTACAATTAACCATTTGGTCAGGTCTGATACTATAGAGGACACATCCTTTTATATCATGGAATGCAGAGGTAAATCAGATATGAATGTACGGAAGCTATTGCAGTCAGCCATGGAGTATCGGTATACAGTACGGTGGAGGAGTACGTCTGGGGACTTATTACATTTCATTTTTATCTTAACTGATACAATGGAGTGGTCGGAGGATCCCAGAGGAGAATGAACGGAACATGAACATAGCTCAGGGGAAGTTGAGAGAAAAAGGTCTAGGAAGCTTGCATATTGACCTGTAGTATCGGGCACATGGGTGGGCTCGTGAACAATCTGAGTGAGGTCATAAGCAATGAAAAAATCATGACAGAACCTCCCCTCATCGTCTGTCTTATTTGAGTGGGTCAGCCATTCCACGTTATGGAAGTTGAAGTCACCACAGATGTGGATGTTAGCCAAGGGATGTGCAGACAGGATGTGGTCTATTTTCTCAGATATGCTCTTAAAGATAGTAACTCCACTGTTATGGGGCCGATAGAGGGCAAATATAAATGCAGTGGTGTAAGCAAGTGCAACCCAGAAGCACATATAAGGTAAATTAAGATCTTCTCTAGAGATATCCCGGCCACACGAGAAGCCATCTTAAATATAGGCACATATTCCATGCCCATGGCCGATAGAGGGCAAATATAAATGCAGTGGTGTAAGCAAGTGCAACCCAGAAGCACATATAAGGTAAATTAAGATCTTCTCAAGAGATATCCCGGCCACACGAGAAGCCATCTTAAATATAGGCACATATTCCATGCCCATGGCGATCTTGGGGGTCAGACTTCGATGTTAAGTTAGAGTATCCGTTAATTATGAACTCATCTAGGGAAGTGATCGGCCCTATTCCAGTTTCGCTTAGAAAGAATATATCCGGTTTTGTCTCCTGTAATTGGGTTTCAACCTCTGGAAGGTTGGAACGAAAACCCCTGATGTTGGAGAAGGAGATATGGTAGTAGGGGTCTACGTTGGAAGATGGGGTTCTAGGTTTATTCGAGTTTTTTTTTTTTTAGATATTCCATGTTGAGGTTTTGGGATTTGTGGAACAGGTCGGCATACTTGTTAGAGCAGGATAGAGAGGGAAAGTAAGAGAGAAAAGGACACGATTTTTTTTTATGTAGCACATGATAAGGTAAAGCTGTAACAATTACCCACTAGTATGGCATCGAGAGGCCCCACCAGAGACTAATGCATAGTCCAGAATCCATTCCCCAAATGGCAATACAGCAGCCCCAGTACTTTGCGCCTGCTGATAGGACAGCCTCCTTTGTTGTTAATCCAAGGTTCGGGTCCCTGACTATCAGATGGATAACATCAGCCCAGACGAAACGTTTACCTCCAGCACCCTTACCAGTGACATGGCCACAAGGATAGACATAGAGACAGAAAAATTTCCGACATCTCAGACTACTGTTCACCAAGTACTACTAACCTGGAAAGCAGCTTTTTTCTTCACCCTTTGTCAGAAAAATCACTCATTTGAACGAGAACTGAGCGACAAAACAGGAGAAGCGAGAGTTACTGGAGCTGCCGATAATACATCCACTGTATTATCATTAAAAAAAGGTGGGATAGGTACAAGGGACTTATTAATATCTAAGTAGTATAAGTCCGGTGCTCAATTATCAATTCAGGGCGCTTTTTGAAGATAATCTTCCATCCCATATTAATGTGGGGATGTTTTTGGCGTTATCTCTCTCGAGTTTGAATCATTCGAGCTTCACCTTATAATTAAAATCCAATAATGAACTTTTATCAATTTGTGAAGTCGGCTTAATAATTATTTACATTTGAGTTTAGATAATTATTCAAGGTTTTAATTTGGGAAGTTCTCGTTTTCATGGGTGACTTTTTTTGCTAATGTCACTGTGTATTTTAGTTTTGAATATAATTTAAAGTAAGACCAACTATATTAGATGGTTTGATTGGCAAGCAAGGAAGCAAAGAAATAAAACTTTTATCCCCCCTTCGCAAAAAAACAAAAAATAAATAAAACAGTAAAATTTGTGAAATTATTACTGTTTTCTTTTCTTTCATTTTTGTTCGTTTTTATTGACTTCCGTTCGCTCGGCGGTTTTCGTCATCCTCCGGGCGTTGTCAAGCGAGACTCGCGGAAGAACGGGTACTAAGTGCAGAATTACCGGCATTTATAAGCTTGTTGAGAGTTGGAATCAAGTTATAAAGAGCAAAGGTCATTATTGCTATGGATATTTTTAAAAACACAGTTTTTCATTTTCAAGATGAAATTTTAAAACGGCAAAACCTTTGCGCTGTTTCTTTTAAATATTAAAGATTTGTTGAATCAGACGTATTTTCATGAGAAGCGAAAGATTCAGTAAATTTTACCTTAAGTTTTTTTTCTCATTTGCTTAGAAAAGAGAAGAAGAAATATCCAGCTTGAAACGTGAAAATGAGCGTCTCATAAAAGCAAAGGAAAGTCTCACAAAGAAATTAAAAATCCTGGAAGATTCGAAGTGTGAAGTCGACAAAGACAAAGATACCTTAAAGACAAACATTGGAAGTCTTGAAAAAGGTAAGATGATATCAGTAGACGTAATGTATTTGAAGAAGATCAGTTTAGTAAGGCGGGTTCAAATCCAAGCACAGTCAGTTACATTCAATCTTTTTACTTATGAAAGTCAATATTTCAAACTCTTCTCAACTATTCCTCATAATTGCTAGTTGATCTATTGCTAATGTAACTAGGATCAGTAGTTATTATGGCAATTAGCTTGACCTGGGGGTTAAATTTCTACTAGCCACATCGAGGGAGGACTAGGGTTTCGCTCAATCAACAACGTTACACTATCAATAAGATAAAAATAGTTGAGATGTCAACTAAAAGATCATTTTATTTGGGTTTAAATCAGAGGTTTGCAACTCATTCAACCCTGCAGGCCGAATCGTGTTATTATGATGGGATGCGGGGCGCATGAAGGCCATTAATGAAAAATTAAGGAAAATTTCAGAAGCAGATCCCTGTCAATCTAAATACTTGAAACTATAATGAAATGAAGAAAAACAAAGTAATCAAAAAAAATTTTTTAAAAACTGACGAAAATTAATTTTCTGCAAGAAAGTCAAAATACTTCAACGTTAAAATAATCACACGCAATGAAATAGACAAAAATTATGACGTTTATGTTTGAAACTGTTATTGAAAAAATAAAAACATAGCTCATTTAAAGATTCCAGCAACTAACTTAAAGAGTAGGTGGCAGAGGTAAGAGATGAGGGAGTCGTTGTTGAAGGGGTGAAATAGAAAGCCGACTGAGACAACATTGTTACTTTGATGCTGTCGCCAGCCAGTCAGTTTTTGTTTTATGTTTTTTTTTTTTTACTTTTATGCAGAAATGGAAGTGACTGGGTTTTCACCGTATTTTTAAAAAAATTTTGCGGTCATAGTATTTAAATTCGGTTGGGTGTAACAGAGAAAGATAATATCAAGTTTTTGTTGTATTCGAAAGTAAATATTAAATAATTGGTAATCAGGATCGTGGATGAATGAATGAATGGAATGAAAATATCAGGGAAACTAGATCCAAAAACCTAGGATAAGTGTTAAAAAAAAAAAATAAATATATATATATATATATATATATATATATATATATATATATATATATATATATATATATATATGTGTATATATGTATGTGTGTGTGTGCGTGCGTGCGTGTGTGTGGTTATTTTTTTTTTCTTTTCTAATTACATATGATTTTATGATTTTGCTGATCGGCCTTAGAATTAGTAGTAAAAATATCTTAACTGCTTAAAAAGTTATAATGGAATCAATTTGATTATATTTATATGCACAACTGAACCCCCATTGTAAATTCTAAAATAACGTTTCAGTGTGTTCATACATAATCGCCTTAAAAAGTAGAATCTCATATGTTTTGGGTATTTTAAATGTAAATGAAAGATTTTTTTTTAAGTTAACAAACTTTTCAATATTTGCTCTTCCAAAGTTTTGATAAACTTGTGAAATTTTCATCTATATTTTCCTTGTGCCAAAACCAAACCAAATATAAAGAAACATGAAATATTTCAAATGATGTGGTGATCAGACAAAGCCAATGCAAAAAAAAAAGAAAAAAACGCCAGGAATGTTGTCTCTAATAGACACCGTATGGCCATTAATCAAATAGGTGTGAAAAGCTTGTTAATATATGTGATATTGAATAGCAAGTGAATTCTAGAATATTTACTTTACTTACAATAAAAACTAGCAAAAAAATTAAATTACGTTCGAAGAGTCTGAAGATTTCCGTGTGTCCAAAAAAGTGCCATAAAACTTTAATTATTTCAGAAGAAGCCGATAACAAGCATCCCAATGTACTGCTGGCGACAACGAAATGTAACCCCTCCCCCACTCAGAGCATTTAAAACTTGTTAATAACCATATTAACTCCCTCCGGTGAGGGAACATAGACATTTTAGCGAATAGATGCGAAACGATTACAAAGGCAATAGGCAAGTTATAAATGACCAATAAATAAAATAAATTAAACTCTGCTAATCAGTGTTAAATCTGTAAATGAGATTTATAACTCATTCTGTGGCCCTTCTCAGTCTTATGTTTTAAAGGAAAAACTTCTAATAAAAAAAAAAAAACAATTCGTGCTTGTTTCATTTTTTTATTTAAAAAATTTTAAAATAAGTGTGTGTGTGCGTGTTTGTAGTATAATAATTCTCCAAATTCTAAATATGTTTTCTCAGTTGGTCATTGATTACTTTTCAAAAGGTATCCATTACAATACTGTTTCATATTGCAACTAACAAATCTGCAAAATTATGTTATTTCTGCATATTTAGTCACGTACTCTTCAGATATTTACCTTTAAAAAACTTATAAAAACACCATTGTAACAATTATCATGGTTCATGTAACCGACACACTCTGCCGTTCCTTCTCAGTTACGAACTCAATAATAAAAAAAAGGCATTCATTGAGTTTGGTCTTTTTTTTTTTTTAAATTTACAAAATTTTTATAAAAAAGATCTTTTTCATTATAAAAAAAAAACTTTATTTTTCAGAAAGAGTTTTAAATCAATTACGATTGGTGTATACAAACCGAGTACGTTTCAAGTAAATGATCAACCTATATATATATATATATATATATATATATATATATATATATATATATATATATATATATATAGGGTGACCCAAAAAACGGGCCACAACTCTAATTAGGCAACATTTCTTAGTGTTTCGTGAAATGAAACTTTGGTCATAACTAGTTTATTATATTCAAAACATAACATCAAAACACTAGGGTCTTTGGCCTTTTTTTTCTCCGTTCTACAGCATATGTTCTTGATATACTTTCTATGTTTTTTGTTTTTTGGGAGTCACCCTGTATATATATATATATATTATTAATGTTTTTTACCAAAAATGTTTTATACGTTAAATTTCAGTAATGTTTATATACCAATAAAATCAAATTCAATATGAATTGACTGACTTCATGATTATCATGTTTTAATAATCGAGCATGCGTATAATATTTTTGCAAAAATCAAGACAATAAAATATAAAAAAGAACATCATATGGTGTATTTCCTTATGTGTTACAATTGTTTCGTAACCATTTAGACAAATTTAAGCATTATATTATTTAACATTATTCCAAAATTAACTACTCCTCAGACACTAAAATACATTTGCCATATATATATATATATATATATATATATATATATATATATATATATATATATATATATATATCAGGATTCCTATTTTAAGGGAACAAACAGTTTGGACATTTTTATACTTAGTTTTTCCTCTCTGATTTATTTATATATTGATTTATTCTATGTAGAAAGCTTTGTATGACATCAAAAATTTTGTTTAAAATTTCCTCTTTAGTATTCCTCAAGTAAACATGGATAACATCTTTTTGATTTACTCGGTTTATATTTTCTAGTTGTATCTACTATTAACCATTTTAATTAAAGTTCCCTAACTCAATCGCATAATGGAATTGTGTTTCTCTTATTTTTAATATTTATTTTTGTTCTATCATTATTTCTATCTTCATCATCATTTCAATTTAGTTCTTTCTCTGGTCAAATGTTAAATGATACAACATAGTTTCTGTATCTATCCTTAAAAATACGTTTTACTACGTCCTTAAAATTACACTCACTTCCACTTCTTTTTACGTTTATTCTGATTCAATCCTACTATTATTAACTATTTTATTAATTTTACCATTATTTGAATGTATTATAGTTTTACTTAAATTTACAGCATTACTTAGATCAGGATATTAAAGCAAGAGTAAATACATAAAAAAGGGGATAATGAAAATAATAGGATACACTATACAATATCATATAATATATAGATGAAGGGAAAAGGAAATGTAGGAAATAAAAATAGGTATAAAAATAAAAATACAAAAATGATATTAAAAATAATGAAGAAGCATATAATTGCAATAATGCAGTTATAATGAAGAGAAATAGACGCAAAAATCAAGTCTGGTTTAATCCACCTTTCAGTGAGTATATACAAAATAATATCTCTGAAGAATTTTACAAAATAATTGATAAGAACTTCTCCCAAACAATAGATAAAGCAAACTAATTAATAGGAACACGGTTAAACTTTTATTCTCAACCACTGTAATATAATACTGGTATATGTTTTATTTTTAGCTATAGAAAAAAAGAAAAGAGACGTAGAACATGGTCATAAAGAAGTTGTTTCTTTAACAAAACAAAGAGATTTATTAAAAAAGGTCAGTATTTTTATTTCATTTTTAAAAGTAAAAATAAACTAAATGCCCGATTATAGACAAGGACGACTCGAAAACTCCCTTTCATCGGCTGCTACAAAACATTTATTAATATCTTTGATCTATACACAAAAAAACATCACCAGAAAAAATAAAATAAAGCTCTCTGTTGTCTTTAACAATGTTTGTTTAACTGTATTTATATATATACATATATATATATTATTTTTAGTATTCCGAATTTTACTAAGTTTATAGAATTCAGCAATCGTTCATACACCAATAAATTTTAAGCCAAAACGAGATGACTTAAACTGTAAACTACAAAAATTTTCACATTTCATAATTGAGCATTCATATATTGTTTTAACAAAAACCAAGACGTCAAAGAATGGGTTGATATGAATTTACAAACAACATAATATTTTAATTTGTCCGAATAGTCTTGAAACAATTGTAACTAACGATGAAATACACTATTTGTTGCTATAACCCCATTCTTTGAAGTCTTGGTTTTTGTTAATATATATATATATATATATATATATCGTTATATTTACTATGTCATTATATTTATTTATTATCTCTCTCTATATATATATAAATATATACTACATGTATATATACTATGTATATGAATATTTACTACATATATGTGTAAGTAAATTGTAGTATATATATATATATTAAATGTGGAAATTGATGAATCGCACAGGAAAGAAATTCATTTTTATACTATGAAAAGGTTAGTAATTGCAACTAAGAATAGGAAATTGGATCAAATGTTTGTAACATGTCTTCTTCCTAAGATTAAGGGTGGTGGTGTTTGATCAACACTGCTTGGGAGCCATGATGTAATATACTGTCTTGTTTTTAAATCCCCGAAACAGTGTTTCATGGTAAACAACTGATGATCCCTTGAAAAATAAAAAAATTGGTATTATAGTAAATTCGAGAGAGTTGATGCAGTGATTGCAGGTGATTAAATGACTTACTGACTAGATGGTTTTTAACGAATGATAAAAAGTAATTTTTTGTATAGTTTTAAAGGTTAAAAACTTCAAAGACTATATATATACATACTACAATTTACTTTTATATTTACTATATATATGCATATATCTATCTATCTATCTATCTATATATATATATATATATATATATCTGTATTTATTATATACTAGCAGGCCACCCGGCATTGCTCGGTCATAAAATACGCATCAATATTATATTTTATTTCATACAGAAACTGAGACATGTGCATGCGAGTATTATGTTTTGTTCCAAACAGTTTACTTGTTCCAGAGTAAAAAAAAAATACTCGAACTGAGATCGAAACCAAAACCTAAAGACAATGAGTCAAGTACGATAACCATTAGACCAACTTGCCAGATGTTTACAAAATGTTTCCAAACCTACTTAAACTTTAAATAAAGAAGCTGTTCTGTTTCACGGCCGCACATACGCATTCATTAAACAGTTAAGAAAGAGATAAAAATCTGACAACCTCCACTAATTTTTAACTTTAGCAGCCTTTTCCGCGGAAGGAAACCGATTAAAAAGTTTTCCACATGTCTGAATACCCTTTATACCAAATTTCATCTCTGTAGATCAAAACTTCATTGAATATATAGGTTGAGAAGAGTCCTCACGCACACATATTCTCAATATATATATATATATATATATATATATATATATATATATATATATATATATATATATCACTCGGACAGACGTTAAGACATTTAAAAATAAATGTTTTAATTTCAACGATATTTTTCGCAGTTGACGGTGGCCATGTGGATTTCGACAGAGATGGCTTTGTTGTCAGGTTTGAATCTCCCGATCAGCGGTAACTGTAACACCTTGCACTGATATTCCTGAAAAGATAAAACACTAGTGTCTTTAGGTATTTAATAATCATTATAGTAAATAATTATGTCAGCCCCTTTAAGAGACTCGTTTTTCATCGTTGAATACTTTGCAATTAAAATAAAGTCGGTCATATATATATATATATATACATATATATATATATATATATATATATATATATATATATATATATACTGAACCTACTAGTTCTACATTTGCTAACCCCAAAACTCTCATGTATTTTTTCAACATGGTAATATCATTTCGCTGTCTAGATTTAATCTTTCAGACATAACGTTACGATATAAACATGCCTGTCAGACTCTTCTCTTTGTTGACAATGGTAAGGCTATGCTAGTTAGTAATTACAGAAGTTTGCTGAACTCACTTCATCTTCTTCCAACTCTTACAATCATACTAACACCGTAGTAGTAATAGTTTTTTTTTTTCACATTTTCATCCCAAACAACTTTGTTGTAGGGGGATACTATCGGGGACATAAGCATCAGGGGTACAGTGTAGGAAGTTGGACAGCAAGATGTCGGTTCACGTTGCACTTGAACTTCTGCATGTCAGTGCAGTCGGGGAAGCAGGGGCCCGGAAGGGAATTCCAAAGTCTAGCTGTTCTGGGGAAGAAACTTCTAGAGTAGAAGGCTCTCTTGCATCTAGGGATCTCTACTGTAAAGGGTGGGATTTAGCTGCCTGTCGGGTTTGTCAGGGGTATTTACGTTGTGGGGACACAAGTGCTTGCAGTTCGTCAGAGCATTCTCCGTTAAAGTTCTTGTAGAACAGGCAGAGAGATGCAACATTTCGTCGATGGGACAGAGGCTGAAGTTTAGCTGACAGTTCAGGACCTATCAGATTGGCGACTCTCTTTTGAACCTTGTCTAGGAGCGAGAGACTAGAGGCAGATGCACCAGCCCAAATATGACAACAATACTCCATAAATGGGCGAATGGTGGCATTATAGAGCTATAGGATACTTTCAGTCGTTAGTAGCTTTCTAGCACGGTAGAGAGAACCCACCTTCTTCGCCGCGGCCCTGGCAATGTTCTCAATGTAATTGTTCCAACTCATGTTTCCTATGAACGTTAGGCCAAGGAGTTTAAAAGATGTACTTTCAGATAAAGAGTCATTGGCTATTGCTATTGGCGGTAGGGAAGGGCTCTTGTAATTATTGAAAGAAACAAGGTAATTATACTTTTCAACAATCTCAATGATTTTCTCCACATCTGAGTTTTCATCCATCTTCATGGTCTTACACTTCTAGCACACAAACTGGTTATCCCCTCTCTCTGAATCTACCAGTAATTCGTCCGCATTTCTTGTGTACCCAATATCACCCAAATTTATTGCATTGGACTTCCTTTCGAAAATTGAGTAGGAAACTTCAAATACTATGAGATTCATTTCTTGAACTAATTTTGTTATGATTAAAAGAGTTGTTATCTTTTTCTTCTTCTTCTTCTTCTTCTTCTTCTTCTTCTTCTTCTTCTTCTTCTTCTACTACTACTACTACTACTACTACTACTACTATTGTGATCGGATCGTTTAAAGTTAGGACCACTGTTGTGTTTTGTGATAACTCAGGATACACCCTGATTGTTTTGACTCTCGAATGTGTATCAGTGGATATCTCATATGTTTTTATATAGAGTGATGTGGTTCTTGGTTAAATAACTGTGTCTGTGTCGGATATATACACGAGAGTCAAAACAATGTTAAGAATATTCTGTTGTCATAGCCCTAGTTATCACAAAATACAACAGTGTCTCAACCAAAGACGATCGGATCACATTTGGTGCCTGAAACCCACTTTTGTGTTGTTTTCATTTTATTCCACGCCATCCTTACAATTGTTTTGCTTTTGGCAAAACGTTAACAGATCAAACTCGTTGTTGTTTTTTCAACGTATCTTCATTTCTTTTTTTTCTGTTTTTTTTTTCACTAATTTTAAAACATCTGTTACTTGCTCAAATTCAAATGATACAGTAATTTGAAAATTAACTATTTACGTAATTAACTTATTATTATAATTTGCATAATTGATTAAAGATCTGATTAATTTCACCAGTGAACTCATGACACTGAAAATGATAGTGTCATACTACTATTGCTAATACTACTTTTGATCTTTTTTTTTTTCAGGAACAATTCAAAGTTGAAGCTCAACGACAGAAAGATTTTAACCAGATGAAAGTACACGAACAAAATAAAAAGAATCTTGAACGAGAGATCAGCAATTACAAAGATGAAACACAGAAGCAGCAGAAACTGATTCACCAGCTCGAAAAAGAACGGGACAGATACACTAATGAAGTCACTGCTCAACAGGAGAAGGTATACATGGAGTTTATGTACTATATGTGTGTGCATACTTATATATATATATATATACATATGTATGTATATATATATATATATACATATATATACATATATATATACATACATATATATATACACACACACACACATATATATATATATATATATATATATATATAGTAAGTTATAAAATGTATATGGCGATTAAGCTACACTGAATATTCTGCGTTTCATCCACTCTAGGATTCTTCAGGCTTATGCGCGAATTCTGCGGTTGTTTGTCGTTTTTATATGCGCATCTTCTATTGAGATTTTAGTTAGCCAATCAGCTTTCTAGTATCCAGCTTTCTTCTATAGGATACTAGAAAGCTGATTGGCTAACTAAAATCTCAATAGAAGATGGGCATATAAAAACAACAAAGAACCACAGAATTCGCGCATAAGCCTGAAGAATCCTAGAGTGGATGAAACGCGGAATATTCAGTGTAGCTTAATCGCCATATACAGTTTATACCTTACTAACTAGCTCTACCTACGTATTGAGCACTTTTGAAGTAAATACTTAAAGTTTACGCATAAATCTATACTTTCGTATATTAATTTTATGTGAGTGAATTAAGTATATATATATATAGTGTATTGTTATGAACCCAAAATGAAGATCCCAGCTCACATCATAATTTCAAGATAAAAAAAATGGGCACTGTTTATAGGGAAACAGAAACGAATTGAGACGATAAATATGAGTAGAGAAGATTTTATTATTAAATATGAAAAAAAACACAAAATAAACGGGAAAAAGGGGGAAAAGTTGAAGGCAGAGAGCGATATTGCATGCGGATCCAAGAAAATGGTGTGCGTAGAATAAGGTTCATGAGGTTGTGTGTTCTTAACATTCCTGAGGGTCATTTAATCCTTCTCTTGAAGAATGTTCGTGTTTATGTGAAGCAGAGTGTATGCAATGAAAAATGCACAGTATGCAAAAAGGCTCAGTAGCTCTATTTATATATACGAAGATTATATATAATTATGTAATTAGGTATATATAATATTATTGTGTGTAAGAGGATGTGATAAGAAAAATAATGCTGAAATACAAAAGGGTACAGAAATTCCCTACGTAGTTAAAAGGGTACTCTTATATTCATGTATAATATATGTGTTTATGTGTGGATGTATAATGTATGTATAATATGTTGATATGTAACATTTTTTTTAAATGAAAGTAATGTCCGGTGTGTGATATGGTACAGACGAATATACACACGCATGTGTATATATATATATATATATATATATATATACATACACACTATCTGGGTGCTTCTCTCTTTCTCTCTCTCTATCTCTATCTCTCTCTCTCTCTCTATATATATATATATATATATATATATATATATATATATATTAAACAACTGTTCACAAGAAATGCAATCATTGCACTGCTCTGAGACCTAGCGTTTCGAGGTAGATGCCATTTGAAAAATGGAGACAGATGTACAGACACAGAGACATAATGATATATATATATATATACATATATATATATATATAATGTGTGTATGTATGTATGTATGTATGGACGTATGTATGTATGTATGTATGTATGTATGTATGTATGTATGTATGTATGTATGTATGTTTTGGGATGGAGAGGGCTCCCATAAGCCGTGGTGAAGGCAACCTTTCTAGGAGAAGCAAATCTCTGATTTAAAAAACCATAAAGCGGAAGACCATTACCCGCATTAAGCTGGTCTGCAGTTTAATTTGTTGCTGGCTATCTTGCTCTTGCTTGTTGCTGGATCTCAACATTTTGAACCGAGAGAGAGACTTAGCTGTCGTACAAAGCGTAGACTCTGTAACATCATATTTGTATAGATACTCCCTCAGGCATTTGGGCTCATGGATTTTAAATGTCTGAGGGAGTGGCACTCGTCTGACAAGATGTTGCAATCATCATGTATGTATGTATGTATGTATGTATGTATGTATGCAAAAGGTGATAAAACCAATCGACCGTACAACTAAAAGTATTTGACACAAAGGCAAAGGAAGGTAACAGCAAAGACAAAGTAGAAAGGACAAACACAGAGTGCTTAGTTAAAAAGGACGATAGGAACCGTCCTCTTTTATTGACAGCCAAAAAGACGAAAGATCGTCATGCAAAAAAATAATAAAATCAAGATAGATTTTCTTGATCGGGAGCTGGACGTCTGTGGGCACTGGAATGTAGGCGTCAGCGGGCTGCTGAGCTAGATGTCAATGGGTTCTGGTATGGTTGACAAGCTTTGGAGTGGGTAGCCTGACGTCAACCGGCACTGGAAAGCTGCTGAGGACGGTATGAAGGCTGCAAGAGGCACCGAGGACTACTGAAAGGATGCAGGAGACACCGAATGCTGCCAGAATGCTGCAGAAAGCACTAAGGGCTGCTGGAAGGCTGCAGAAGACACCAGGGGGTGCTGGAAGGAGCTGGAGGAGTAGGTAGGCGTCTCAGAGTGTAGGCAGTGAAAGTGGAAAAACTTTCGGAAGTTAGCCTTGAAAAGGACTGTTTGCTTTAGAAACACTTTCTGTTTAAAACACTGCTGCTAAGAGTTTTGTCTGAGTGCGTCAAAATCAACTCCTAGCTCCCTCAGCTGTAGGTGAGCTTAATGGCCACAGGCGCAGTGTATTCATGAAATAGTATTGTTACAACACGTGCTGTTCTCATTAAAAAAAAAAATGAATGAAATTAATTCTCCACCGAATCAGTCACAATAAATAGTTAAAATGTCACAATAAATAGTTAAAATGTTTTGTTTGTTGTTTTTTTTTCAGTTAAAAACGAGAAAAGGGGTGTTTCTATTTTTAGCACATTGCAGTCGTTAGACGGCATATATAAGATTGTTTACAAATGGCATTTACAAATACACACGTCGACAATATATGTATACAAATTTATATATGCATATATATGTACATGTATATGCATATATACGAGGAAAAGGTAGTAATATATTTTGGATTTGATCCTGAAAACGAAAAATGTAAGTTTTGTCTTAAAAAGTATCTCAAGTATGGGTTTAAGTTAACCGATAGTATGTTTTCAATTAAAGGTGATAATCAAATGATTTTTGGCATTGGCTTTAAGTCGCCAAACAATAAGTCAGGTTTTTTTTATATGTGTTGATGTGACGATTAAGTTTTGAATCTAAAGTTTTATTCCTCATTTGTACCCATTTATGGTAGCTTTATCGGTTAGCACGTTTGGGATTGGAGCTAAATATGAACCTCGTTCCAGGGTTTGAATCGTACAACTGGCATGAATCGTTACCACTGGTAAGTTGGCAAGAATGAAACGTATACATATGTAGATAATATTTAAATGTTTATTATGTAAATTATTGTCTGACTATATGCATATAATTACATGTTCTTTGTTTTATTTTACTTCAGTCGAAGTTCTCAGAAATCAAGGGCCCACAACCTGGGGCTAACACTTGAACTCTATATGATCTCATATATACAGAGATATTCGAATGTTCCATTAAAGTTCTTTATCTCTCAAACACGGAGTTAGTAAAGAATTTGAGAACATAATTTTCATCTCCTCAATTAACCATTTTTATACGTTGTAGTATATCTTTCATTTCGGTCTCTTGGTCTTACTGGATTCCAGGACAAGAATTTATCTAGTCTGGTGGAGTATCCAGCTTCGTGCTATTACTTGAGGTAACATCACTTGGACAAGGTGCACCATTCCTCGTAAAAGCTAATGTGGGTTAGCCATAGTGAGGAGATCTTATTTGTGCAGCGAATACTATGTGATTTTGAATATTTGGTCAGGATTTACTTCTGTGGAAAAAGTATCCTCATGCCAGGTTGTTCTGACAAACCCTTGTATAGAGAGACCTTAGACACTCGAAGATAGTGTCTAGTAGGTATTCAAGTTTTCTCCAGTTACATGTGTGTATATATATATGTGTGTGTGTGTGTGTGTGTGTGTGTGTGTGTGTGTGTGTGTGTGTGTGTGCGCACAAGGAAATCCAATTCAACATGAAATTATCTGTGCTTTTACAGGTTCTACAACTAATGGAAGATGTTAAGTTTAGACATAAACAAATTTCTGATCTTACAAAGAAAATTGCTGAAACAGAGACACAGTTAAAAGAACAACAAAAACTTTATGAAGACGTTCGCAGCGACCGGAACATGTGTAGCAAACGTGTTATTGAATGTCAAGTAAGTTATTGAATGCCAAGTAAGTTATCGAATGCCAAGTAAGTTATCGAATGCCAAGTAAGTTATTGAATGCCAAGTAATTTATTGAATGCCAAGTAACTTATTGAATGCCAAGTAACTTATTGAATGTCAAGTAAGTTATTGAATGCCAAGTAAATTATTGAATGCCAAGTAAGTTATTGAATGTCAAGTAAGTTATCGAATGCCAAGTAAGTTATTGAATGTCAAGTAAGTTATTGAATGCCAAGTAAGTTATTGAATGCCAAGTAAGTTATCGAATGCCAAGCAAGTTATCGAATGCCAAGTAAGTTATTGAATGCCAAGTAAGTTATTGAATGCCAAGTAAGTTATTGAATGTCAAGTAAGTTATTGAATGCCAAGTAAGTTATTGAATGTCAAATAAGTTATTGAATGTTAAGTAAGTTATTGAATGTCAAGTAAGTTATTGAATGCCTAGTAAGTTATTGAATGCCAAGTAAATTATTGAATATCAAGTAAGTTATTGAATGCCAAGTAAATTATTGAATGCCAAGTAAGTTATTGAATCTTAAGTAAGTTATTGAATGACAAGTAAGTTATTGAATGCCAAGTAAGTTATTAATGCCAAGTAAGTTATTGAATGTCAAGTAAGTTATTGAATGTCAAGTAAGTTATTGAATGCCAAGTAAGTTATTGAATGCCAAGTAAGTTATTGAATGCCAAGTAAGTGTTAACACAATAAGTAAATGTTATTTAGCATTTTATATTTGTATATAATCTTGGAATATCTGGTTTGAAGAAACAAATATAACATAACTCTTAAAAAATTAGTCTTTGTGTTAAAAATTCAACGGGTATAATGTTGTTAATTGAGATTTCTTTTACAGCACTTACCAAAGGCTCAAAGGCCACTCTAAGATAAGGGTTAGTGTCTGTGCTGTGATGGAAATTGAGTAGAAATGGATTACTTAAGAGGACGACTCAACTAGAACTTGTTTACATTGGACTTGAAACCGACCATGTAGTCAGTCGGGAAGCCAGAGGCCCACAGGCGGATACTTCTAGAAAATAAGTTTTGTTCATGGAATTTGAGTTTAGATTTGGGCACAGATAGAGAGTGGACGGTTGGAAGTTTTAGAGCGAATCATTCGAGTGGAAAATGACTGAAGATTGACACTAAACTAAGGGATCAAGGCATCTCAAATATCCATACCTCAGAATATTCCTTCGATACTGGCAGAAGAGAAGGCAAGGTCAATATCTCAATAACGTACCCTTTCTTTAAATTCAATGTTTTCTTTGTTTCTTTATTGTGTTGGTTGATCCACCTTATGGATAATAATGACCTCTTCCTCTTAGAACTAAGACTTGGAGAATATGTCTCTCGTCGTTTGCAGTTTATTTACAAGTCTTTCATACGTGGCAGTTGTATGCCTACACTTTTTATTTGTTGTATTTTTTTCTGTTCAGTAAATTTTGTTTACTACTAATATCGAGTTATAATTTTCTTCTGACCCCCTACGGGACCACAACATTAATGCTGCTGTGAAACATTAATTTGTTGTAGTCGAGGAGAAAGCAGGCCAGCAGAACAGATTTCCACATGCGGGCAGTTCTAGGACAACAGCTTTATTCATGGAATTTGTGCTTAGATTTAGGCACAGAAAAAATTGGAGGAGTTAACGACACAAGATGGGATGTAATTGTGTTGTTATGAGTTGTTGTTACACTTATAACAACACTTGTATTTTATTTAGTTGTGATTTCTTAGACATTAGATCCCCCCAAAAGGAGAGGTATATACAACATTTATTTATTCATTGTATGTGTACGCATACGATGTAAAGTTGTCTCCCATATCATTGATTAGCTTGCTATCAGATATTTGTTTTTATTACTTTAATCTCTCTGCAAAAATAAAAAAACACAAAAAAGACATATATATTGGACTTGATGCTATGGGGGACACAGAATAAAGAGAAAATACAACCAAATACATTGCACACGTTTTATTCATGCGTTGACAAATATAACAAAAACGAATAGCACAACATTATCATTATATCTTATCGCAATAGAAATTAACCCATCGCATGGCGGTGCTGTTTGCCTCCTTAAGGTCTTGGTTTGAGCAATGAGGATCCAATCGGCAGTTTTCCCTAAGGTGGTGCATCGTTTGTACCTCTCCACGTGGACATAAAAGTGAGGTGTCTAGGCCCCACTTGTGGAGATTTTCTTTTGTTTTGCCTACTTTGGCTCTGGCTCTATTTAGAGTCACCTAGTTTTTTCTACCAAGGTTTGAACCCTGGGGGAGTGTTTCTTTTGGGTCTGGTAGGGCTTCATTTTTATTCCTGCTGTTATAGTCTCGCCATCGTTCCAGCCTATAGGAGGCCACTTGCCTGGGATCGATTTCCTCTATATTGATGAAGCTACTGCGAGATTTTAGTCTTTGTCTCACTGATTGGTGGCCAATCAGTGAGTGCCTGTGGTCGTTAAGCTGTTTGTACCGTTCTATTCTGGTGATGACATCTCACCTGATATGTGGTGGTGGAATACCAGTTAGGCAGTATAGAGCTGCCAAGGGAGTTGGTCTTAGGGCACCAGTTATGGTCCGGTATGCCTTGTTCAGCTCTACATCAATTTTATGGGCACGGCATGATCTTGCCTATACTGGGGCACAATACTCTGCTGTGGAATGGCACAGTGCGAGAGCTGTTTGCCTCAGTGTTTTGGGGTCGGCACCCCAATTGCTGGTGGCAAGCTTACTGAGAAGGCTGTTTCGTGATGACAGCTTGCCTTTCAATTTGGTAATGTGTTTTCTAAAAGAGAGTGTTCTGTCCAGAGTTAACCCCAAGTAGACTGGGAAAGATTCATGTGTAAGCATGTTGTCATTCCACATGACTCTTAGTCTCCGATTTGCTTGGTGATTATTAAGATGAAAGGCACAAACCTGGGTCTTGTTTGGGTTTGCATTTAAGTACCACTTTTTGTAGTACCTAGAGAGAGTGGCTAGGGCATCAGAGAGTCTTTCTTCTATGATGTCAAAACTATTTGTCTGGGTGGCGATGCATAGTAGCACAACATAACAGAACATATAATAAAAGGGTTTTTATCAATCTCGTTGAGGTCTTTACTATACGAGGTATAATTAGGGTTTGAATATAAGGTGACTCTGTACGTCACCTGATATTCACTCATGTATAATTTGCCCATACCCGGGGAGAAAGTATGTTTTCGCTTCCTGATGTCTGTAAGGGGAAGTAACCTACTGGTGTCTTAGCAACCGGTGCTCTTTTCCATTATTCCCTTACATCTTCCTGCTGTCTCTGGCTCGGTGGTGGGTATATATTTTTACGTTTTTAATTATCCATCATCGTTCCAGAAACAGAAAGAAGTTCTCAGGTGCCGGCGAAAATTTCTATGGGAAAACTCCAGAGTGAAGGATCCTCACCTAGACATTTTTGTTCATCAGGTGGAAAAAAATCTTGAGTGATGAATATTCAGGTGTGCAATTCTTAAGTTTATTAATGAGTTACTACGTATCAAGAAGAAACGCCACTTGAAGATAAAGGTTAATGTAGGTTAATGTAGATTATAATGTAAATGATGAAGAATATTATGAGAGGATTACAAAAATGGAAGGCACAGAATAAAGAGAAAACACAACCAAATACATTGCACGTGTTTTTTTCACTTTTCACGCATTGAAAAATTTAACAAAAACAAGTAATACAACATGCAATGAAAGGGTTTTACTCAACCTCATAGTGATCTCTGCCGTACTAGGTAGGTACTGGTTCTAGTACAGAGTCTTGTATTCACCCTGATGTAATTCAGCCCGGCGCTTCTTCATTATAATAGCCAGATTCGAAAATAGAAATATTAAATTTCAAGTAAAACCAACGAGGGGGGGGGGGGTCTACTTAATTTCATTAATTTATTGATTTCAGGATGAATTGATGGGAAATAAACGCAAACTGATAATCATGAATCAACAAATCGATCAGCTGAAGGAGGAACTCCAAACGAAGGAAAGCGGTTTGATTCAAGAGAATGCGGCTCGACTAATCGTAGAAAAAGAAAATGATGTTCTTAAGGCTGAACTGCAAAAGGTGAAGCTCAAAGCCGCAGAAACAGATGCGTCCATTAACAACCAAGACGCCGAAAAAAAGAATTTAAAAAAAATCATCGCGGATGCTGACATAGAAAGATGTCGACAGAAGAAAGAGCTGGAGCAGGTAAATCGTTTCATTGTAACGTGTTTACTTTCATGTTTCG
Source organism: Euprymna scolopes (assembly GCF_053919585.1). Lineage (NCBI taxonomy): Eukaryota > Metazoa > Mollusca > Cephalopoda > Sepiida > Sepiolidae > Euprymna > Euprymna scolopes. The sequence goes on along the minus strand of NC_136504.1, from coordinate 13,690,109 downwards.
CTTTCATTTCATAGTCATAAGAACTTCTGTAAGAATGTGTTTAGATTTTTTTTTCACAAAGGAATCACCACTTATCAAGGCCTAAAGGCCACTCGAAGATAAGGATTACTGTGTGTACACAGTAGTCAATGGGGCAATATAGTTGTAATCATTAATCGTGTGAATTTGGTAAATTGGATTGCTTAAGGGCATGACTAACCAAGAACTTGTTTACATTGGACTTGAAGATGATCATATTGTACTAAGCTGGAAAGCAGAGAGACGGAAGAGAGTTCCATAGGCGTGCAGGTCTATGAAAGAAACTTTGTTCATGGAATTTACGTTTCGGTTTAAGCACAGATAAAGGGTGGGAGCATTATTAATAGTGTTTTCAGCTAGACGAGTGTTTTTCGTGAAAGTTTGGCGAAGAGGGATCATAGATTGAAGCTCAGACGAGCACTTGCGATGAAAATAACGATAAAACAGAGACAAGCTTGCAACGTCTCTTCTGTTGGAAAGAGGTTGCAGAGAAAAGAAAAAAGCATCCGCAACACGGCTACGAAGTCTATTTGGAATTTTGTCAAGGCACAATAAGCTGCTTCTAGGGGTTTCCCAACCTTTTTCGACAAACGCCTCCGCCCCAGAACACTCGGATACCTACTACTGCCCCCCCCTTTCTACATGCATCTGTAAATAATAATGTTAGTGGTATTATATAATTAAGGTGAAAATAAATAGCTGAATATTTATATAGTTTTGTCGACAAAATTTTACACTGTCGATTGACAGTTTAAAACGTAAATCTTAATCGTTTGCCTCCGTGAATTGCATGTTCCAAAAACAAAATGTTCAAAAGTTGTATACCAAATTTGAAAATGTATATAAGATTTTCAATTATATTTTTGCAAAGTAACCAAAACACAATTTTGTCAGCACTTTGTAACTAAATCCTCCTGTACTTTAACGTTATTCAACATATACTCCTTGTACAGAAATCGTAATAAACATGGTCTATCGACACAGCCACGCTTGCCAGGACCCATGATCCCTTCAAGAGATGAGAAAGACTTGTTAAAATGTGAATTAGAAATCAATTAGAATCAGGAAATACTTAAGAAGCTTTGTTAACATTATGGGTGTGAATTAATTAGTATATAATTAAAGTTTTAAAATAAATAATTGAATATTCATATAGTTTATTCAATAAGATTCTACATTGTCGATCCAATGAGAACAATAATAACTATAAATCCAGTGGGTCAGTTTATATATCATATCATTGCTAATACAATAATCAATAAAAATCAAATTGTTGTTGATCAGTAATAAGTTAAGAAACACCTAGTCATGTTACTAGAAACTCTCAGTCGTTCACCGCTCCATAAAGGATCTCAGAGATTTCCTATACGATAAATTTGGCCAACGCCCACCTGAAGTCTCGTAACGTCCCCCTAGCGGACGATATGGACCCCGTTAGGAAATCCTGGGTTAGATTTTCTATGCATCTCCTCCGGCAGATATCTCCCTGATTTCTACTTTCTCTTTTCTTGCTCATGTACCTTTTGAACTCATAGCATTGAGCCGACACTCACTGGACTTGTTCCCCCCCCCCTGCCAAAACGGTCATTTTAACAAACTGATATAAATTATTGCACAATAAAAATAATTAAATTAAAACAAAAATCATTTTTTTATTTCGAATTATTTAATCAAGTAAAAATTCCATTTTTTGACCTGATTACTAAATTTTAAAAACTTTTTTTTCGGGTGTAGATCCTGGGTAGCTATTCTATACATTCTTAACCCTTTTTCCTTATATGATTTCAACAAAAGGTACTTGTACAGTTTAGTCAAGACATTAAAAAATAAAGATATCGAAAAAAGTTATAATTGTATGTATTCGTTATGGAACGAAGTTCACCGAAAAAAAATTTCACTTAATTTCATCAAGTAGTTTTTTTTTTTTTTTTTACAGCGGAAAAACACGTTTTTATGAGAGTGCGTTGAAGGCGGCCATCTTGGATTTAAAAAAAAATTGTTTGAATTTTAGAAATGACAAAGGGAGATACCTCCAGTTAAAGCGCCGACACTCCTTCCCATCTTTAATACTAGCTTTTCTTCCTAAAATCGAACATTTTGCTCAGTATCATAACAAATTGTTTTTTCGTTGTAAAAAAAAAAAAAAAACTACTTGATGAAATGAAGTGAAATTTTTTTTCGGAGAACTTCGTTCCATAACGGATACATACAATTTAAACTTTTTTCAATATTTTTATTTTTTTATGTCTTGATGAGAGCGTGGAGATTCTTTTGCTGATATTGGCAACCATGTTCTTGAAAATTGTAGGGGGTTGACAGGATCCTTTGTTTATGTAACTTAGTGTCTCATTGGGCTTGTGGAAGGGTCTATGTGTCCTATTATTTAGATTTGGAATTGTATCTAGGACGTCTATTTCATATAGGTTGGTGCTAGATTTATTTTAAAACCTAACTTGTGAAATGTTTTGGTTAGATCTTTTCTAAGTTTATCTAGGTTAATCCCATTGTGATCGCATGAGAGGCAAAGTTCATCATCCCTATAAAGGCCGAATGAGTGATCTGGGAATTTTTTGTTTAGAGTCTCTAGCAGAAATAGGCCCACTAAGTCGCAGATATATATTTATTACAATTACTTTCCAAATAATGCCTGCCTCTTGTTTTTTCTAACTGTTACTTTTTGTCTGCCATGAGATTAACAAAACGCCACCAAAACCAGCTTAAAAGTCTCTCGCCGTCACTGTCGAACCATATGTCTATCTCACATGGAACGCGTTTCTCTTCTGCCCCACTACATGCTGGCTGTAGATATTTCTCATCTCGACTTTACATGTCCATCTTTTTAAACCATACTTTTCTTCTCTCAACCACGTGATGTCCTTTTTTCTTTTTCTTGTTGCGCAAGCTCACACACACTTCCTAATTTGCATATATGCTTTTTTTAGTTGCTGCTGCTAATATCTTCATAAGTCAGCTATCTTACAGCTCCTGCTTATATTTTTCCATTATCATTAATGATGCTGAACAAACAAACAAACAGCAACAGCACGGAAGGAGGGGTGTTGAGCAAACATTTTGGAGTTGTGTTCAAGGTGTGACTGGCTTGAGAATTCTGTAGAAAACTGATTTTGTAGACCAGATCTTACATGATTTGTTTAACTTCGCACTAGATTATTACTTTCACATAGATGTGTTACTTTTGGGCTTTGAAACGATTTTCATTGGTTGAAAATATTTGAGTTCACATGTTTCTGTGAAAATTTCTTTGCTTAGGGAAGTAAAGAGGAAAGCGAATTCCAGCAAGCTGAGAAAGAAAGGGAACAGCAATTCAAGCCGTTTGCTTTTAAGCATTCGTCAGATTCAGTTGCTAAAAGTCACATTATTTCACATTATATATCTATTATATAAAGGCATGTTGTCTGGGTGTATGTTTGTATGTCCAGCTAAACGTCCAAAAACTACTAAGTAAAGAAACACAAAGTGTATGTTTCCTTGATTTGCATTGCTTCAGATAAGTAATATCTATAATTTAGAAAAAGAAAATTTATTATTAGGGATATCAATTGGGAATTTATATCATTTAATGTTAGCAATAACAAAGAAGACTTCATACGACTTAATAAAAAATATAATGAGTCTTCATCAGGAAAAACAGACAATATATTTTTTCCGTGGCAAGTTGTTATTAAGCGATTGATACATTTTTTTGGTCAGGAAGTCAGCTTGATCTGGTAGCACCAGATGCCTACCAGATGTTACTATTTCGGGCTAAAGTGGGCTTGAGAACAATTGTAATAAAGGAGCAACTTCACATTCCTCACAGCTTCAAATAGGGCTTCATCACTGGATGTCTTTTAAGATAATACCCAGGACGAAAATGTATAAAAGACTTATGTTATTATTTTATTTCCTTTCCCTTTGCAAAACTCAATCATGTTCTGCAAAGTCAAATATAAAATCAATTCCATTAATAAATACTTGAAGTATAAAAACCTTTTCCAAAATTACTGGATTTGACATTAAATAAGTCGAAAGGGGTTGATATGCCGTAAAATAAAACAACCAAATCAAACACAATATATTTCTACCACTGAATCTACTGAATGTTTCCGTAATTTACACTAAAACACAAAAAATAAAAATAATAATGGTGTGAAAAGAAATGATTTCACAAGACACCAAAGTTAATCATGGCAAACGAAAGAAACGTGATTATATATGAAATAACACACACACACACACACACTTACACTCATATATACGCACACAAAAATAAGCACCACACATACATACACATTCACACACACAAACACAAACACCACAGACACATTCACACACACAAATGCAAAAACCACACACACACACACCAACACACACCCACGCACACAAACAAACACAGACACATACTCCCCCACACACATAAATACAAATACCACACACACACACAAAATGCACGCATTCAAACACACAAATACAAACACAAGCACACACATACAAACAAATACAAACATAAACACCACACACACAAACACACACCACACACGCATTCACACACAAATACAAACACACACGCACACATACAAACAAATACAAGCACAAACATCACACACCACACACACTTGCGAGATCATCTGCTCAAGCAGGTTGACCTAAAATCGTTTTCAACTAATAGAAATATGAGCCAACAGCCACCACTAACCGATGAAATCAGTGTCTGCTGTTTATTTCAAGGTTTAATACACATTTTTTTTTCTTTAAGGCATTATAAGAATAAGACATTATTAGTTTAAATTTTGAAATTTTGAATGTGTTTTGAAATTTTGAATGTGTTCAAAAAGGTGTTTTATTTTCATTTCTTCATAAATTTCAGGCAATTGTTATTAGTGATAAGGTTCTTGGCATTATTAATTTTTTTGTTGTTTTTTTACTTTCTGATCAAAACTTGCGTATTACTTTGGATGGTGTATTTTCATTTTCTTTTCCTATCAATGCTGATATTCCTCAGGTTCAACATTGTTTTTCTCTATATAAATGACCTTTCAGAGAATATTATTCAGAAAATTAACATCTGAAGATGCCACACTCTATTCTGGTATTGCTTCTTATCCATTTCCCTCGGATCAGTTAAAATATGCAGTTAATCTAGAAAATGGCCTGCATTCAGTTATGATAGTAAGGTAAGAAATGGTTTGTTTCCTTGAATCCTGTTAAGATGCAGCTCCTGTCTGTTAATAGTAGATGTTAGGGATAGAACGATTCCAATATTTTTTCCGATCCCGATACAATTACCAATTCCTCATTAAATTACCGATTCTGATACAATTACTGATTCCAGTTCCAATTCCTTATAAATCTTTAAATGTTTAACTTTAAAGTTGTTAATGATCATGATTACCGTAAAAACACATACCAAATGTGCAAATCTTTTCTCAAACGGACAGACACACTTGCAAGGGATGATCTATCAATTCAATTTTACTAATAGTTTAAAATTAATATATATTCATTATTTTAGTATTACTATCAGCGGGAGAATATTTTTCTTTATAGAAAATCAAATAAAAAAGCCAATTAAAAGAATCTTTTTTAGCATCGGAAAATAGGTACAAATTTTTCCAATTCCGATACCGATTCCGATATCACAAAAGTTCCAATTTTTTCGATTCCCGATTCTGATTCCGATTAATAGTCCCAACACTAGTAGATGTGCAAATTTTATTCCTGGGATTCTCAAGAATGGTTCTGTTTTTTATGAAAAATCGATTCTAAAACTTTTTGCTCTTTCTGCTTCTCATAAAATCAGCCCACTTTCTCTCACCTGGAGCTATCCCGTATCCCTACACATCTACTATCAGACCATGTATGGAGTACTGTTATTATATTTGAGCTGTTGGTTCTCTGTCCCTTTTAATGGTTGCTGATAAGTTGCAGAAACGTATGCATAATTTTATTGCTTCCCACCCACCCTTTCTTCTCCTCTGCAACATCTTTCCTTCTCACGGACATGATGTTTCTAGTCTCACTCTTTTCTACAAATACTATTAAGGCATGTGTTCTTCAGAATTGACTGATCCATTCCCTGCTTCCTTTGTTCCAGCTTGTTTGACTCGTTGGTCTAGAGGTCTCCATCAATTTGTTGTTTTAATATCTCATTGTAATACAGCTTCATATTCCAGTAATCTCTTCAAGAGCTACAAGCTTATGGAAGTCTTTTCCTGCTCACCATGTTTCTCCTTCCTATAACCTTGGTCTTTTGAAGACTAAGATCAATAGACATATTATGTCTTTTCAAAAATCATCTTTTGTTTATGTTAGTTCCTTGCATTAAGTTGATTGACGCTTGTCTAAAGCAATTTCCATAAAAAAAAATCTCCATTGCAAACAGAGGTGACGAGATAGAAAAATACTTTCCTGTCTTTTGGAGTTGAGACCTTTATAAAATCGTGAAAAATGAACTTTTGGAATCCCGATATTTCATAGCGAATATTCTGAAATCATTATTATCTTGAGAATGAGTTTCACGTTTACGTCTATACCAATCGCTGAAAGAACCAATATTTCTATGTTTCATTCAACTGAACTTCATCACAAAAAACAAGAACACTGGCTCAAAATCATTCATACTTGTAAAAGAACTGTATATAAAATATTGTTTGTCTTCGAACATTTATGTGTGAGAAAATGGAATACCATGCTAATTAACCTTTTCTAACTTGAAAGCAAATAAATACTCCTTTTCACAATCAGGTTGTTATTGAAGATATTTATTTTTACTTTTTAGTTTACGTAATAATCAAAGAAAAAAGCACCCGCGTGCGTGTGTATTGTGCGGTTATACAACTTACCTTCGGATGGGATCTGAGAGAAAGAGAAATTAAAGATGGCAGCCATGGATTTATAAGGTGTAGTCTCGTGGAATCTCACGAGATCTCATCTTCCATTGCACACGTATGTAAATGGATGGGGTCAGTTTTCTAATAAAATGCCGTTGGCAGAGGCAGGGAGGGGGAGAACACGTGCTGGAAGTTGAGAGAGAAAGTTGACAGTGATGAATTCTAGCTGAACTTTTGCTGATTGTATTTATTTTATTTTGTTTTGCTGTTTACCAACTCATTTAACTACAGTTTAATACAACTTCCTATTTAGATACTTAAGCAATGCAAATAAGATGATCAACATCTCTATTTTATCGGATTATTTTTCTTGCTTAAGTGCCTGACGTTTACTAGCAGTCTGCAATCACAGTCTTGAAAGTCGATTCCGTTAAAATTCCACTAAGATACTTGTTGATGTTATACATTCACGTTTTCTTGGGTTATCCAATTTCCCGCCGCCTTCCACCAGAAGATCTCTGTATATTCTTATCTCAGAATTCCTCCTCTCAATGTGACCAAAGCAACGTAGCCAACTGACTGTCACGGGCTTATCAAGCTTTGCTATATCCAATATCGTCAACAGAGTATCAGACATGATACTCCATAACTGATCTGGCCCCATATTCCATACCAATCTGATCATTAATTTGTCATTACGGTGAGGATAAGAGAGTGGGGGTTGGATGAGGGAAGAGGGTAGCATCCATCTGCATCACAGTTTTTTTGTTATCTTGACTTTTACATATCTAAAGAGAGTACATATTTTGCCAAAACGTTAAATGAATTAAATACAAAAATGAGAATCACTTTCTCAGTTTTTTTCTAAATAAGAAGACAGCCAATAAACACAATCAATGAATCACAATAACTAACATGAGTTATATATATATATATATATATATATATATATATATATATATATATATATATATATAGTTTTTTACATATCCAACATTTTTTCACTCTTTATTTGGCAATTTATCACTACAATAAATTGCGGTTTCACTTAATGCCTTAATTAGCAAATTCTAGCATTGCTACAAATATAATTTGCTGATTTCTTAATGTCCTCTGATGAGAAGAATAACAAGAATAGCATTCTTTGAAACTCCACGGAATAAGGACTTTGTAAATTGTTTTTTGGAGTATTGTTGAACAATAAATTTTGATTGTAAAGTTCAACTTACAGTTTTAATAACCTAAAGAAGTAAAAACATACACGATGATGACGACGATGATGATGATGATGATGATGATGATGATGATGATGATGATGATGATGACGACGACGATGACGACGATGACGATGATGATGAGGAGGAGGAGGAGGAGGAGGATGGTGATAACAACGACGATGATGATGATAATGACGACAATGATGATGATGATGATGATGATGATGATGATGATGATAACAACGATGATGATTATGATGATGACATCGATAACGACGATGCTGCTGCTGATGATGATTTATATCATCATGTATGTTATGTCTTCCTTTTCTACTAATAATGGGAGTGAATGTCTGTCATCTGGTAGGATGCCCCATCCTTTTCAAAACCCAAAAGAAAAGTAAATTTGATAGAAATAAAAGGTTTTTTTATGCATGAAATATGTGAGATAATGTACAAAGAACTTCTGCTGCAAGGAACACAATTAAACGATTAAAAGGAACACAATTAAACGATTAAAAGGAACACAATTAAACGATTAAAAGGAACACATGCACAAACGTTCACCAAGACATGATTAAAAGGTTTGTAATAAAAATTACCGAAACAAATATTCCAACGTAAAAGAAAAACCAAAATTATTGATATATTTTTATTTCAAGATGATTAATTCGAACAAAAACCGTATCAGTACACCAGTTGAAAATGCGCAAAACATTTTTAAATATCTTACTAGTATTTTATTTCTTAAAATCAATCATCTTGAGAAAATCTTGGAATAAAGACGAAACGTTGATGAATATATGAATAATTTTGGTTTTTCCCTTTTGTATTGTCGACATATGTAATAAGTACGTTTGTATGTGGAAGCATGAAACATCTTTTGTTGTTTTGCTTTTCTTTCAAACTCAGGTGATAAGTGAACGTGATATTCTCAGCACTCAACTTATTTGTCGGAATGATGAACTGAGATTATTATTTGAGAAGATCAAAACGCAGCAGTCAACGATCGAAAATGGCGAAATCCAATATAATCAATGCAAGGAGGAAATCAAGATACAGAAATTCGAAATAAAGAAGATACAAAGGGAGAAAAAGATCTTGACAAAAACTGTTGGTAATGTCAATAGTCTTCGGTAAGTAAAAATGTTTTTACCAGCAGAATTTATGAAATAAATTTTATTTATTATATATTAGCCAGGATATTTGATGTTGCCCGGGGTCCTAATTTTTATACAGAAAAGAAAAGAACAATAAAAGTGAGAAACTTACTTGCTTCGAATTAGAAACTCCCATGTTGTGCGATGCATGAGAAAGTCATTTTCGATTTGAAACCAGATCCACAGCATCCCTCTAGCTTCTTGTTGTTGTGATAAAATCTTTCATAATTGTTTGCGTCAAGTTCAGTTTTTTCTTTTGGTTTTCTTCTTTTTCTAGCAGGGGTTTAATGGAGCACTTGGTTAGATTCTCCCCAGAGTCAATTTTAGAGCGTGTCTGAGCCAGCCTAGAATGTATCGATGGTAAAAGTCAAGAATCCAACTAACTTCACTTATATAGGGCGAATGAACTCTTTTTCTGGGTCAACGGCCAACTAGCACTGTGTATATTTGTGTGTGTGTATATGTGTATTGGGGTAGAGAGGGCTCCCGTAAGCCATGGTGAAGGCAACCTTTCTAGGAGAAGCAAATCTCTGATTTAAAAAACCATAAAGGGGAAGACCAGTACCCGCATTAAGCTGGTCTGCAGTTTAATTTGTTGCTGGTTATCTTGCTCTTGCTTGTTGCTGGATCTCAACATTTTGAACCGAGAGAGAGAGACTTAGCTGCCGTACAAAGCTAAGACTCTGTAACATCATATTTGTATAGATACTCCCTCAGACATTTGGGCTCATGGATTTTAAATGTCTGAGGGAGTGGCACTCGTCTGATAAGACGTTGCAATCATCATCATCATCATATATATATATATATATATATATATATATATATATATATATATATATATATATGGTGTTCCACAAGTCATGAAAACATTTGGACATTAAATATCTCAAAAACTATTAAGGATACAAAAAGCATGCCGATATATATATATATATATATATATATATATATATATATATATATATATAATCATTAATATTAAAATTGAACTTGATAAATTTAGCTTTAAAATCATGTCACTTTCCTTTAGCATATATAGTTCAGTAAATATAAAGTCTTAAAATTTATCCAAGACTTTTGGAACAATTAAAGTGGTGAATCATCGTAGCTGATTTCGTAGAATACCAGACTGCAAATGCTGGTGTAATGAGTTCGATCCTAATCCATGCTGCCGAAAGCTAGAAACATGCATGACTGTGGGTATATATTTTATGTACGTAATGATATTTAATAATAAAAATAAATAAATACGTCCCATAAAAATTAGGGGCGACTCATATATATATATATATATATATATATATATATATATGAATAACAAAAAGAGCTTATAGCTCTTTAAAAAAAAACAAGGTAGCGGAAAAAAAATGAATAACAGCATTTCGATATTGTTAATATCGCTAAAAGACGCCAACAGCAAATCTTATATATATTAAGTTGATGCAAAAATAATATAGGTTTTTAATATTTAGTTTCATGTCAAAAAACGACACAATTTTTGCACCAAACTACTATATACATATATACACACACAGGGTGTCCAAAAGGTCACTAAAGGGTTTTGAACTTAAATAGATTCTTTATTTTTGATATCTTTCTGTAATTTTAACACAATTTGACTAAGACGTTGGGGGGGGGGAAGCAAAATTCAAACAATATTTATGAAAAATAACGTCTTTTAAATGTTACCCATTTTTAGCTTCGCATATTTGTGCTCTTTCCAAAACATTATTCATAACAGATTGCAGAATCTCTGGATTGCGATTTAACTCCCTTATTTCGTTCCTGATGTTTTTCTTCAATTCTTGCAAGGTTTGGGGTTTGTTAACATAGATCCTTTCTTTAAGATATTCCCACAAGAAAAAGAATCTCCATTAATTCGTTCCTGGTGTTTTCCTTCAATTCTTTCAGGGTTTGGGGTGTCCAACTAGTCACTGCAAGAATTCAACAAAAATATCAAGAGCGAAATAAGGGAATTAAATTGCAGTCCAGAGATTCTGCAATCTGTCATGAATAATGTTTTGGAAAGAGCACAAATGTGTGAAGCTAAAAATGGGCAACATTTAAAAGACATTATTTTTCATAAAAAAAGATTGTTTACATTTTGTATTTTTTTTTTAATTTCCTAATGTCTTAGTCAAATTATGTTAAAATTATAGAAAAATATCTTCAAAAATAAAGAATCTATTTAAGTTCAAAACGTTCAGTGACTTTAAAGAAATATATATATATATATATCTATATCTATATATATATATATGTATATATATATATATATATATATATATATATATAAGTAAACGTGTCTGTGTGTGCGTGTGTGTGTGTCTGTATGTGTGTGTGTGTCTGTACATTTCTCTATGCAATAACTCTGTCAATTTTACGTCTACAGACTCGAAATTTGATATACAGGTTACTGAGATTTGGAAAAATCTTTGTGATCGGTTTTTGGCCAGAAGTTTGGCGATTAAGGGGTCAAAGTTCAACGATTTGACCTTTGAGAACTCTACCAAACTCCTCCGACAATTTTGGGTTTACGCACTTGAAATTTTAGATATAGGTTCCTTGGACATGGATCTAACTTAATAACTTGATTTGAGCCCAAAACAATAAATTTTAAGGGGTCATAATAGGTGTCAAAGTTTAAAAAAAATGACCTCTGCGGTCTCTTCCAAATTACTCAGACAATTTCTGGTTTAAATATTTGAAATTTTACATAAAGGGTATTTAGAGATAGGGAAAGCTTTTTCATCAGTTTGGGTCGAAAATTTTTAGTTACCAATATATAAATGTATGTATGTATATCTGTTTGCATGTCTGCCTTAAACTTTCAATAGAGGCGACGGATTTTACCAAGATCAGTATCCTTTTAAATTTCGACCTTTCATACGAGAAATATCGAAAAATTGGCTAAAAACATCAATATCTTCCTCTTCACCTAGGCACTACGGGGGGAGGGGTCACTTCGCCGATATTTTTGAAAGTTATCCTCTCCTTTAGAATAGCCTTAATTTTAAAAAAATGTTGCTTCCGGTTTGGCGGTGGTCGTAACAGCATAAACGTTAGGTTTTCCCCCGTTCTTTTCCTCCTTTGCGGTACGGGTTCGAGCCTGCCTTCCTACTACCTTTTCTTTTTTTTTTTTTTTTGCTCAACATACACATTCAAACACCCGGGCAACGCCGGGCTGAAATGCTAGTATATCTATAAAAGTGAACGTGTCTGTATGTCTGTGTCTGTGTACATTTCCCTACGCAATAACTCTGTCAATTTTCAGTCTACAGACTCAAAATTTGATGTACAGGGTACTGAGATTTGAGAAAATCTTTGTGATTGGTTTTCGCCCAGAAATTTGGATGTTAAGGGGATCAAAGTTTAACGATTTGACTTTTGAGAACTCTATCAAACTCCTCCGCTAATTTTGGATCTAAACACTTGAAATTTTAAGTTAAAAAAAATTTGACCTCTGGTCTAAACCTTTGAAATTTTACATAAAGGGTATTCAGAGATAGGGCAAGCTTTTTCATCCGTTTGGGTCGAAAATTTTTAGGTTTTTTCACCCCGTTCTTTTCCTTCTTCGCAGTATGGGTTAGAGCCTACCTTCCTACTATCACCATTTTTTTTTTTTTTTTTGCTCAACATACACCTCCAAACACCCGGGCAACGCCGGGCTGAAATGCTAGTAAGGTTATAAAACCAAAAGAAATTTTAACAAAATAAAATGAAAGGTACTTTAGTAAAAGCATCACACTCTTCTCTAGATAAAAGAAGTAGATCGATCTTTTGGTGAGAGTATGATTCTTTTAATGGTGAAAACGTTTAGTTTGATTATACTGATCTAATATACTCCAAAGATGGAAATATAGTAAATATTTGGAATTCCATTCCTGCTACCTGCTTCCCAAACTGTACTGATATGCAGAAGTATTAATGTAATGTAAACCAACATCTTGTTAATCTTTCCTAGGCATGGTCGCAAATAGTAGTCCTTTATGTCCAAGTGGCGATATGCCTTTTTAGGGGTGAACATGAATATAAGAAAAAGGGATCAGTTTGAAGCCATAAAACCTCGAAATCTTCTAAAAATTGATGCTCAGCATACACAGAGAAGGACTTGCCTGTACAGGAGGAATTGATGCAAAGAAAGAAACGTCATCAGCGATCCTCTGGTGGACAAAGACAGAATACTCTTCCACCACTGTACATGAAGCTCAACTTAATCAAACAGATCGCAAAGGCTCTGGACAAAGATGGTGACTGCTTCACTTACTTGTGCCAGGATTTTCTAGGATTGACCGTGGGGAAGTTGAAAGTTGGCATCTCTGTCGGTCCTTAGATCCGGCAACTCATCAATGATCCAGAATTCAAAAATCTCGATGAATAAACTTGTAATGAAAAACGTTCTTGGCAACAAAAAGGCCAGAAACTATGCAGAACTTGTCAACCACATGATGGCTGCTTTCAGAAACCTGGGATGCAACATGAGTGTCAAGATGCATTACCTATTTTCGCATATGGATCGATTTCTTGTGATCCTGGGTTTAATGAGTGACAAGCAGAGGAAGAGATTCCATTAGGATCTGAAAGAGACCAGGTATCAAGGTCACTGGGATACAGTCATGATGGCTGACTACTGTTGGAATCTGAAGAGAAACCTCTCTGCCGTTGAGCATTTTACAAGTTTAATTAACCAAGTTCTAGTTCATCACCTTACAGATGCTAAACTTCTGACTGACCAACAATATGGATTTAGAAAAGCCTGTTCCACAGCAGACATCCTAACTGTAATCTCAGAACGTAAATACCAGTCACTGGAGGGTAGAGCGGTAGCTCTTGATATATCTAAGGCTTTTGACAGGGTATGGCATGAGGGTCTTCTCAAGAAAATCAGATCATACGGTATCACTGGAAGAATACATAATATAATTAGATCCTTCTTAGATAAGAGAAAAATCCAGGTTGTCCTTAATGGTCGTACATCTAAACAATATAATATAAATATGATATAAATGCGAGAGTGCCTCAGGGGTCTATCCTTGGACCTCTGTTATTCCTAATATTCATAAATGACCTCCCTGACAAAATTGTCTGTGAGATGGGTATGTATGCTGACGACACCATGCTCTATAACAGACACGACAGGAAAACAAATCTAAAGAAATGGCAGAAACACTAGAGGAAGACCTCCGAACCGTAGTGGAATGGGGACAAAAATGGATGGTCACGTTCAATGCCGCCAAGACTAAACTAGTTTCATTCAATAATTACAAGAAACCTTCCCTACCGCCAATAGCAATGGCCAAAGATTCTTTATCTGAAAATACATCTTTTAAACTCCTTGGCCTAACGTTCACAGGAAACATGAGTTGGAACAATAACATTGAGAACATTGCCAGGACCGCTGCGAAGAAGGTGGGTCTCTCTACCGTGCTAGAAAGCTATTAATGCCTGAAAGTATCCTATACCTCTATAAGGCCACCATTCTCCCATGTATTAAGTATTGCTGTCATATTTGGGCTGGTGCATCTGCCACTAGTCTCTCGCTCCTAGATAAGGTTCAAAAGAGAGTCGCCAATTTGATAGATCCTGAACTGTCAGCTAAACTTCAGCCTCTGTCACATCAACAAAATGTAGCATCCCTCTGCCTGTTCTACAAGTACTTTAACAGTGAATGCTCTGACGAATTGCAAGCACTTGTGCCCCCTCGATGTAAATACCCCCAACAAACCCGAAAAGCAGCTAAATCCCACCCCTCTACAGTAGAGATACCTAGATGCAAGAGATCCTTCTACTCCAGTAGTCTTCCCCAGAACAGCTAGACTTTGGAATTCCCTTCCGGATCCCTGCTTCCCCGATTGTACTGACATGCAGAAGTTCAAGTGCAACATGAACCGACATCTTGCTGCCCAACTTCCTACACAGTATCCCTGATGCTTATGTCCCTGATAGTAGCCCCCTACAACAAAGTGGCAATGTGCCTTGTTTGGGGTGAAAATGTAATTAAAAAAAAAAGTTCGAATTCTGGAATCTTTATATTGAACTCGGGAATCTACAATCGGGAATTTCGGATAGAACCCTTTAATTCTTTGTCATAGTATAATCTCATTCTATTAGCCAATTAGCAATTGTATGTTAAGTATCGCTTGCGCTGAGGATTGAACCAGATGAGCATAACTTTACAACTGAATTTTACCAAGTATTTTCTTGACTACGCTACAGGTTCTTATGGACAATTTTAGTATGAATTTTAGGAGTCTTAAACCTATTTTGTTTATAGATTTTGTTTATAGATTTTGTTTATCTTCCTATTTATCACTATTTATTGTTACATATATATATATATATATATATATATATATATATATATATATATATATATATGTGTGTGTGTGTGTGTGTGTGTGTACTTCTATCTTGGAGACAAGAACGAATGACACAGGCAAGAAAGAATTTTTTTGATAACATGAATAGGTTAGCCTAATTAATCTGAAGCAAAAAACTAGATTGCATGTTCGTATTATTTTTTGGTCGTTCGTTCTTTTGTTTAAGGGAGGTGGTGTTTAATAAACACTGCTGAGGAGACATAATTTAATATACTGTTTTCTTTTTAAATCCCAGAAACCATGCTTTATGGTAAACAACTGATGATCCTTGAAAACTTAGAATTATTGTGAATTCGAGAAGGCAAGTTGATTCAGTGATTGCAGAGGATTAAATTATTTCCTGACAAAATAATTTTCCAACAAAGAACTAAAAAAAAAATTTTAAATAAAAAAGTAAATTTTTTATATTTTTATATAGTTTTCAAGGTTAAAAAAAACTTCCAAGACCATATCATATATATTTTCTTTCTTATAATTTACTTAATTATATATATAATAGATAACCCACACACACACACACACACACACACACACACACACACACACACACACACACACACACATATATATATATTCTTTTATTTATAATTAATGGTTCCCATATTGCGTTAAATTCTATACTGGATTTGCTTAGTAGGTGATCATCACTCAACATATGCGTTCATTTTTGAGTCACCTTACTCTTCATCATTCTTCTCTGAAGCATAATACAGATTAATGTATAAATCACCGTGAAATTTTCATGGGTTTCTGCTAGTTATTATTAATATACTTAACCTTAACTGTGGCCCTAACTTAACCCTAACACTCCAATATAGTTAGTTGTATTGATATATTTGCGAAAGCATGACTAAGTAGTGTTTGCCTTGCGCGCAGTCTTCCATTCGCTTTCTTTGTAATAAGATATCTGCTGAACTTTCCCAAGTTTGTAAAGCTCACCACCTATGGGGAAAGGCCGGCCTTGTAGGAAAACGCATCATCGCTCGCCACAAAACCTTCTCGCATAAACGACAGCACTAATTCAGCATGCTGTTTACTTGTACAAGTACGTTTTAATGAGGCAGATCCTTCATCCTCTGCCATCTCACGCCTATTGCTACCGCGTATATCTGGCATGTAGATGAATGCATGCGTGCACCTGCTGGCAGGAAATCCTATTTCTCTGCTTAGTGTTTTCCTAACACACGTCCAACTAAGCTGCAAATAAATGCACGTACTAGCTGAAGTATACACCTACACAGGGTTAATCAAATTAACCTGAACATTAAAATGAGGTTATGAACATCCCCGACTCCCCCGTGATTAACGGCCGGTTTTGACAATAGACAGCATAAATTGGTTTTGTGTATTAACAGCCACATAAATGGATTATTTGCTAAATGTATTAATGTTTTAGCTGGGGATTGGGAAGTGACGGTAGCTAAGTGTTTTACAATAAAAACTGATAACCTGGATGTGCCAAGTTCGAATCCAGTTCGTTCCACAGAAACATTTTCATTGAGGATATCAGCAACTTTCACATCATCCCTTCTGTGAATATCCAATGTCTTTATAGAAATAGATATAATCAGAAAGATATCAGAGAAACCAATGCCAATAATAGAATTTTCTGGTACTTACGAAATGAATAAATGAAGTAATCAATAATTATAGTATTTAATTTTATTTGGTTGCATCTAAATTTTTAAGACTAAATATAATTAAGACGTATGAAATTGGTCTAATCCAAGTGTCTTAAAATGACAAACAAGTTTAGAATGAATTTGTCACTTTTTGAAAAGAAAAAAAAAGTCATATTCTGTAACATAGGCGTTACATATCACACTCATGGGCCACACATTGTATGCAGATAGTCGCAAAGAAACAAAGACACCTTTTTTCAGTTGAAATACAGACATTTATTTACAGGTACTTTCCAGAATTACTCCTTGTCTCTACCATGCCGAACATGTGGCACTCTGTCTTTGTCCGACCATATTTAGGAGTGTCTTTCCTTGTCATTCTCGGCCCATGTGTGTAATACGTCTATCTTTGTCCTCTCTAACCTCAAGGATCCACGTTTTTTTTATTTTTATATTTTTCCTTCTTCGTCGCCGTGACGTCACCTCGAACACGGATCGGTATTTGCATATGGTGGCTGTTGCTGCTGCAGATGCTACAAATGTGATCAAATGACAAACATGTTAGGAATGAGTTTGTCACTTTTTGAAAAGAAAACAAAACATCATATTCCGTAACATAATCGTAACATATCACCCTCAGGACTCACACATTTTTTTTTTTTTTTTTATTACATTTTCACCCCAAACAAGGCAAATTGCCACTTTGGTGTAGGGGGCTACTATCAGGGGCAACAACTGCTGGTGTACTATGTAGGGATTTGGGCAGCAAGATGTCGGTTCACGTTACACTTGAACTTCTGCACGTCAGTACTGTTGGGGAAGCAAGGACCTGGAATGGAATTCCAGAGTCTAGCGGTTCTTGGGAAGAAACTATTGGAGTAAAAAGATCTTTTACATCTAGGGATCTCTACAGTGTGGGGGTGGGATTTAGCAGCCTGTCGGGTTTGTCGAGGGTGCTCACGTCGTGGGGGCACAAGTGATTG
The DNA here is from genome assembly GCF_053919585.1 of Euprymna scolopes. Classification (NCBI taxonomy): domain Eukaryota; kingdom Metazoa; phylum Mollusca; class Cephalopoda; order Sepiida; family Sepiolidae; genus Euprymna; species Euprymna scolopes. Next base: position 13,671,896 of record NC_136504.1, on the reverse strand, counting down.
CAGTTCGTCAGAGCATTCACCACTAAAATACTTGTAGAAAAGGCAGAGGGATGCAACATTTCGTCGATGGGACAGAGGCTGAAGCTTAGATGCCAGTTCAGGGCCTATCAGGTTTGCGACTCTCTTTTGAACCTTGTCAAAGAGCCAGAGACTAGTAGCAGATGCACCAGCCCAGATGTGGCAGCAATACTCCATACATGGGCGAATGGTGGCCTTATAGAGGTACATTGTATGCAGATAGTCACAAGGAAACAAAGACAAGTAAAAAATCAGCACCTTTTTTTTTCAGTTGAAACAACAGACATTTATTTACAGGTACTTACCAAAATAACGCCTATCGCTTATATTTTTATTACGAACTACCCCAGTATAGTATAAACACCCCCAACCACTCCATGTTAAGAACAGCTTTCAAAATAAACAGCCACCAAACTCCCCAACAGCTTTCGAAGTTTGGGGGGGTATTCTGAAAGCCGTTCTTAACATGGGGAGGTCATTGTATACATTGGCTGTTGCTGCTGCTGCTTCTGCTGCTGCTGCTGCCACCTGCGCATCTGCACTCTGTTACAAACCTTGGCAAAAACTGATGTATTCACACAATTTAAAGTGCATACTTAGAGACTAAATATCATTAAAACTTATAAAGTAGGTCTCATCTAAATATCTTGAAATGACAAAGATACGTGAGAAATTCAACCCATTTTAATCACGAGTAACTTTCTAAAGGTATGAAGGATATGGTATGTGACTTTGGCTAAGTGTTTAACAACATGTATTTTCAACATAAGTGACAGGTTCGAATCCAGTTCGTTCCACAGAAACACTTTAACTAAGGATGCATTGTTCTTTTCTGTATATACTCAATTTCTTTCTAAACTTTTTAAATTCTAAATTTTGAAAGCTATTCTTAACATGGAGTGGTTGGGGGTGTTTATTACGATTCTAACAAGAAAGATCTCGGGGAAACGAATGTCATCACTAGAATCATCTTGTATATAAGATATGAATAAATGAATGAATAATAAATAATTTAATTAATTAAATAAATGAATGAATAAATAAATAAGTTAATTAATTAAATGAATGAATAAGTAAATAAGTTAATTAATTAATTAATTAATTAAATGAATGAATAAATATATAAGTTAATTAATTAAATGAATGAATAAATAATAAGTTAATTAAATGAATAAGTAAATAAGTAAATAAGTTAATCAATTAATTAATTAATTAATTAATTAAATGAATTAAATGAATGAATAAATAATATGCATGAAAATAATATGCATGACATTTTTCGGTCTAAAATTAAACTGTAGATTTTTTTCTTATTTTTTGTTTTTATAATTGTATTATTATCACATTTTGTTCTTCTAATTATTTATATATCAATACGATAACGTGTGTGCTCTTTTGTGTGTCACGCTTACATCCGGGTCGTTTAATTGTTATGAAATTAAAAAAAAAAAAAAAAAAATTGGTGTCACTGTTGAGACGAAGCTAATAAAAATGATTTGGTCTCCTTGGCCTTTTGACCAAGATCAAAGTGTAGTATCTGTTCTTCGGATGCTACATTTCAATTTCTTCTGTCTCAGTGGAGGAGAAATCTTTTACGACTAAGACAATTTTTTGTTCCTTTTCTCCACGTAAAAAACGACCCTGGTGTCTAAATTTGTCCCGTGGGGAGGCATTGTAAATAGGTACTATATTTAATGTAACAAAGTTTTAATATTACAATAGTTACTGGAAAAAGTAATTTCTGATTTAATTACAAAATACCCTGGAAATGTCCATTCTGATTAATTATAAAATGCACTGGAAATGTCTCTTCTGGTTAATTATAAGATGCCCTGGAAAATGCCCCTTCTGATTATTTGTTTGTTTGTTTGTTTGTTTGTTTGTTTACTTGCCTCCACACAGGGGCAGAGTTGGACATTAGGTCGGTTAAAAATTTGTGGGAAACCAGCTCCCTAAAAGGGGCACTCTGGTCAGTAACAAAAATAAAAATTGTATCAGTAATGAAGGATTTCTCCTCCATTAACCAAGACCAAGAAAGGTGTGGTTTAAGTCACTAGAATGCTGAGACTGATACTACACACAGAAATTCATGTTGAAGCAATGGTTGCCTAATTAACCGTGTTAATGTTTTTATGTATTAATTTCGAAAAGCTGCTGAAACAGTTTATGATTTAAACATTACTTTATTTCAAGTATATTTTAAACAGTGGCGTGGGTGATATGAAGTCGGTCCCAGAAATGACTTAAACTGTTTACGATTTAAACATTACTTTATTTCATGTATACTTTTAATAGTAGTGTGGGGTACGAAATTACTCCCAGAAATGGCTGAAACTGTTTATGCATTAAACATTACTTTATTTAATGTATATTTATAACAGTGGGGTGGGGGATATGAAGTCAGTCCCAGAAAGGGCTCAAACAGTTTACTATTTAGCCATTACATTATTTCATGTATATTTTTAGCAGTGGGGTGGGGATATAAAGTCAGTCCCAGAAATGGTTGAAACAGTTTACAATTTAAACATTACTTTATTTCATGTATATTTTTTATAGTGGGGTGGCGGACATGAAGTCAGTCCCGGGTTTGAATGAGATAAGTGCAAATATATACTAGCAGAAAGCGTCGCCCAGTATTGAATGAGATAGGTGAAAAACATATAGTAGCAGAATACCCAGCATCGCCCGTGATCGAATGAGATAGGTGAAATATATATACTAGCAGAATATCAGTCAAAATTAGTAACATATCTAAGAATTATGAAAAATGATGAAATGTGAATTACTTGATTGGTATGTTTGTAATGAAATAATAAGCCCACACATATATCAAAGTTCTTATATTAGTAAGTGTTGGGCATAATGTGGGTTTTTAATCATAAAAATTATTGTCGAAATTAGTAACATATCCAAGAATTATGAAAAATGATTAAATGTGAGTCAATTGATTGGTGTGTTTGTAATGAAATAATTAGCCCTGGCAATATTATTATCGCCCTATTAGCCTCCTCCCACTTTTTGCCAAAATATTTGAGACCTTAATTAACCATGCTCTAGTCCAGCACCTTACAGATGCTAAACTTCTGACCGACCATCAATATGGATTTAGACAAGCCCGTTCCACGGCAGACATCCTCACTGTAATCTCTGAACGCATATACCATTCACTGGACAAAGCGGGAGAGGGCAGAGCGGTAGCTCTAGATATATCTAAGGCTTTTGACAGGGTATGGCATGAGGGTCTCCTCAGGAAGATTAGATCTTACGGTATCACTGGTAGAATACTTAACATAATTAAATCCTTCTTAGATAAGAGAAAAATCCAGGTTGTCCTCGACGGTCGTACGTCTAAACAATATAATATAAATGCGGGAGTGCCCCAGGGATCTATCCTTGGTCCTCTGCTGTTCCTGATATTCATAAATGACCTCCCCGACAAAATTGCCTCTGAGATGGGTATATATGCTGATGACACCACACTCTATAGCAGGCACGACAGGAAAACAAATGAACATATATCTAAAGTAATGGCAGAAACACTAGAGGATGACCTCAAATCAGTAGTGGAATGGGGACAAAAATGGATGGTAACGTTCAATGCCACCAAGACAAAACTGGTTTCATTCAATAATTACAAGAAACCTTCTCTACCACCAATAGCAATGGCCAACAACTCTTTAGCTGAGAGTACGTCTTTCAAGCTCCTTGGCCTAACGTTCACAGGAAACATGAGCTGGAACAATTACATCGAGGGCATTGCCAGGGCCGCTGCAAGGAAGGTGGGCTCTCTCTACCATGCTAGAAAACTTCTAACACCCGAAAGTATCCTGTACCTCTATAAGGCCACCATTCGCCCATGTATGGAGTATTGCTGTCATATTTGGGCCGGTGCATCGGCTACTAGTCTCTCGCTCCTTGACAGGGTTCAAAAGAGAGTCGCAAATCTGATAGGCCCTAAACTGGTATCAAAACTTCAGCCTCTGTCCCATCGTCGAAACGTTGCATCCCTCTGCCTGTTCTACAAGTATTATAATGGTGAATGCTCTGAAGAACTGCAAGCACTTGTGCCCCTACGACGTGAACACCCTCGACAGACCCGACAAGCTGCAAAATCCCACCCCCACACTGTAGAGATCCCTAGATGTAAAAGATCTTTCTACTCCAGTAGTTTCTTCCCCAGAACTGCTAGACTTTGGAATTCCATTCCAGGTCACTGCTTCCCCAACTGTACTGACATGCATAAGTTCAAGTGCAACGTGAACCAACATCTCGCTGCCCTAATCCCTACATAGTACCCCAGTAGATGTTTCCCCTGATAGTAGCCCCCTACATTAAAGTGGCAATGTGCCTTGTTTGGGGTGAAAATGTAATAAAAAAAAAATAAAAATAAATATATCAAAATTATTATTTAAGTAAGGGGGAGGCTGTAAGGTGTGTTTAAAATATGAAAAATATTGTCGAAATGAGTACCATATCCAAGAATGACGACAAATGATGAAATGTGAGTTAATTAATTGGTGTGTTTGTAATGAAATAATCAGCCCAGGAAATATATCAAAAGTATTATGTTAGTAAGAGAGGACGATAAGGATGGTTTAAGTTATGATAAATGATTGTCGAAATTATTAAGATATCCAAGAATTATGAAAAATGATATATGTGATTTAATGCATTAGTGTGCTTGCAATGAAATAATCAGATCAGACAATATATCAAAGTTATTATTTTAGTCTGGGGGCGATGATGTCGGTTAAAATGATATAAAATGATTGTCGAAATTAGTAACATATCCAAGAATTATGAAAAATGATGAAATGTGAGTTAATTGATTGGTGTGTTGCGATGAAAATATAAGCCCAGACAATATATCAAGGTTATTATTTTAGTAAAGGTGAAAGGTATAAGGTGTGTTTAACTTATAAAAAATGATTGTCGAAATTAGCAACACATGCAAGAATTACGAAAAATGATGAAATGTGAGTTAATTGATTGGTGTGTTTCTAATGAAATAATCATCCCAGGAAATATATCAAAGTTATTATTTTAGTAAGGGGGGGGGGGCGATACAGTTTTAATAAAAGGGCTAGAATAATATTATTATTTAATAATTATTAACTATGGTTATTATTTAATACATATTAACTATTATTATTATTTAATAATTATTAACTATTATTATCATTTAATAATTATTAACTATTATTATTCAATAATTATTAATTATTGTAATTATTTAATAATTATTAACAATTATTATTATTTAATATTTATGTTCCATAGTGTGTTATTATTAGAAGGTACCACTTGTGTGCGTATGTTACGTGAGTTCTTATTTGGTGTTCTTGTTTGTATTAGAAAGTCTTAGTGAAAGATTAGAGACTTAGGATGTTCATGTGTTGAGCGTTCTGTTGTCTTAAGATGTTTATGTTGTAAGAGAAAGCATATTAGAGACATAAACAGGTATATATAAAGAGAGAGACGGTTCTGTATATATATAATAGACAGGTACATGTTACTGCAAGAGAACCAATTCAATGAGAGGAGATTTATAAATATCTTGATTGATAGACCGAGAGATAGTGCGTTTGACAATTTACGTTTTGACAGTTGTGCATATAATATAAACACGTTACCTTTCTCGTTGCAATGATGAACACAGAAGATGCAGATACACAAAGATGATGACGTCCTTTATTCATGACCGGTCCATGATTTCGCATGACGAATTCAAAGTTTCTTTACATGGTTATTTCTAAAACCCTCCTCGCTTCCAGAGAGTGCCGAGAATCGGTATGAACCTCTCTGCTTCTCTGCTCGGACTGATCTAACTCTCTTCAAACTCTTTCCTATATTGAGAACTCGTCAAGTCATCACATGATTAAACATGTGCTCATAAAGCATGTTGCATGACATGCATCACGTTGCCAAACTTGACATGATCCCGAGTTCAGTAACCTATTTTCCAAATAACATTTTTACAAAATATGTTTACATTTCCAATTGACGATCAAATTCCTTATTTAAATTTTCACAGAAACAAATTTCATTATTACATTCCTTTTCCATATACAGATATGTAAGCTAAACAATTGCAATTCCTTATTTCAATAGCATTCTGTATTTATTTTAACTTATGATTGGAATTTTCAATTCCAAAACTAGCTTCGCACGTTCGAATCCTTGACTATCCTATTTCATATTTACATTTAACTAATTCCCTATTTTTTTACTTACATGAAAAGGGGCCAAACATTTATCATGTAACATTTATTAATTATTGTTATTATTGAATAATTATTAACTATTGTTATTATTTAATATTTATTAAATATTATTATTATTTAATAATTATTAAATATTGTTATTATTTAATAATTATTAACTATTATTATTATTTAATAAATATTAAGTATTATTATTATTTAATACTTATAAACTATTATTAGTATTTAATAATTATTAACTATTGTTATTATTTAATAATTATTAACTATTATTATTAATTAATACTTATTAACCATTATTATTATTTTGATATAATTATTAACTATTGTTATTATTATAGTTATTAACTAATGTTATTATTTAATAATTATTAACTATTATTTTTATGTAATGATTATTAACTGTTACTATTATCATTATTATTAGTACTATTTAATACTTATTAACTATTATTATCATTTAATAATTATTAACCATTGTTATTATTTAATAATTATCAACGACTATTATTATTTAATACTTATTAACTATTATTATTATTTAATAATTATTAACTGTTATCATTATTTAATACTTATAAACTAATATTATTTAATAATTATTAACTACTATTATTATCTAATAATTATTAACTATTGTTATTATTAAATAATTATTAACTGTTATAATTATTTATTACTTATTAACTATTATTATTTAATAATTATAAACTATCATTATTATTTAATAATTATAAACTGTTATCATTATTTAATACTTAATAACTATTATTCTTATTTAACAATTATTAACTATTATTATTATTTAATAATTATTAACTATTATTATTATTATTTAATAATTATTAACTATTATTATTTAATAATTATTAACTATTATCATTATTATTTAATAATTATTAACTATTATTTTATATTTATTTACTATAGTTATTATTTAACAATTATTAACTATTGTTATTATTTAATAATTATTAACTATTATTATAAAAAATTATTAACTATTATTATTATTTATAATTATTAACTATTATTATTATTATTTAATACTTATTAAGTATTATTATTATTTAATACTTATTAACTATTATTATTATTTAATAATTATTAACTATTATTATTTTATAATTATTAACTATTATTATTATTATTATTTAATAATTATTAACTATTTTTATTATTTAATAATTATTAACTATTATTATTATTTAATAATTATTAACTATTATTATTATTTAATAATTATAAGCTATTATTATTATTTAATAATTATTAGCTATTATTATTTTTATTTAGTAATATTATTATTATTTAATAATTATTAGCAATTATTATTATTTAATAATTATTAACTATTTTTATTATTTAATAATTATTAACAATTATTATTATTTAATAATTATTTATTATTTTTATTATTTAATAATTATTAACAAATATTATTATTTAATAATTATTAGCTATTATTATTTTTATTTAATAATTATTAACTATTATTATTATTTCATACTTATTAACTATTATTATCATTTAATAATTATTAACTATTGTTATTATTTAATAAGTATTAACTATTATTATTATTTGATAATTATTTACTAATATTATTTAATAATTATTAACTATTATTATTATTATTTAATAATTGTTAACTATTATTATTATTTAATAATTATTAACTATTGCTACAATATTATTTTTTAATCACTATTTTGATGTTTTTTTCCTTACATTTTTATTGTTTCTTTATTATTGTCTCACAAGGAGATTTCACACAGGTCATCAAAGATCTCTCCTTGAAAAAAACCTGTAGTGTGCTCTGGAAGCTTAGTGACAACAAGTCTCCTTGGATTTCCAGTACTCTCCACCTCTTTCGATAACTTTTGCAACTGAATTAGCATCATTGCAACAGCCTCCCACCATTGATTTCTCGGTGCCAGCGAGCATTGGTCTCTACTGAAACTTGAATGGCAATAAGCCTCCCCAAAATCCCAGTTCTCTTCATACTTGTCCAGCGGCTATCTGGTCTGTGCTCTCTCTTCGGTCTTTTCATACTCTTTAACCCTTCTCGACTATTTTGTATCACTCTTTTGGGAGGACTGGGATGGGGTAATAGGAGGGGTTGGGGGAGGGGATAGAAAACAAAGATATGCAGCTTTAATGTTCTTGGTTCCATGTAACGTTTCTTCATGTTTTGTCTCTGCAGCACTTTGTCCGGCTCATGTAGCTCATGTGTACGGATCTCCACATTCAAGTGTTTTCCTTAATATTTCAGCTGTTTTCATTTTTGTTATTCATTGTATCTTTCCAATCATTCCTCTGATTCCAATTTCTCCAATTTTTTTTCCAAATCTTTTCAGGATTGTTCCTAGTGCTCTTACTACTATAGGTACTATCCTGATTTTTTTCATCATCCATATCCCTTTTAGCTCTCTGTGTATTTACTCAGTTTTCCCATTTTATTTTATATTCATCCTGTGGTCAGCTGGAACAGCAAAATCTACGATTTGACAGGACTTTTCTTTCTTGTTAATTATTACGACATCCGGTCTTCTTGTGTGAATCGGTTTATCTGTTTGTATGTCCATATCCTATAGGATTTTGTGATGCTTGTTTTCAAGTACAGTTGCCGGTTTATGTTTGTACCATTTGTCAGTGCGTTCGAGATGCAGTTGTTTGCATAACTCCCAGTGTACTACCCTCCGCACTTGGTCGTGTCTGTTCTTGTACTCCTTTTGAGCCAGTTTGCTGCATTCACTTACAATATGGTTTAGCGTTTCTTCTCTTTGTCCACAGAGTCTGCATTTGCTGTTTTCTTGTGTTTGTCGATCTTTGCTTTGATGGGATTGGTTCTTATCCCGTTGTCTTGTGCTGCAGTTATTACGGATTTAGTTCCACGGTTTATGAGTCCTTTTCACATCCATGTCCAAGTGTTTTTGTTATTCTCATCTTTCGTAATCCTTATGAATCTTCCATGTAGTTGCTTCTCTTCCCATTTTTCTTTTCTCGTCTTATCCTTTGTCTCTGTTTTGTTGATATTTTTTCATGTCTCTTGTTGCCATGATTATCTTTTCAGTGTTCTGCATTATAAATTTTTCTAGTTCTTTTTTTTTTGTGTCATTCACACAATCTTTTTTACTAACCAGTCTTCTTTCGTCGTCTTTCCTTTTCATGTAGAGTCGGTCAACATCGTCCTTTGGGTGTAGTGCATTGTGCATGGTCATGAGTTTCCTGGTCTTCTGATCGAGTTGTCTCAGTTTTTCTTTAGTCCACCCTATGAACGGTCCAGAGTATCTTACTAATAATACTGCCCATGTATTTTACCTTTTATTAGGTTTCTGCTATATAATTTAGTTTCCACGAGTTTTCTTGTTCTCCTGAGATATCCCTTTTTAATTCTCTCTTTCATTTCTGTTGCTTTGATGGTGTCTGCTTCCAGCACTCCCAAGTATTTATAGGCGTCTTGTTCCTCTAGTGCTCTCATCTCCATTTGGTTGGATAGTTCCATACCTTTTGTCATGTCCAGTTTTCCCTTTCTTATAACTAGTAATGCTCACTTTTCCATACCAAACTCCATTTGGATATCCTGGCTGAAGATCCTGATAGTGTTAATTAGTGTCTCTAGTTCCTTTTCGGTCCTTGCAAAAAGTTTCAGATCGTCCAGATGGTTCATTTTTTCGACTGTATTAGAGAACTTGTATCCGGCTTGGCACTTTCTCAGTATGACTCTGATGAACAGTAATGGTGATAGTGAATTTCCTTGGAAGATGCCTCTTTGTATGTTAATTTCTGTTATGTGTTCTCCATCAGTTGTTAGTTCCAGTCTCCATGTTCTCATTGCATTTTCAATCATGTTGATGATCCTGCTTGGTATTTTATACATTTTTAAGCATTCTATTACCATGTTTTGGGGTTCCTGTCGTACGCTTTTTTTGTTCTCGATCCATGCTATGGCTAAATTCTTTCTCCTTGTTTTTACCTCCTTTAGTGTCTTTTGGTCTATATATAGCAGATTATGCGTTCCTCTTTTTCCTTTTTGGCATCCTTTCTGTTCCTCGGGAAGAAGTCCACAATTATTCAGGAAGTGGTAGATTTGGTCTTCTTCTTCTTCTTCTTCTTCTTCTTCTTATTATTATTATTATTATTATTATTATTATTATTATTATTATTATTATTATTCCATTAACTTCACAGTGTTATGATGTTTTCCACTATTTTTCCCTCCTCAAATATTGGCTTTTACACCAAAACTAGTGAGGATAGTCAAAGAGTCAATTGGATGGAAAGCACTTGGCATAGGATGTTTGCTAACCAAGCAGTACTGACTTCTGGAGTACGGTGATGTTATATCTGATTTCCAAGGAGTTCAACTGTTTGATAAAATCATTACAAATTGAGCTAATCGCACCTATGATTATTGGCATGATGGAAGTTTTCTTATTCCACAATCTAACAATCTCCATCCTCAGTTTCTGAGAGTTCCGTCGTTTTTCATTCTTCTTCCCTGTTAAGTTGATGTCGTTTGGGCAAGCAACATCAATAATTTGGCATTCATTGGTGTTTTTGTTCACAACTGTGTTACCTCTCAGTCACACTGAATCATGAAATTCCAGAGAATCTTAACATCGTCATTCTTCTGGGTGATGTTCGTTCCATTTGTCCATCACTTTGATTCCATAATTTTGGCACAAACTTCAGTGCAGATTTGTACAACTTTGTCATTGCGACATGTGTACTACTTTTTGAGCAAGTATAGAACCCGCACTAACAATGTGTGACACTGTTTCAAGATATATACCACGCAACCTGCACTTATCAGAACATGTTTTTATTGCATTCGTATTTAGTGCCTGTTCCTGAGCAGCAAATATAAGATTTTCTGTTTCTTTTTACAAGTCAACTTTAGACAGAAAATTCCATGTGTCCTGACATTCTTGTGCCTTAGTACCTTGCTCAAACTGATCATGAAGTTTCATTCTTACCAACTCAATCAACTTTTCTTTCCTTGTTCTTCTGCTTATCTTCCAATGAATCTTTATCTAGCTCTTCCTCTTTCGCCACTACTGTGAGTAACACTTTATGACTGTTAGCCACAAGATGGTCATATACTTTTGAACTGATTATCTCTGTCAGTGTCTTCGAAAGCAAGTTCAAGCAAGTTATTGGTCTATAATTTTCAACATCTGGCCCTTTAGCAGGATCTTTCATTATTAAAATAGTCCTTCCCACTACAAGCTATTCTCGTATATGGCACAATCTGGCACAATCATCCAGAGAAACAACAAGGCTCTCATAGATTCCTGTGAAAAATCGCAACCCATGAATTCTATTAGGTCCGGGTCCTTTCCAATTAAGCATGAACTTCATTTGTTTTCTCAAATCTTCAATAGAAATGTGAATATCGTCTTGTTTATGCCCTCTTTGTTTATGCACTTACTTTAGTGACCTAGTCAGCATCAACCTTATGGGAAGTCTCTCTTGACAATGTACTTCACCAAAACTTTGTAGCTTCTTGAGGGTTAGGAGCCACTGTTTTGGTTTCACCTCCTTTCAAATAATTTTCCAAAAAAACCTTGATTGATTTGTTTTAAATAACTTGTTAAACTGCTGAATTCTTTTATTATACCATTTAATCTTGGAAGCTTTTGCCATAATCTACTGCTTTATCTCTTCCATATGTTTATCTTGTCTATCCAGTTCTTTTTTCTCTCCTTCTTTGCATTTTTTCCACTGATTTTTCCTTAATCTCTTCAGATCACCTACTCTCTTTCTCCAATATTGTTCTTTTTTCTGTTTCATTTTTTGGTGTTTTCGCCTCTACCATCTCACTAACCAATACAACTCCTGCCTGCAAAATGTCTCTGACATCTGTTATGCTCTCCAGTGACACCTTATTCATTACCATGTTCACTTTATTTGTCAAATTCCTTAGCTTTTGTTAACATCCATCCATAGCCTTGTTGAGCCCCTGGAGGGGCATAGGCCAGCTACAACTTTTGTAGATGTTTTTGTAGCAAGGAGTTCTTTTTACAGGGTGAGGGTGCTAGCCTCATGCTCAACTTTCCCAGAAGGTACATACAGCGCCTAGCCTTCCCAAATGGTCACCCATCTGGTACTGGCCAGACTCAACGTTACTTAACTTCGGTGATCTCATTAATTCTTTCAGTTTATTCAGCAAATTAAATTCATCATCTGTTATTTCCGCACTAAAAAGTCTCACTATTATTAAGTAAGTTATTCCCTTTTGAACTGTATTATTATCTATCATTCCTATAGTTTTATTTCCATTTTCTTCCTCCATCCTCCGGTACACCTGAGACACTTCTGGAAGTGTTTTAACAGAATCAGATTCGAACAAGATGTCAGCATAGTCAATGCCACCGGCTGATGCACTGTGTGATTGGCTGTTTACTATCCTCCTCTTGATCGATTCTATTTCCACTGGAGTAAGCCATCCTTTTCTAATTATTGTTCTTATCTGATTAATCAGCTTATTGAGAGGGAGATGACTGATCATCTGAATTCTGAAATACAGGGCATACTGATGAGATTTTCCAGGGTGTTGGGAAGCAATTCTTAAACAGCTTTGTAAGTATGGGAGCTAGTTCTGGTTGAAGCTTTTTGAGCACTATAATAGGAATGCCGTCTGGGCCAGTTGCTTTACTGGAATCAAGGTTTTTGATTAGCTTGGCAATATTATGCACAGATATTTGTATGTTGCATAGTGTGTTTTCTGATACAGGAGGGAATAACGGGAGTTTGTGGCCTTCGTCGCATAGGGTAGAATTAGCTGCAAAGTTCTTGGCAAAGATTTTGGCTTTGTCTGATGCTGACGAGATTACCTCAGATCCATTGATGATAGTTGGGATAAAGCACACGCTTCTGTTCAGGATTCTGTTTGCTATTTGCCAAAACTGGTGAGAACCAAGCCACTGCTCAGCTACTTTGGAGTTGACAGACTGACCATACAACTCTCTTGCGTTCTTTATTACTCTTTTACAGTGGTTGTTGTCAGTCCTGAAAGCAGCTTTAGTGTCAGTACATATATTACATTGGGAGCAATGGAAAGAGTGATTTCTGTGTGCAATGGCAGCAGCACATTCTGGAGAGAACCACGGCTGGCTGTTAGGTTTTTTCTGGAATTTTTTCACAGGTATGAAACGGTCTGTACCTACAATTAACCATTCAGGTCTGATACTATAAAGGACACATCCTTTTTAAACATGAAATGCAGAGGTACATTTGATATAAATGCATGGAAGCTATCCCAGTCAGCCATAGAGTATCAATATACTGTATGATGGAGAGGTACATCTGAGGACTTATTACATTTCGTTTATCTTAATTGATACAACAAAGTGGTCGGAGATGCCAGTCGATACAGAACGGAAACTGAACATAGTTCAGGGCAAGTTGTGAGAAAAAGGTCTAGGAGACTTGCATATTGACCGTCAGTGTCTGGCACACAGGTGGGTTCATTAACAATTTGAGTGAGGTCTTAAGCAATGGAGAAATCATGACAGAACCTTTCCTCATCATCTGTTTTGTTTGAGTGGGTTAATCATTCCACATTGTGAAAATTGAAGTCCCTAGAGACGTGAATGTTAGCTAAAGGATGATCAGACAGGATGTGGTTAATTTTCTCAGATATGCTTTTAAAGATAGTAACTCCGCTGTTGTGGGGGCAATAGAGAGCAAATATAAATGCAGTGGTGTGAGCAAGTGCAACCTGGAAGCATATATAGGGTAATTTAGGATCTTCTCTAGAGATGTCCCGACCACATAGAAAGCCATCTTTAATGAAGGCACATATCCCATGCCCATGGCGATCTTGGGAGTCAGATTTAGAAGTTAGAGTATCCTTTAATTATGAACTCATCTAGGGAAATAGTCAGTCCAATGTCAGTTTCGCTTAGAAATAATAGGTCTGGTTTAGTCTCCTGTAATTGGGTTTCAACCTCTGGAAGGTTGGAACATAGACCCCTGATGTGAGAGAAGGAGACATGGTAGTAGGGGTCTACATTGGAAGTTGAAGATCTGAGTTTAATCGCATGTTTTTTCTGAAAACTTTTCATGATCTTTTTGGGGGATTTGTGGAATAGGTCAACAGACTTGCTTAGAGCAGGGCAGAGAGGGAAAGTAATGGAGAAAAAGAAACCAAGAAATATATATTTTTGTAGCACATGATAAGGTAAAGCCATAACAATTACCCACTAATATGGCATCGAGAAGCCCCACCAGAAGTTACTACATGGTCCAAATTCCATTCACCAAATGGCAATACAGCAGCCCCAGTACTTTGAACCTACTAATAGGACAGCCTCCTTATTGGTTTATCCAAGGTTCGGATCCCTGACTATCAAGCAGATAACCTTAGCCCAGATAAAACGTTTACCTCCAGCACCCTTACTAATGACATGGCCACAAGGATAGACATAGAAACAGAAAATTTCCGACATCTCTAGCGACTGTTCCACAAAATACTGCCAACATAGAATACAGCTTTTTCTTGTCAGAAAAATCACTCATTAAAAATGAGGACTGAAGGAAAAATTAGGAGAAGCGAGAGTAAAGGGAGCTACCTATAACGCATCCATAATGCATTTGTCTCAATCAATTTTGTCGTCCCACCCTGTATATCTGGGCTGAGCTTGTATTTTTAGAGAAATTTGGATTATATAAAAATAGAAATAAAAATGATTGTTATTCTTGAAATTATTTTGAATGTAATTTATATTCCGTTTCAGCCAAGAAGTCTCTGAGGCACAGAGGAAGCTGTTGATGGAACGAACTCGCTGTAAAGCTTTGGAAAAAGAACTTGAAAACTCTATAAATGTTCATCGCTGGAGGAAAATGAAGGTAGAAATTGTTGATGCTTTTGATACGTGTCAAAATTTAAATAGATCCTCTATTTTTTTGTATCATCATCATCATCATAATCATCATCATCATCATCATCTACATATTAATACGATAGCGTGTGTCTTATTTTCTGTGTCACACTTACATCCGGGTCATTTAATTGTTATGTATTTCCATTTCTTGTCATAAATAATTTTACCAAGAATTCTTCATAAGTTTTGGTTTCGGTTTCGATTATAACTGATGGCACCCCAGTAATCTATTTTTTATAAATAATTTTATCAAGGAATCTTCATAAGTTTTGGTTTCGGTTTCGATTATAGCTGAATGAACTCAAGTTATATATATACATATATTTTTTTCATAAGTTTTTATTTTGGTTTCAATTCAAGCTAATGCACCCAAGTTATATGGATATATTTTTATTTTTAAAATCGCAACTTTATAATATATAAAAATGGATAGAACATTAACTCTATAATAATATATACGAAATTTGAAAGAATTAAAATATCATATTTAAGCGTACTTTACGTCCGGGGTTTGCAAGCTTAGATAAACACTTTTGTAGTTTTAACAAAAAAGCTACAATAGTACTTGGCCTTTTGGCCAAGATCAAAATTCAAGAATTTTTTATTTTCCAATGAATTGAACTTTTTTACACACACACACACACACACACACACACACACACACAAACACACACACACATTTTAATTTAAAATAAATAAATAAATTTTACACACACACACACATATTGTAAATATATTCTTTTTTGCAAAAACGCTGGGGTTTTCATTTGTTAGTTTAGAGTTCACAGAGTGAATGAGGTATTGTGGTAAATGTTGCCAGTCAAGAGTAAAGTCGCCAAAGACTCCATTTTCACTGTAGTAGCAAAGACCCTGGAACACTCCCCCACCCAGATCTTAAAGGCACTTGTGCCTAAATTTGTTTTGTAAATTTGAATTTTGCTTTTAATTTATTTTAATTTTACATTGAATTATTTTGATTGTAATTTTCATTTTCACGAAATAAATTATACATTAAGATCAAAGTGTAGTATCTGTTCTCCCAGTTACCTCATTTTTTATTTTTTTCAAAGGGCTCCGCCAATTGACCCACCTCCGGGTTAAGTTCAAGGTGTCACTTTTGTCACTTTCGTGATGCACTAACTTTTGTTAGTGGGACCGACCCCCTTTTTGGGGAGTCAGGACCCTCTTTGCTCCCCCCAGGACTGACGCCATTGTGTGATAGTCTGGACCTGAAACCGATCCCTTCTTTGGAGTTTGCTGTTTCTGGAACCGACAACACTTTCTTTGGTAGACGCAACCTGGTCGGGTTAGCTTTAATTTGTTGGGTACTTTGTTTCCTCCTCTCCTCTGAGGTTGAAATGGTCTATTCTCTCCTCTCTTAATTGCCTGAACAGCACTTTGACCTGCCAGGCCCAATCTTTGTCTTCCTCCGCTGCTCTCCCAGTGGATTGAGCAGACCGGGCTCTCTTTTTCACTTCCTTGGGGTTGTTTGCAGGCAGGGTGACGTGGGTAGGGCGGGTGTTTCATTTCTGCTCCCCTCTCTGGGAAGAGATGTCTATCTCCTCTCTCTCTTAATTGCAACGCGGCACTCTGACCCACTAGCCCCCACTGCATCTTCCTTCACTGCTCTCCCCCCTTGCGGGGGATCTGAGCTGATTAATCCGACATCACTGTGAGGGGAGGTCAATCCACTTTCTCTCTTCTGACCTCACCCACTCCCCTCCAGTTCCCCCCATTTCCCTGCATTTTCTTTTCTCCCCCGCTACACTTTGGTCCATGTCAGTGGCCGGTGCAGTTTTTTCCGCACCATGCTGGAGAAAAGGCGTAACCACCTCAGATGTGCCACATCACCCCACTGGAGTACTCCCCATCAGAGGGAGCACCTCCCACGAGGGATGAAGAGAAGGAGAAGGCCAGGGCAGGGCTGCAGCCCGCGGCGACCCAGGCAGCGTCAACAACAGGAGGGCAACCAGCCCAGCCCCATGCTCCCCACTAGGGCCACTTCCCAGATTGGGGAGTCAAAGAAGCGGCTAATGAGGGAACGAGGTTCACACTCGGTGATACACACCCAGCGACACCGGTTCCACCTCAATCCTCGTCTTTCGAAGCAAACACTCCCGCTCAGGCTCCCTAAGAGAACCAAGACGAAATGGAGGACACCAGAAAAATGGCTGACGAGGGAACGATCCATCCGGCAGGTGGTACACAACCAGCGACACCTGTTCTACCTCAATCCTCGTCGGCCGGAGAAGACCTCACCACTCCTGCTCTCCAAGAGGACAACCTCCCGGTAGAAGAGCAAAGAGAAGCTGGAGATGAGGAGACCAAAGACGACACTGATGGACCACAGCCTGTGGCACCACCGGTCTCCCAATCACTTTCAGGTCACCCAAATCCAGCTCCCCAAGAGGACAACTCCCCGACACCAGAAATGGAGGAAGATGAGGATGGTGTTGCCTGCAGAACCAGAGCTCTGTTCAGAGACACCCTAGCATTGCTCAAGATTCTTGGGGAGGGGGGGAATACAAGGCACCTTCATCGCCCAAAGCCTCCCTAATCACGCCAACTCCACCCAAAGTCCCGACAGAAAAGGACGCTGAGGCCGCGCTGATCAGTTTGGATCAGTCCAAGGCTTTCGATAGGATGGACCATCGGTTCTTGGGATCTGTGCTGTAGGCCACCGGATTTAATCCGCAAGTGGCTCTCTGTACTATATGACAGGCCAATGGTAGCAGTGCAGATCAACGGTAAGCTGTCGGAGTCTTTCGCCGTCTCCCGGTCGGTGTGACAGGGTTGTCCGCTGTCACCTCTCTTGCACGTCCTGATGTTGGAGCCCCTCCTTCGCAAGTTAAGGGATGAGGCGACTACACCAGTCCGGTGTGGGATAGCTCTCCCTGGAGGCACACGAGCCAGGGTTTCTGCGTTCGCCGATGACATCACTGTGTTCATGTTTTACCCCACGGACATTCAAGCGGTCACCGAGGCGCTCGCTCGATACGAAGAAGTCACGGGGGCCGTCTTCAATCGCAGTAAGTTGGTGGGTCTGCGGTTGGGTGCCTGGACCGGAGTAAATTCGCTTCCGGGCATCTTCAGTTGGACCAACGGCCCGGTCCGGATCCTCGGTGTGTGGTTCGAACCGGGTCTCCAGCTGAAGAAAAACTGGTCGGAAGTAGAGACCAAGGTTGAATCCTCTGTCAAGACTTGGGTTCGAAGGAAATTGTCCATGAAGGGTCGGGCGGAGGCGTGTGCTACATAGTCTTTCCGCTCATCCTTAACCATCTGTCTGTACTTCCCCTCCCTGCAAAACGATGAACCAGCTTACAGGAGCACCTCGACACACTCTTGTGGAATGAGGGTAAGCATTATGTTTGCAGAGAGGTCTGTGTTCGAAATCCGAGCGAGGGAGGCTTGGGACTGCCCGATCTCTTGTGTCACAAGCACGCAGAGACGTTGGCCTTCCTGAGCCGTTCATTGTACGTAGACGTTCCATGGGTCACTGCGGTTGGAAGCTCGTTTTCCAATCTCACACCCGACCCCTCGGTCTTCGCCGAGCTTCGACCGAGGGGGGAACAAACATTCTACGCCGAATGTCAGTCCGCACTTAGAGCGTTGCCGAGGACCAGTGTTCTCGAATAGTCTAGGAACAGGCTTTATCGGGATCTAATGGGGCGTAACACAAAAGAACCGCTAGTGAAACGAACGGGGATGTCGTTAGAGGAGGTCCGCTCCCAGTGGAGTTGGGCACCGGGTCGGGACTTTCTTACAAACTCGGAATTTTCCCTTACCTGGTGACTTGTCTGGAACGCACTGTCCCTCCTTGAAGAACTCCACCTGTACAATGAAGAAATCCGGGTCTACTGCCTGCACTGCGACGAAGACATGATGTAAACAACCGGTCATGTCTTTTTCCGCTGCAGCAGGTTCAAGACTCTCTTAGGGTACATCAATGAGGTAACGGCTCGCATCGATGCCAAGCGCTGTCTTGAACTCGACGAGTCATATTTTGTGGAGAACATTGATCTGCCGCTGCCTAGGGAGAAATGAATGGTTTTTCTAGCGATACTAGCAGTAGCAAGGATGGTCATATGGATCACACGCCTCAAGTGAATCCGCGAAGAGATATCTGTTCTGGATCGGGATCTGATCGTCTTCTTTAAACATCTGCTTAAAGTAAAGATCAGATGTGATTGGAAGAGGTTGCCTCGAGTGGCCTTTGACAAGAGGTGGGTGCATGACGCTAGCTTGTGCATCCGACGAGGTGCCAAGTTTGAATTCGTGTTACCACCATAAGTATAAGCGGTACTGGGTCCTACGGAACCCATCCCGCTAGGTTAAACAAATAAAAAGTAAAGAGACTCTTGACTGGTGGTACAAATGAGATCCTGTCCCCCGATTGTTTGTTTTTTGGCACTAGAGAACCTTCCGAGGCTACCCTACCACTACCCCCCCTATTTTTTTGTTTTATCACCCCTTGTTCAACACCCCCATCTTCCTCTTTTTTGTTTTTGACAATTATTTATTTTTCCTCCACCTGATAAGAATCCTTCCCAATCCCCATTAGGGATCTCCCCACTTGTTTTCGGTGCCCCGGAAAACAGTAGGTGATCTAAGTACTTAGATTAGCTCACTTACTAACAATGCACTAGGCAATTTTAATTTTTGTATATTTTTCTAGATTCCCCACTCCCCAACACGAACTTCCAAATTCAAGAATTTTTTATTTTTCAATGAATTGAACTTTTTCCACACACACACACACACACACACACACACACACACATTGTAATAAAAAAAAAATTTACACACACACACACACACACACACAGAAATTGTAAATATATTCTTTTTTGCAAAAACGCTGGGGTTTTCATTAGTTAGTTTAGAGTCCACAGAGTTGGTAAATGTTGCCAGTCAAGAGTAGAGTCGCCAAAGACTCCATTTTCACTTTAGTAACAAAGATCCTGCAACACTCCCCATCCCACTTCTTGTATAGCCTTGTGCCTAAGTTTGTTTACAAATGTTAATTTTTTGCTTTTATTTTTTGAATTTGTCATTATTTAATTGTAAATTTTTTTTCATTACGGAAATAAACTATATAAACAAGATCAAAGTGTAGTATCTGTTCCGGCAGATACTGCAAGCAAAGACCATATGTGGGGGCAGCCCCACATATAAGACCTTGGAAAATGTAGGGGCAACCCTTCATACCAATTGTCACTATCCAGCTCCCCTACTCCCCGGGGAGTTGGTCCCCATTTCTCCTTCACTCCTCACATTAAAAATCGGCCTTGTGCCTAATTTGCTCGGTGGGGGAGCAAACAAATTGGTCTTTTGGTCAAGATCAAAGTGTAGTATCTGTTCTTCAGATGCTGGACTTCCATTTCTTGTTCTCTTTCGGTGGATGAGCAATCCTTCACGACTGAGAAAATTTTTTGTTTTTGTAGCTTTTCTCCACGTCAAAAAACGACCCTGGTGTCTAACTCTGTCCCGTGGGGGGGGGGGGGGCATTGTAAATAGGTACTATAATAACAGAGCATCTCCATTTACGCTGAACATCTACAGAATGCCAACATCAATTATTTACATACAGGTCCTGCTAGTTATTATTATTTGCCTCACATGGAGCTTTCACACAAGTCAACAAACGATCGGTTTGGAGACCTGTGGTGTTCTCTGGAAGCTGAGTGACAACAAGTCTCCCCAGACGTCCAGCTCTCTCCACCTCCTTTGATAGTATTTGCAAATGAATTTGCATCATCGCAACAGCCTCATACCATAGATTTCTCGCTGGTAGTGGGCTTTGGTTTATACTGGAATTTGAGTGGCACTAAGCCTCCCCACGATCCCAGTTCTCTTCGCGATTGTCCAGCGGGGGTTTGGTCAGCGCTCTCTCCTCTGTCTTTCCATCCTCCTTGACCCTTCTTGGCTCTTTGGTATCACTTTTCTATTGGGGGGGGGAACGGTGATGAGACAATGGAGGGGATGCATGATGGTGGTGTAGAACTTGTTGATATGCAGCTTCGGCGTTCTTCATGCCCTGTAATGCTTATTCGTTATATTGTTTTGTATTATTCCCCACATTCTAGGGTTTTCCTTAATATGTCAGCCATTTTCTTTATCGTTAGGCGTTGTATTTTTGCAGTTATTCCTCTGATTCCAATTTCTGACATTCTTTTTTCGAAGTTTTTCAGAATTGTTCCTAGTGCTCCTACTATTATCGGTACTATTTTGATTTTTTTCATCATCCAAATCCCTTTTAGCTCTCTGGCTAGCTCCGTGTATTTGCTTCGTTTCTCCTTTTCTTTCATACTCACCCTGTGGTCAGCTGGGACAGCAAAGTCTACGATTTGACAGGATTTTTCTTTCTTGTTAATTATTATGACATCTGGTCTTCTTGCTTGGATGGGTTATCTGTCTGTATGTTCATGTCCCATAGGATTTTGTGGTTCTCGTTTTCAAGTGCTGTTGCGGGTTTATGCTTGTACCATTTGTCTTTATGCTCAAAATGCAGTCGTTTGCATAATTCCCAGTGCACCGCCCTCTCCACTTGGTCATGCCTGTTTTTGTATTCCTTTTGGGCCAGTTTGCTGCATTCACTTACTATATGGTTTATCGCTTCGTCTCTTTGTCCACAGAGTCTGCATTTGCTGTTTTCTTGTGTTTTATCGATCCTTGCTTTGATATGGTTGGTTCTTATCGAGTTACCTTGTGTTGCGGTTATTAGAGATTCAGTTTCTCAGTTTATATATCCTTTTCGCATCCATGTCCAGGTGTTTTCGTTATTCTCATCTTTTGTCATTCTTATGAATCTTCCGTGGAGTTGTTTCCCTTCCCATTTCTCTTTTCTTGTTTTGTCGTTTGTCTCTCTGTTTTCTGTTTTGTTGTTTTTTTTTTTGGTGTCTCTCGCTGCCATAATTATCCTTTCAGTGTTTTGCATTATGTATTTTTCTAGTTCTTTTGTCGTGTCCTTCACGCAGTCTTCTATAAAGATCATCAGTCCTTCCCACTGTCTTTCCTTTTCATGTAGAGTCTGTTAGTCTCGTCCTTTGGGTGTAGTGCATTATGCATGGTCATGAGTTTCCTGGTTTTCTGGTCGAGTTGTCTCAGTTCTTCTTTTGTCCACCCTATAAACGGTCCAGAGTATCTTACTAGTGATACTGCCCATGTAATTATACCTTTTTATTAGGTTTCTGCTATATAATTTCGTTTCCAGGATTTTTTTTGCTCTCCTGAGGTATTCCTTTCCAATTTTCTCTTTCATTTCTGTTGCTCTGATGGTGTCCGCTTCCAGAATTCTCAAGTATTTATAGTTGTCTTGTTCCCCTAGTTCCCTCATTTCTGTTTGGTTGGGTAGTTCCATGCCTTCTGTGGTTTCCAGTTTTCCCTTTCTTATAACTAGTTGTGCACACTTTTCCATTCCAAATTCCATTTGGATATCTTGGCTGAAGATTCTGGTAGTGTTGATTAGTGTCTCTAGCTCCTTTTCGGTCCTTGCAAAAAGTTTCAGATCGTCCATGTACATCAGGTGGTTCATTTTTTCCTCTGTATTGGAGAACTTGTATCTGGCTTGGCACTTTCTCTGAATACTATTCAAGGGCATCATGGCTATCATGAACAGTAGTAGTGATAGTGAGTCTCCTTGCAAGATGCCTCTTTGTATGTTAATTTCTGTTTTGTGTTGTCCATCGGCTGTCAATTCCAGTCTCCATGTTTTCATTGAATTTTCTATTACGTTGGTGATCCCGCTTGGTATTTTATACATTTTTAGACATTCTATTATCCATGCTTGGGGGATCCTGTTGTACGCTTTTTTGTAGTCGATCCATGCCATGGATAAATTCTTTCTCCTCCTTTTTACCTCCTTTAGGATCTTTTGATCTATATATAACAGGTCATGTGTTCCTCTTTTTCCTTTTTGGCATATTTTCTGCTCCTCGGGGATGAGTCCACAGTTATTCAGGAAGTGGTAGATTTGTTCCCTCAGTTGAGTTGTCAGTATCTTCCACATAGTTGGTAAGCACGTGATTGGCCTATAGTTGCTAGTGACGGTTCCTTTCTCCGTGTCCTTTTGTAGCAGTGTGGTTCTACCTTTTGTCATCCAGCCTGGTACGTTTGCTTTCTGTATGCATCTTCTTAGGTTTTGGGTTAGCCTTTCGCGTAAGGTTGTGAATTTTTTTGAACCAGTATGCATGTATTCCGTCGTACCCTGGTGCTCTCCAGTTTGCCATTTTTCCTATGGTTTTTTTTAGGGTTTCCTTGCTGATTTCATTCGCTGTTCCTTCTTCTATTTGTTGTAACTCTTCTTTCATGTCTTTCAGCCATTCGGCATTTCTATTGTGATCTCGTCGCTCTTCCCATATTTTACTCCAGTAGAGTTTTGTTTCTGTCGGATTTGGTTGTTCTGTTTTTGTTTTTCTTACGTTCACATTTTAGTAGAATTGGCTTTCATTAGTTTCAAATGTTCTGTTTTGCTTGCATTGTTCAGATTTATATCTATATCGTCTCAATCTCGCTTCTTTTGCTTTTATTTTTTGCTCCAGTTCTTCATGTTTCTTGTTTAGCTTCTCCCTGTCAGTTACCTTTCCAATATTCCGTTTTCTCCACATTGCTTTCTATCTGTTGATCTTTTTGGCTTCTTTGTTATGTTTGTGTATTTGGGTTTCTAGTCTTATTTCCTATCCAGGTTTTTTCGGTCTGCTTGTTCCCGGTTGTTTTTCTGATTTGAGATTCATACTTACCATTCTGGCGCCTGTGTAAATTAGGTTATTTATGTCTGTGATTGTATTTGTTGGGATATGTGGGAGGAGCTTGTTAACCTTCTGTGTTTCTGTTTTTAGTTTCTTCTGCTCTTGGTTCCTTAACGATGGGAGCTTTGTTTTTTCCTCATTCATCAGCTGTATTATTTTATTTACTTCATTTGCTTCATTCTCTGTTAGTTCTGTTTCATTGTTCTCGGTTTCCACGTTTGTGGACTTCGTTCTTTGTTGGTCCTCGGCCTTTGGTGTTTTTACTTGTGGGGCTTCAACTTGTGGTGTTGCTCTATGTGCTGTTCCGTTGGGGGATGCTTCTTGTTCAGTTTCATCATTTATTTTTCGCTGTATTTCTGTTAGTTCTAGTTTAGAGAGCCAACCTTTCTTGAGTATCAGTCTTGTTTGGTCCGCAATTCTTTGTTCTGTCGTATGGAAGTCACTGGATAGGTTCCATAGTTCTTTCATTCTTTTCCGATAACCTCCATATCTATATTTAGGATGACTTCTATAGTAGCATTCCATTACGAGTCTATTCTCTTTTGTTGTCCATTTCTTTCTTCGTTTTTTCCCTTTTGATGGTTATTGGCTGTGCTGTCTTTGTTCCCTATTATTTTGTTCCCTGAAATTAGAGGTTATACTTACTTGTTCAGCGTCCATGTTATTTGAGTTTCTGAAATTAGAAAGTTGGCCAACATTCGCAGGATGACGACCGGGTCCCCCATGCTGGCTACCGAAGGAGCACTTGCCAATCATGACACCCAGATCTTTCTTCTGGGTCCCACGGTTTGGATAATTTGTAATTGACATTTTTCATATTTTGGTGTTTGTGGCAACACCGGGCCCAGAGTTGTTTTACCTGTGGTTCTGCTGCAGGGATAGTGTAACGCTATTATTATTATTATTATTATTATTATTATTATTATTATTATTATTATTATTATTATTATGCTCTCTAGGAGTAGTCACATAAGTCATATATTTCTCTTGGTGAACAACTTAATGAACATCTGGAGTTTGAGTGACAACAAGTCTTCTCAGAATTCTAGTACTCTCCATCACTTTTGATAACCTTTACAGATGAATTTGCATTAATGCAACAGCCGCTTTTCATTGCTTTCTCGTTTGCAGCGACTATAGGACTCCACAGGAGTTTGGGTGGTAATAACCCCCTTCCCACCTCAAGATCCTAGTTCTCTTTGCACTCATCAAGCGGAGGTCTGGCTAGTGCTTTCTCCCTTCGGTCTTTCCATCTTCCTTGACCCGCCGCACTTATTTAGTGTAATGCCAGCTTATGGTGATGCACACACACACACGCACACACACACACAGAGGGTGGGGGCAGAAGGCAGGGACGCAAGGAGTTTTCATGATTCCATATGATGTTTCTTTGTTTTTTACATCCAGTTTGTGTCTGTAGTTCATGTGGGTTTGTCTCCGCATTCAAAGGTTTTTATTAATATTTCTACAGTTTTCATCATCGTTACTATTATTATTATTATTATTATTATTATTATTATTATTATTATTATTATTATTGTCTAAGTATTAATTTACTTGTGTCACAAAAACCATCATCATCACAAACATTAATCAATGAGAAATGAATTACCTCCCTTTATAGTCGCTCTTTATCAGTTAAAATAATTAAAACGATTTCCTCTCCAAAATTCTTTCAAAAAAAAAAAAACATGGCTGTCTGTTTACGGTTTCAAGTTGGTTATTTTATTTCATAATTAAAAAAAATCATGTTGAGAGGAGACTAAGTCTTTTTATTTACTTTTTATTATTAAAAAAAAATGTGTGAATAGACATCTGTTTCTTTATAATTTATATAAAAAAAATTCTCCAGAAAAAAAAACAATGTGTTGTGCAGTGAATTTTTTTATCAAGGCCGAGAGGCCACTCAAGGATAAGTGTTAAAGAGTGAAAAGTAGTCAAAAGGGCAATATAGTAATCAACAGCAATGGACGTTCTGTAAATTTGTTAACTTAAGTTTCTCATCAGAAACTTGTTTACGTTGGACTTGAAGACAACCATATTATAGACAGCTGGAACACAGGAAAGCGGAAGACAATTCCACAGACGTGCAGTTCTAAGAAAGAAGCTTTGTTCATTGAATCTACGTTTAGGTTAAGGCACAGATAAAGAATGCGGGGATTATTGATAGTGTTTTCAGCTAGACAAGTGTTCTTGTGAAAGTTTGTCGAGGGGGAACCATAGATTGAAGCTCAGTCGAACACTTTCCATGAAAATAATGATAAAGCAGAGACAAACTCGCAACATCTCTTCTGTGAGATAGAGGTTGCAGCAAAGAGAAAGGACATCTCCAACGAGGCTACGAAGTCTATTTTGAACTCTATCAAGGCAGGACAAGTCTTTTCTAGCAGCTCCTGCCCAGATGTGGCAACAGTATTCCATCCTTGGACATACCTGGCTCTTATGTAGATAGAGAATTGCATCAGCAGTGAGATATCTACTGTATCGATAGAAGGATCCGACCATTTTTCCAGCGGCCTTGGCAACACATTTGATGTACGTATTCCACTTAAGGTCAGGAGTAAAGTTCAAGCCCAGAAGCTTGTCAAAACTTGAGGCCTCCCCAAGACGAGAGCTATTCATTTTAATTGATGCCAGATGGGGATCAGAACGTTGATGATGTAAAGATATTTTATAATGTGTTTTAAAAATTTTAGCTACCGTGGAATTTCCACAGGTTCTGCTAGTTATTTATCATCATCATCATCATCATCATCATCTTTGACCTTGGTGATGAACTCTCCTAGAGATGTTGTCTCGATAAAACCATCAGTGGTGGTATAACCTAAAATTTACTAACCCCATTTATGGGAGAATGTCAAATCAAAATATTGAAAATAATGACATGAATGATACTGGAACATATTGCGATGGTCTCACGTCCGATAGGTGTCCCACTGGTCAACAGGGTGGGTCCTGTCATCATTATACAACTTTTCGAGATTCTGAGGATATGGCTGGATATATGGGAAGTGAGAATTGCCAGAGAGGGTCCCAAAACACAAAGGGAGTTGAAACAGGAAATGTCAAAAAACCAAGAAGTGGAAGTACCAAATCTGGTGGATATATCCGAAAAGTGAAGGAAGAATGGGAATCGAGAGGAGGAGGAGCTAGAAATGTCGCGAATTTGGTATCCCAGCTAAAACAAATTAAAATAACAACCTACTTTCAGTGATTGCAAAAGAAGAGATTGAATGGATGGTTAGTAATGAAATGAATAACGCAAGTAAAATTGATGAAAGAACTGAGAGAGTGGAAATGCAAAAAGGAAATGTATGTGATGATGAGAAGCGGACAACTGAGGCAGAATGGAATCCTATGGTTAGGGGAAGTGATGAGAAGGAGTTTGAAGGATCTAAAGCAGATGAGATCATTGATTCTGAGACAATGGAAGCCAGTGAAAGGAGCAGATGTATGGAGAAGTGGTGAAGAAGTTCGAACTTTGACTTCTGTAGAAAAAGAAGTACTTCAGAAGTTAAGAGAGGTTCTTCTTAGAGAGGATATCATACAGCTTCCAAGTATGAAGAGTAGTGATAGGCGGAAGGTGAAAAGCGAGGTAAAAATAGTTCAAGGAGTAATTCACAACATCATAAGAAAGAACATATCGATTACAGAAATTAACAGGCTTCGGTATACAGCGTCATACGTTATTGCGAATCGCCTTGGCTTAATACAGAAAAAAAAGAGAGAAATGAAGGATAGAAGGCCACACTGGCAGAGGCGGCTTGAAGAAAGTATTAAACGGTGGCGGAAAGACATTGGTAGAATCAAAGAAATAAGAAAAGGAGTTAAACTAGGACATAAAGCTAAGGACGAGCTTGAAAGGAGGTATAGATTGCTGGAAAGGGGAACCATGAGCGTTCTAACAACGTTGAAAGAGAAGGTCCACACTGGTGGTATGAAAATTCGGAACTTTGTTTGAAAAAGTGTTGCATTTCGGCAGAACCTTTTCCAGAACAATCAATCTCAGCTGTATAAAGAATTAAATGATAGTAAACAGGCGGGAAATAACAACACTCCAAATGCAAGAGATGCCAGGAAGTTTTGGAGTGGGATTTGGTTTGTCGGAGGGCGATATAATAAGGCTAGCTGGTTGGGAGAGGTCAGAGAAAGGCTATCAGAAATGCAGCAGATGAAGAATGATGAGATAACCATCGATGACATTAAGGTTGGCATACGAAGGATGACAAACTGGAAGGCACCTGGTCCAGATGAAGTGATGGGATTCTGGTTTAAACAGTTTCCATGTCTTTATCCACCTATAGCTGCTGCTCTGCAAAGGGTTGTAGAGTCGGGAGATGTCCCTGATTGGCTTTTGAAGGGGAGAACAACACTGATTAGGAAAGATTCTACAAAAGGAACAGATGCTAATAATTATAGACCAATTACATGTCTGCCATTGATGTGGAAACTGTTGACTGGAATATTGGCAGAGAAAATTTATGAACATCTTGAGAGTAATGGTGTTTTTCCTGACGAACAAAAGGGGTGATGAAGGTTGCTGAGAATGTGGTAGGGCTTTTGGAGACAAGTATGGCTCAATGAAAAACGGTGCTGACAGCAAACAGAGACGAGATGGGGCAGGTTGGCATTAAACATGGAATATTCCAAGGAGATTCGTTATTGCCACTTCTTTTTGTAATGATAATGATGCCACTGAGCATCCTTTTGAAGAGAGAAAAATTTGGTTATAACTTTGAATCTGGTGACAGATGCCTCAATCATCTACTGTTTATGGATGATTTAAAAATATTCGGTAGAAATGAAAAAGAAATGGAAAGACTGGTAGAACTTGTGGGGGCATACTCAGAAGACATTGGGATGGAGTTTGGGATTAGTAAATGTGCTGTGCTGGTGATGAAAAGAGGAGTAAAGGTTCATTTGAATGGAATAGTGCTGCCAAATGGAGAAACAATGAAAGAAATAGAAGATACAGGATATAAGTATTTGGGAGTGCTGGAGGGTGTAGGCATCATGAACAGAGAAATGAAGGAGAAAGTCAGGAAAGAGTATCTTAGAAGAGTGAAACTTTTTTTTTTACATGGGGTTTTACCACTCATCAAGGCTCAGGAGCCACTCGGGGATAAGAGTTATTGTGTATACAGTAATCACTGGGATAGACTCGTAGTAATAGTTAGTATTGGGGATTTGATAAGGTGTCATTACTTAAGAGGGCGGTTCATCAGGAATTTGTTTGTGTTGGACTTAAAGACATCCAAGTTGAATTCGGGGGGGGGGGACAGGCAAGCGGCAGAGAGTTCCACAGCCATGCAGCTCTAAGAAAGAAGCTTTGTTCATGGAATCTACGTTTTGATTTAGGCACGGAAAAGTGTGGGGAAAATTATTGACAGTAGTTTCAGCTAGTCGGGTGTTTTTCATGAAAGATTGGCGAGGGGGGAACAGACATTGGAGCTCAGACGAGCACTTGCCATGGAAATAACAATAAAACAGAGACAGGCTCGCAACGTCTCTTCTGTGGGAGAGAGGTTGCAG
The DNA here is from genome assembly GCF_053919585.1 of Euprymna scolopes. NCBI lineage: Eukaryota > Metazoa > Mollusca > Cephalopoda > Sepiida > Sepiolidae > Euprymna > Euprymna scolopes. Next base: position 13,642,481 of record NC_136504.1, on the reverse strand, counting down.
GGAAGAGAAAAGGCATCTCCCACCAAGCCACAAAGTCTATTTTGAACTCTGTCAAGGCAGGATAGACTGTTTTTAGCAGCTCCTGCCCAGATGTGGCAGCAGTACTCCATCCTTGGGCGTATTTGGCTTTTATACAGATAGAGAATTGCATCAGTAGTGAGATATCTTCTGGAGCGGTAGAAGGATCCCACCATTTTCCCAGCGACCTTGGCCACAGACTTGATGTATGTGTTTCATTTCAGATCAGAGTAAAGGTCAAACCCAAAAGCTTATCAAAACATGGGGCCTCCCCCAGACGAGAGCCATACATTTCAATTGATGCCAGATGGGGATCAGAGCGTTTATGATGTAATGATAGGAGCTTGGTCTTAGATGCATTAAAGGAAATCAGCTATCTCATCCCCCACTCAGCCACACGCTCAAGATCTGAGGAGAGAGAATCAGAGAGAACGTTGTCATTTATGGCCTTTGATGTGTTGCCATAGATAGTCGTGTCATCATCATAGATGTCAACGAATGATTTTAAGTATGTGTTTTGGGAGGTCATTGATGTAGATCAAGAAGAGACTTGGGCCCAAGACTCCAGAATTAATACTGTGGACCTCTGATTTTTGTCCATCGACCACTACTCTTATGAGCTTATCAGAGAGAAATGATTTAATGATAGAGAAAACATTTCCAGTCATACCGTAGCTGGAAATCTTGTGAAGTAGGCCTTTATGCCATACCTTATCGAAGGCCTTTGATAGGTCAAGAGCAATTGCTCTAGAAATGAAACCTTTGTCGACAGATTTGCTAATTCTATGTGATATAACTGTTAGCACATCTGCTGTAGATCTAGCAGAACGGAAGCCATATTGCATGTCACTAAGAAGGTTATTTCTGCTGAGGTGGTTGACTACTTCTCTATTTAATATGGATTCCAGCAACTTGCTCATGACATGCAGGAGACTTATTGGTCTGTATTGAGAGGGAGATGGCTTATCACCTGAATTCTTAAATACAGGGCATACTGATGAGGTTTTCGAGGGTGTTGGAAAGCACTTCTCCTTAAGGCAACATTTAAACAGTTCGGTAAGTATGGGGGCAAGTTCTGGTTGTAGCTTTTTTAATACTATAATTGGAATACTGTCAGGGCCAGTTGCTTTACTGGAATCAAGGTTCTTGATTAGCTTGGCGACCTCATGCACAGATATTTGTATGTTACCTAGCGTGTTGTGTGTTGTAGGGGGGAATACGGGGAGTTGATAGCCTTCGTCGCATAGGGTAGAATTTGCTGCAAAGTTCTTGGTAAATAATTTAGCCTTGTCGGATGCTGACGAGATGACCTCTGGACCATTGATAATGGTTGGGATAGAACGCACACTTCTGTTCAGGATCCTATTTGCTATTTGCCAGAACTGGTGGGAACCAAGCCATTGCTCAGCTACTTTGGATTTAACAGATTGAGCATATAGCTCTCTTGCATTTTTTATTACTCTTTTACAGTGGTTGCTGGCGGTCCTGAAAGCAGCTTTAGTCTCAATGCATCTATTATGTTGGTAGCTATGGAAAAAGTGATTTCTGTGTACGATGGGAGCAACACATTCAGGGGAGAACCATGGCTGGCTGTTAGGTTTTTGTTGGAATTTTTTAGATGGTATGAATTGGTCTATGCCAACAAGTAACCATTCGCTCAGGTCTGATACTATAGAAGACACATCCTTTTTAAACATGGAATGGAGAGGTAGATCAGATATGAATGTACGGAAGCTATCCCAGTCCGCCATAGAGTATTGGTATACAGTACGGTGGAGAGGTACATCTGTAGACTTATTATATTTCATTTTATCTTTAGTGAAACAACGGAGTGGTCGGAGGATCCCAGAGGAGATAGAACGGCACATGAGCATAGCTCCGGGGAAGTGGAGAGAAAAATGTCTAGAAGGCTTGCGTACTGACCGGTAGTATCGGGCACACAGGTGGGCTTGCGAACAATCTGAGTGAGGTCATAGGCAATCGCAAAATCATGACAGAACCTCCCCTTATCATCAGTCTTATTTGAGTGGGTCAGCCATTCCACATTGTGGACGTTGAAGTCACCACAAATGTGAATGTTTGCTGCGGGATGAGCAGACAGGATGTGGTCAATTTTCTCTGATATACTCTTAAAGATAGTAACTCCGCTATTGTTGGGGCGATAGAGGGCAAATATAAATGCGATGGTGTAAGCAAGTGCAACCCGGAAGCACATATAAGGTAAGTAAGGGTCTTGTCTACATCCTGCTACATGGGAAGCCATCTTTAATGTAGGCACATATTTAATGCCCATGGCGATCTTGGGGGTCAGATTTAGATGTTAAGTTAGAGTATCCATTAATTAAGAACTCATCTAGGGAGGTGGTCGGCCCTATTCCAGTTTCGCTTAGAAAAAATATGTCTGGTTTTGTCTCCTGTAATTGGGTTTCAACCTCTGGAAGGTTGGAACGTAGACCCCTGATGTTGGAGAAGGAGACCTGGTAGTAAGAGAGAAAAGACGAGAAGATTTTTTTTTTTTGTAGCACATGATAAGGTAAAGCCGTAACAATTACCCACTAGTATGGCATCGAGAGGCCCCATCAGAGACTACTGCATGGTCTAGAATCCATTCACCAAATGGCAATACAGCAGCCCCAGTACTTTGCACCTGCTGATAGGACAGCCTCCTTAGTGGTTAATGCAAGGTTTGGGTCCCTGACTATCAGGCGGTAACCGTCAGCCCAGATGAAAAAGTTTACTTCCAGCACCCTTACTAGTGACATGGCCGCAAGGATAGACATAGAGACAGAAAATTTCCGGCATCTCAGACTACTGTTCAGGAAGTACTAGCGACCTGGGAAGTAGCTTTTTCTTCACTCTTTGTCAGAAACATCACTCATTGGAAATGAGGACTGGGGGACAAAAAAGAAGAAGCGAGAGTTACTGGAGCTGCCGATAACACATCCACTGTGTTATCTACTCTCCATTGAAAAAAAAGAAAGAAAAAAGAAAAAGATAAGAGGGACTTAATTAATATCTACTTAGTATAAGTCCTTTGCCCCATTCCCAGTTTAGGATAGTTTCCCCTCCCATGTAAATCCACGGAAGTTTTTTTTTTTTTTTTTCTTTGCTTTAGATACCTCGAGGTAGAACCTTCCGGCATCACCTTATAATTAGGTTCCATTTATGGGAATTGTGAAGTCGGCTTATGTTTTTTGGATTGGAGAATCTTATTTAAGAACTGGTTTTGCTTAGTACCAGACATAATTGACAAAAAAGATTTAAAAACAAGAAAATTAGCAGAACAGGATAAGTACAGTTGTTTCGAGTTTTAAGTCAAAAATGCAATAAGAAAAAATAAAATAAAATAAAAAATAAAAAGTAAGCAAACAAATTATATATATATATATATATATATATATATATATATATATATAGTGCACAAGTGTCAAACTAATTGCAAAGTCGAAACTGTATGGAGGAAACCTAATGGGCAGTCAGTGTTTTGAGATACAGTGCGGGAATTTTAGAATGGTCTGACAAGGATTTGCAGCCATGGATATCAAAACAAGAAAAGTTTTAGCAATGTTTGGTATATTTCACATTAGTAGTAGCTTAGCATAAGCTGTATCAAAAGAGGAAAGATGGTGGAAGAGGATTGAAAAGTGTAAAAGATTATGTTAGAACCAAGGAGATGTCATTGAAGGAGCATGTCGTTAGAAGTGAAGAGTAGATGGTTAAGGTTGTGGCCAATGAAGTGGAGGTATGTGAGACCAATGGATAGAGAAAGGGCAGAGGAACTGGCTAGGAAGAAAATGCATGGAAGGTTCTTCCAGGATATAGCAGAAGTGGCTGATGAAAGATCATGGCAACGGCTTAGAGCTGGGTATCTTGCTAAGAGTACTGAAGTGTTTGTTTGTGCAGCACAAGAGCAGGCATTAGGAACACGATTGTTCAAAAAAGTGGTTCTAGGAGAGGAAGTTGCTGCAGAATGCCGGATTTGTGGTAAGAGTCAATTGAGCACCTTGCAGCAGGGTGTAGTGGACTGGCCCAGAGAGAGTACCGTAAAAGACATGATCGCATGGGACTCCGGATATATTGGGAGGTGTGTAACAGGGTTGGGGTGAAGTGTGATTGAAAATGGTTTGAGGAGGTGCCTGATGAAGTGAAACATTAGAATAGTATGTAAGATGAGAACAATAGTTCGAATAATTCAAATAAAACAATTTATTTCAATTCCAAACAACAACTGACACGATTTCAATGTACCAATTCTCCCCTTCGACATGTGTAATGGATTTTCCCATTCTCCTATAACACATAAATATGCACTGATGGAAGAAATATATCGCGATAAACTTTAGCTCCTTGGTAACGGTCCTCTCAAGAAAAACTCAAAATTGTTAAAATTTATTAGGTTAGTGCAAATGGTTTTGACGATTTAAAATTTCATCTTGAAAATCTTTATTCTTAACAATAATGACATTTTTTGCTCTCTATAAACTTGATGCCATCTGCAACGAGCTTATAAACACGGATATAAGAGACACGAATATAATAAAAACGGATATAAGAGAGATGTTCTCTGGTGCCGAATTAGAGACTGTGTTAATGTACAGAGTAATCCAAATATAAGAACTCCCGGATACAAGAGCGCTGTAGGGGCATGCGAAGAAGTCTCTTATATCCGGGTAACAACGCATGTGAAATATAGATCTAACTCATGTTTAATCTCATATCGGAATGTTGTGAGGTCATCAGAATATTTTTGTAATATTCGATAATCTGCATGAGTTAGGTCAGAAGAATATACATGCTGTGGCAAGATTTTCTAACCAAATTCTCCTAGACATTTGGTCAGTATTGATTTGTAAGGACGAGCATTATCACGGTGGAAGATGACTCACTTTTTGTAAAAATTTGAAAGTCGTTTTCGAGTCAACCTGGGTGAGAACATTGCAGAAAAATATGAAGGAACTTTAATAATCTGAAATAAAAAGTTATAAATCAATCATGCTGACGTGTTTAAATAATAATATATTTAAATAATAACAATATGTTTAAATAATAACAATATGTTTAAATAATAACATTATATTTAAATAATAACATTATATTTAAATAATAACAATATGTTTAAATAATAACAATATGTTTAAATAATAACATTATATTTAAATAATAACACTATGTTTAAATAATAACAATATAGTTAAATAATAACAATTTATTTAAATAATAACACTATATTTAAATAATAACAATATGTTTAAATCATAACACTATGTTTAAATAATAACAATATGGTTAAATAATAACAATTTATTTAAATAATAACAATTTATTTTAATGATAACATTATATTTAAATAATAACAATATGTTTAAATAATAACAATATATTTAAATAATAACATTATATTTAAATCATAACAATGTTTAAATAATAACAATTTATTTAAATGATAACAATATGTTTAAAATATTACGATCGTTATGGACGTTAGTAAAAAATAAAATGTTAGAAAGAATGTATCAAGACGAAAGGTAATTTTAGGATAAACTTATTTATGTTAGGAATGAAAAGGAATGTTAGCAAATGACAAAGGTGGATCATCTGATTTGTGTCCTTGGTCACGTGCGGCTAATGACGTAAAGAGATAGTTTTTGAGGTTCGTAGAAATTAGTCATTTATTGTTTGGGGCTCAAATCAAGTTATTAAGTTAGATCCATGTCCAAGGAACCTATATCTCAAGTGTTTAGACCCAAAATTTTTGGAGGACTTTGGTAGAGTTCTCAAAGGTCAAATCGATGAACTTTGACCCCTTAACAGCCAAATTTCTGGCCGAAAACTGATGACAAAAAATTTCTTACGCTTTCCTACTTTCCTTCCAACTTTCTATTCTAATCTCTCCTACAACGATATTATATGCCCTCTGCAATTTCCTAGGTGCTCGTCTGATCTCCAATCTATAGTAACCCTTGCTAAACTTTCACGAAAAAACACTCATCTAGTTGAAACCACTATCAATAATTTCCCCCACTCTTTATCTGTGGCTAAAACTAAACGTAGATTCCATGAACTAAGATTCTTTCATAGAACTGCACGCTTATGGAGCTCTCTTCTGTTGGCCTGCTTTCCAGCTGACTACAATATGTTTGTCTTCAAGACCAACATAAATAAGTTCTTGATGAGCCATCCCCTTAAGTTTTTTTTTTTTTTTTTTTATTCAATTTTCACCCCAAACAAGGCACAGTGCCACTTTGAAGCAGGGGGCTACTATTAGGGAATTAATTAGCGGGGTCATTATGAAGGGAGAAGAGTAGAAAGATGTTTGTTAACATTACACTTGAACTTCTGCATATCATTGCAGTTGGGAAAGCAGAATCCCGGAAGGGAGTTCCAAAGACCCGCAGTTCTGGGGAAGAAACTATTGGAGTAAAAGGCTTTCTTGCACCTAGGGATCTCCACTGTAAAGGGATGAGACTTAGTAGCTTGTCGGGTTTGTCGGGGGTAGTTATGTCGGGGAGGTACAAGTGTTTGCAGTTCGTCAGAGCATTCACCATTAAAGTATTTGTAGAACAGGCAGAGGGATGCAACATCTCGTCGATGGGACAGAGGTTGAAGCCCAGATGACAGTTCAGGACCTATCAGGTTTGCGACTCTTTTTTGAACCCTGTCCAGGAGCGAGAGACAAGCAGCAGATGCACCAGCCCAGATGTGACAACAGTACTCCATACATGGGCGAATGGTTGCCTTATAGAGGTATAGGATACTGGCAGGCGTAAGTAGTTTTCTAGCACGGTAGAGGGAGCCAACCTTCCTTGCAGCAGCCTTGGCAATGCTCTCAATGTATCTATTCCAGTTCATATTCCCTGTAAACGTTAGGCCGAGGAGTTTAAAAGAAGTACTTTCAGGCAATGTGTTCTTGGCCATTGCTATTGGTGGTAGAGAAGGTTTCTTGTAGTTATTGAAGGAAACAAGCTTAGTCTTAGCAGCATTGAATGAGACCAACCATTTTTGTCCCCATTCCACTACGGATTGGAGGTCATCCTCTAGTGTTTCTGCCATTTTCTTGGATATGTGTTCATTTGTTTTCCCCTCATATCTGTTATAGAGAGTGGTGTCATCGGCAAATATACCCATCTCCGAAACAATATTATCAGGGAGGTCGTTTATGAATATCAGGAACAATAGAGGTCCAAGGATAGACCCCTGAGGCACTCCCGCATTTATGTCATATTGTTTGGATGTACGTCCGTCGAGGACAACTTTGATTTTTCTATTACTTAAGAAGGATTTAATTACGTTATGAATTCTTCCAGTGATTCCATATGATCTAATTTTCCTTAGAAGACCATCGTGCCATACCCTGTCAAAAGCCTTAGATATATCAAGGGCCACCGCTCTACCCTCCCCTGTTTTATCCAATGAACGGTATATACGTTCAGAAACTACAGTTAAGATATCTGCTGTTGAACGGGCTTGCCTGAATCCATATTGTTTGTCAGTCAAGAGTTTAGCAGCTGTTAGGTGCTGGACTAGGGCTTTATTAATTAAGGACTCAAATATTTTGTCGAAAAGCGGGAGGAGGCTAATGGGGCGATAATTTAGTGGGTCAGTTCTTTCACCAGAATTCTTGAAGACTGGTACCACAGAGGCGGTTTTCCAGCAGTCGGGAAAACAAGATTCGTTAAGGCATTTATTGTAAAGTTTGGACAGAACTGGAGCAACCTCGGCAGAGCATTTTTTTAATAGCACAGCCGGGATTAGATCTGGTCCACATGCTTTAGAGGTGTCTAGGTTTTTTATAATAGCATGTACCTGAGAATCCAATTTACCAAATTTCCACGATAAATGATTATTACAATATTGTCCCATTGACTATGGTACACTCATTCACTCTTGTCCTCGAGTGGCCTTCGTGCCTTGATAAGTAGTGACTCCTTTGTAAAATGAAAAATAAAAATATAAAAGTGATGGTTGATTTTTTTCTTACTTTTCTTCATACCAAACAAGGCATATTGTTACTTGGTACCATGTCTATGGGAAACTGTGAGGAGATAAGCAAGATGACTATTCACATTACATTTAAATGTCTGCATGTTAGTACAGTAAAGGAAGCAGGAAAAAAAGGAGGGAATTCCAAAGTCTAGCAGTTCGAGGGAAGAAACTATTAGAGTAGAACGGTTTTCCGACATCTAAACAGTGAAAGGGTAGGATTTTGCTGCTAGACAAGTTTCTCAGGTGTATTCACGTCGAGGGGACACAAGTGATAAGAGTTCATCATAGTATCTTCCATTAAAGAACTTGTAAAACAGATACAGGAATGCAACAGTGTGGCGATGAAACAGGGTTGGAGCTTGGGTGATAGTGTGGGCCCATTAGATTGGAGAATCTTTTGCAGATTCTAATACGTGTTTTATCTTGGATGAAATCAAATAAAAAAATTACATTTTTATTTATGAATTTTTTTAACACATTATAAAGGAATTGGTATTTTTGCAGAGCATCGACCCTAACATGTACAAGATGATTCAACGAAACCATGACCTACAAAAAAGGCTGATCAAGAAAACAGGCAAAGTGGTTGAAAAAGAACTTCATATACAAGAAAAAGAGAAACTCTATATCGAAAATAAACGCATTATAGCTCGACAACCTGGACCGGAAGTTGCTGAGCAACTTTCCATTTACCAACAAACTTTCAAGAAGAAAGTGAAACAAATGAAGGTAAACAATTCAACAACACATCCATTCATAAAACGAATTCATTTCAAGTTGTGTCGTTTGTTATAAAAATGCTATTCTAAAATTTAAGTTTGCCCAACAATCCTGGTCCAAGCACCAAAAGAACAAATGTTACTGCTATAATTTTCTTATAATAACTTATTAAAGTGACTTTCTCTTTATTTGCATATCTCTTCTAACGTGATTTTGCCGTTTTTTTTGTTTGTTTTCTTTTTTTCTTATTGGAATATTTTTTATTTCATTAACATGCATTATTGGCCACTTGCCGCATTTGTCGTAGTAAAATTCAGTTGAATAAAGCCTTGGAAAAAGTAATCATTTGTTTATTAAATAGTCATGAAAAATTAATAGTAAGTACGAAAAACGTAAACATGGCAAAAAAACGACAGACAAACCCGCATATAAAGATGCAACGATGCATCATTCATTTTTTAATTAAATTAATTAATTGCCTGGTTTAGTCAGGGACCCATCGCGGTACACCGTGAGGAAACTTCACATGGCTTCTTGCAGTAACTTAGTTTACAATACACCGTAGCCTACATTACACTGTAGAGAACCTACTGCTGATTTTATAAAATTATTTTATATAATGCCTTAAATTTAAGTTGAAAATGTGAAAGTGACGTATGCTTCAATTGTTATCCAACCAGAAGCATTCATCCTAAACGTACACACCCTTTCTTATCAAAAGAACCTCATGTTGATTCTATACAGCGGACCCTTATGCTTGTGCGATGATAAAACTTCTCAAATGCACTTGTAATTTTAGGTTATATAAAGGTGTTAACTTTTGTCAAAACCGGACTATTCCTAGTCTGATTTTAACAATTATCGATATTCGATGCTTATAGGAGGCATTCAGATGCAAAAACTATCTAAGAACACTTCTAGACACATAAAGCATATTTGTAAGAATTTTTTCTTTTTTAAATCGACCCAGCTGTTTCGGAGTTCATAGAGAACGAACTCATATATTCACAGACACGCAAAGAAAGCGCATTTTTATATACAAGTACAGATACTTTGCTTTCTTGCCAGTCGTTGTGTGTGCATGCGTGTTGTGCCTTTCATGGCCGGGAAAGCCATCTCATGTTTATAACATTCAATTAATAGGACTTTCAAATAGAAATGATTTATTCATATTATCCGGTTTATCGTTAAGTACCAATGGATAAAAACAGGACAGAAGAGAAGAGAGAGAGAGGGGGGGAGGGGAGAAAGTGAGTGAGTCAATTATTTTAATTGCATGGCTTAATTATCATAATGCTTCGACAGACTATGTTAAAACACATTTTGTCTCTTCGAAGCTTCAACCACTTCCTTCTCAAATGTTCATTTAAGTTTCAGCAACTTTACTTTCCTGCGATACAATTTACTTCCGGAAAAAAATTTACTTGTTTGAACTTTTCTGGCTTTTCCGTCTACCATATATATATATATATATATATATATATATATATATATATATATATATATATATATATACATATATATATATATACATACATATATATATATATATATATATATATATATATATATATATATATATATATATATATATATAGATTCACACTGAGGAAGATCGAAGGATCGGTCGAAAATTATGTGCTTTTGAAGGAAACATTCTTGTTTTTTTTTCAAAAGACTTTTTGTATTCCTGCACGTCAACACACAGGAAATAAATACAGAAAAGATATAAACATACATATATTTTTCGTATTGAGTTTTTATTCATACATATTTAAATATATATATATATATATATATATATATATATATATATATATATATATATATATATATATATATATAAGACTAGATTTATCTGCACAAACATAACATATTTAATTAATACTAGCTGTCCGGACTCTGGGATTAATAAGGTGTGAGCGAATTTTTTATAAGTATTAATTTTTAGTCATTTATCATTTCATTAAAAAATGATGTAAAACCCAGCTACGGATTTGATGTTAAAATCTACATACGAAACAACCAGGATCTCAAAAAAGAATACGAATTTGCAAAGGAGAGTAGAAAGTATACCCTGTGTTTACTTTTGAGAGCCTCGAAACTCTTGCTCACTTTATTTTAACCTTTAGTCCTCACATTCCATGAGTGATGTTTCTGACAAAGGGGAAAGAATTACTGTTTTTTGGGTCGGAATTTAAGCATCTAACATTTATTGGTGACTGGTTTTTGATCTTGAAGAAGTATTTTTAGCTCCTTTGT